>NC_069660.1:221294998-221617271 GCF_027244095.1 Hemicordylus capensis | reverse complement strand
ATAGGGTCCGTTCGGGTTGTCCCAGAGGCCAGTGTGGCTGCCACATTTTATATCAATTGTAGTTTCCAGACTACATACAAAGGCAGCCCCACAAAGAATGCATTACAGTAGACAAGTCCGGAGGTTACCAGCATATGCACCACTGTTTTAAAGTCAAGTGATATCTGAGTTGGGGTTTTCCTAGCTCACAGCTCATACTTTTAGCTACTACACCACACCAGACATTTACAGATAGGAACCCAAGGAGAGCTGGGACTACACTCTACGTCTACCTCCAATCCACTGTCACCAACAAATTTCAGAAGTCCTGGGTTTTCTAGAGTCCCATAAAGCCCACTCCTCAAAACCACCCACAATGTGCAAAGAAGTCTCCATAAAAGTATCTAGTTGTGTAAGTATGCATGGCTCCTTTAGTCAAGGAAGTATTCCCCATTATCCTAGAGAGGCTGAGGTGTTGAGAGGCAAGCCCAAGATTAGGGCTGCCACCCCCTACAGAGGCTCTGTGCTTTTAACAACTGTACCACAGGCCAAAATTCAACAGCTGCTTTCCCTAGCAAAAAGACAGAGCGATATGGAAAGCTTTTCTGCACCTGCTGATTTTGTCATGCTGCTGCTGAATTTGTCATGCCAAGGGCCTCTGTGGGAGAAGGAGGAGAATTAGTGACCCATCCCTGAAGTATTGCAATTTTTCATGAAATCAGAGCTTCACTAATTTCTTCACTTTCCAAAATAAATAAAAAGAATAATCCGGTGTTTACTACCAGCCAGCAGGATGAATGAACATGGAGCTGTTGAACAGGGACTCATTTCCTCTCAGCTACATTGCAAGAACAGGCATTTCTTGTTCAACAGAGGTTTGGAGTGGTGTAGTAGCTTTAAAACAACACACACACACACACACACACACACACACACACACAGTCATGTGAGCTGGAAATGGCTACATGTTTGTGCAATGGGGTGGCCCATTTGTTCAATGGCTACATGTTTGTGCAATGGTTGAAAGTTGTGGAGCCTGCAAGAGCTCCAAGAAATAGGCTACAACTCTACATCAAATAGCCTAGCCAACAATTTGAAGATTTTACAGTTGAGTCTAAACAGAACCTTCAAATTTTTGCTCGGCTCCTTCCAATGTTTAGAATGAAACCCTCTTCTAGGATTCTATCCAGGAAGAGAAGGCAAAGAAAGAGAGAAAAGAGCAGAATTGTTAGCCTGGCAAAGGTTGTGCTTTTAACAAGTGCAGAGGGCAGCTTTGGAGAGCCCTTTATATAGAGCACACTAGGGTGTCAAACTTAATGCGATTTTGGAGAGCCATTTTGCCTACCCTGAAGATACCCAGTGGCCACATCCAAACCAAACCAGTCACTGCTACCCATATTCACCATCACTTTCAAGCACTGCACTCTATACTCCCCTGCACTTAGAGTTAATAGCTTCATATTTAAACAAAAGTACTGGCCCCATGAGCAGAGGAGGTCAAAATCTAATGAGAAGCGGTTAAGTCTAAAGGGCTGAGAGTCAAGAGTGGCTGAATCTAGAATTTACTGGCTTTTCAGGCCCTAATGGTGGGGATCTGACAGAATACCAGTTTTACTGTTCGGCAGGCAGAGCTCTATCTGGCCTTTTATATGCCCCATAACATGCAGCTCATAATGCAGAGGGATGGGGTAGAAATAGATGCTGCAATACGTAATGAAGTAAATATGCAATCAGGAGTTCCTCTGCCCTATAAAGTACATCTGGTTCCAAATCCTGAAAATGGTTAAATAATTAGTTTAGATAACAGAAAGGATGCTGTGAGCCAAAAGGGATCAGATATAGCTATGCATCCTCCATAAAGTTACCAAAGAACCACCACCACCACCAAACCAACAGAATAGTAACATGAATGACCTGAATGATATGAGCCCCTGGTGGCGCAGTGGTAAAACTACTGCCCTGTAACCAGAAGGTTACAAGTTCAATCCTGACCAGGGGCTCAAGGTTACAAGTTCAATCCTGACCAGGGGCTACAAGTTCAATCCTGACCAGGGGCTCAGCCTTCCATCCTTCCGAGGTCGGTAAAATGAGTACCCAGAATGTTGGGGGCAATATGCTAAATCATTGTAAACCGCTTAGAGAGCTCCGGCTATAAAGCAGTATATAAATGTAAGTGCTATTGCTATTGCTATGAATGTGGTTCCACAGTTATATGGGTGATTCTCATGTTATAGAGGAACGGAAGTGTGCTTTTTATGATGTGTACGGCAAACAGATACATTCTCCGATTCTGATTTTTTTTAAAAAAATTGGAATGTAAATTGAACATCCTCAAAACACAAAGCAGACATTCCTCAGCTTTTGTTCTGATGGCATTTTTAACAGCAAGACTAAGGCTGCCATCTTAAAAATAGACCAGTTCTCCTTCAAACAAGTAATCTGCAAAAAACCCTTCATCAGATACTGAAACTCAAAGTATGCCAAGGGGCTCTGATTAACAGCGGAAAAATACCAAGTACTTTTTAAAAAGCAAACAACAACAACAACAAAAGAACAGTAAGCAAAGGAGCATATACTCTGACTGCACAAAAGTTCCTTTACAATCATAATTATGACCCCTTCCTCCTCGATTCCTGTTAAGTTGCAGGTTGATCTGCAAGAAGCAGATTTGTATCCATCTAGTTACAGCAGTTAGTTATCTGTGTTTGACATTTACTGCCAACTGCTTTGTTTTTAAAAATGTGCTTTCAGATCACAGCTATACAGAGGGAGATTTGAACAAACCATCTCTCTTAATTTAGGAGCGCTTGCTCTGAAGAAGCTTGCAAAAACCCTTCCAACGCATTTCAGCTGAGTGTGAGAGATTTTAGCAAACATTATTGAATTTGAACTGACTCCTCACCACAGAAGCATCATATGAATTTTCATATGCGGAAGAGTGAAGAACTGCTTGTGTTAATACATTGCATCACTCCTATCTGGGTAATCAACCTGTATGCTTGTGTAAAGCATATGCATGTTCAGTTGTCCACAAGGCTAATGAGGCATTTTTGCTCAAATGCTAATCAAAGCATTTCCCCCTCAAACTTGGGTTCAGTAGTTTACATTGCTGAAAATGGAATGCAGTTCTGGTTGTAATCCCAGAGGAGCTGGGACAAGTTACCACTAATGATGTATTGAAAGATACCCTTAGAGATAGACTGGTTTTAAACTATCCTTTCATCCCTAATCTTGAGAAAAGTGACCAGTTCTGCTGGTTTATCCCGAGAGCCCTGTACTGGGTTGTTTACATTTTACTGACACACACTGGTGCGTGATTGTATCAAAGAAAGATGGATGAGGTAGTTATTCACGGTTCAGTTCTGGCTTATGGATACCACTATCTGCATTTTCTACTGCCCCTGTGTAGAAATTTCTTTCCATGTCTCCCTAAATATGAACAAGTTTAAGACAAGAGATCTGCATTAGCCAGTCATAATCAGAGTGATTTTGGACACTAAGAAGAGACACGCACCATCTTAAGAACACACAGGAAAGACTGTGAGGTGCACACAACCTTCAATGCAAAATATCTTATGCGATGCTAGCTTTGCACATATGTAAACATGGGGACACATTCGACATGCAATGTTCCACATTCATTCCAAGTTGATACTATCCCATATAGGGCTGTACCATATACCTCTTCTGAACATTCAAATCAGCTCTTAGTAAGTCTGAGGACTGCTAAATGCAGGTGTTAAAACAACAAAATTCCTCAAAACCCTGAAAATCCTTACACTTAAAATGGAGTTCTGAAAAATATTTTGGCACCTTTTATTACTAGTGAGTTTTGATGGCTGGAGAGAATGTTGATCCACAATAAAGAACAACATAAACCAACAGTGTAATAAAACAGTAAATCAATATTGTAAACCAACGGTATAAAGAATAGAAATTGCCAATCTGAGGTTTTATTGCTGTTGGACAACAACTCCAATCAACCTTGGCCTCAATGGCCAATAGCCAAGGATAAGATCAAAGAAAAATATGTTCAAGTTAAAAGATCTAATGGTCATCAGGGAGATGATCATGTATCTCTAGCACAAATGCAACAAGTGACCAGACTGAAGAGTGTGTTATGCTTTCCCTCAAAATTAGACACAGGAACTTCCCGCCTTTCAGATCAGAACCCGATGATACTTAAAAAGGGTTGAGAGAATTATGGCTAGCTGCCAGCCTGGCCAACACTTTTATACAGCTGGCTGAAACATGCATCTGCTTTAAACTATCATTGCAGGTGGTTTATCAACACAAAGATTTGCTTCAAAAGTGCAAGGCTAAATGCTCACTTTCCTATCAGTGCCCAGAGAGACACATGACTCATGCCAGGCGCATCAGGGAGAAGGATGCGTTTGAATACAAGGATTAATGTGAAATAGATCAGTTTATTTGGTAAGAAAGCAGTAAAAAGGAATCTTTCATAAAGCCAAGTTAGAAGCGTGAAAGGATTCAACTCGAAGCAGGTTCCAAGAGAGCGACTGCTTTGAAGAAGAGCTCCCCAAGCGTATCCCAAGTCGATCCAACATCCAAGGCAATAAGTGGAAAGAGTGTTCATAAATATCCATTCCTCAGGCCTGAGGCCTGTTCATATAGATATGGCTGTTGAAAGTATGGACAATGGCACGTACAGCACAAACTAGCCAGAAGTACTTAAACATTTTAAAAGAAAGCGGGGCGGGGGAAGAATGATCGCAAACATAATGAGCACTAAGAGAACACCAACGTATTTTATAACAACCATGTTTTGGGGCGGTGGGAGGAGATGAACATGACAATTCATTAAATACAAATTTTAAATAAACAGCTGTCAGCATACATAGGGCTTTGTAGGTTTCCTGATGTATCTGCTACAGACACCCTGTAAGGATGCCCTGTAAGGATGCCCATGAAACAGATTTTGAGTTTTGTTTCGAGCTCAATCAAAATGTTTCATCAGAACAGTGGTCGAACCAGTTGTTTTGACGGAACAACCCTTTTTTAAAAGACCTTTTTTAAACTTTTCCCCAAACCCCCCCATAGGATCCATGGGGGTTTGGGGGAAGGTTAAACATTTGTTAAAAATCATCTGCTTGCCCATTTCTTTTGTGAGTTGGGTGGTAGGTAGCACCCATCATGCACTACCACCCAACACTTGGTGTCCCTAGGAGCTACCCATGGGGAACAATGGAGTGGTTTGAGTTTCCCCTATGGTCGAAACAAGCTGCACTCACAGAGTGCACTGCACACGGGTTTTGCATTGCAATTTTCAATGCATTTTGCATCCCTGCCTTGAAAAACACTGCAGAAACACATAGTAAATGGAAATCTGTCTCTCCCAACACCAAACACACATTGCAAACATAGGCCAAAAGTGACCCGGAATCCACTGCTGCAGTAACATCATTGGCACAAGTTGTTCTCTCACATGCAAATTATGAATCCTTGCTTTCTAGAATTGGAACAGCTGCCACAGCAGCAAGCATAGCCATAAGCTCTACTAGAGCAAGTTCATCCTTTGGGATCCCCACTTCCCCCAGCCAATGGGAGCACAGTTGCCCATGACAACACGATTTGTATGATAACAAGCCAACCATGAAGCAAGGAGATCTCAAGCCAACCAGAAGCCAATTCCAGAAAACCAATCAGCAAGGGGAAAACAGGCCTCAAAATGTAGAAACGTTTAGACTCAAAACTGGGTTGTTTTGTTCCGAACTCAAGAGACTTGAAACAACCTTGCGTTACGAGTCAAAACATTTTGACATGGAAACGTTTTGCACATCTCAAACACCTGTCAAGTAGGTCAGGCTGAAAGACAGGGGGTTACCCAAGGCCATCTAATAAGCCTAATCTCCATGGCAATTTGAACCTGGTTCCCACATTCAGATCCACCCAGATGTCTACACTACACATGCCAGTGAAGCAACACAAATATACAAGCTTCTACCCAGAACAATACAGACAAGATTTCACTATAGCAAGCCCATCAATCGGACTGCCAAACAGAAGCACACCTTAAACTATTAGGTATTTCCTTGTCAGCATGTTATTTAAATATAACTTAACATGACTTCAGCTAAGGTAAAAGAAACATGCTTTATCATAACCAAACAACATATTTTAAGAATCCTGGAAAGCAACCTCTGAGAAATCCATGTTAAAAGTACATCAAGTTGCCAGAAAGCACTAGGAAAGGCATATGTAAAAAAATTTGGGAACTAAGATGTTAAATTTTCACAGTGTGCACACACCCTTGCACAAACAAGGTGCAAGTTTTCACTTGATCCACTGACTGTAGATAGTTGCCAAAAACCTACATAAAAGAGGGACAAATATTTCATATCAGAAGATTCCAGGTATACAACAGCAGCTTGCATATCTTGCCTGCTTTGAATAGCTAATCTGGATGTGTGGGGGCAGAGGAGGGTGGTATGTGTCATTTACTAGGGAAGGGACTGCCAAAGACAGTTGTGGTCTCCTGCTCCTTAGAAGTAACTCCGAGTTTGGTATGATGAATACTGCCAACATGCTGCATGCAGCACAGGCAAAAGGGCAATACATTTACCCTTGGAAATGTGATTTTTTGGCATTACCAAATTTGGCACTGCCCTTCAGACAGGCAATTGTTTCAAAGGCCATCAGTGAGCAGAAATTCAACAGGAAGAGGCAGGGTGTGGCGTTTGATGTCTCGGGGCTCTTCCAACCACAGAGGCTTGATATGCAAGATGGGAGGAGAAACCAAATAGCATTGGCAGCAGGGCACATTCGGAGTGGTGAAACTGGATCTTTTTCTCCACTCTTTCAATAGACACATGAAGTGAGTATGCCAGTTCATCTTGAGTGTGGAGCTTAAAACCAATAGGTAGCAACTGCAGATGAATAAATACACACAGTGCAGGATGCCAGTAGGTAGGGGACACCGTGGGAAGTGGGTCACATCCACAAATGCTGGGGATGGACTTTTGTTTGCAAGGGATAATGCACTGCTACATAAGCACAGGAACTCCCAGAATAGCAGGCAGAAAAAATGCAGTACAAGCCCTATGCACCAACATGGCACATGTATGATATGCAGTAATTTGCAATGCAGACATGTCTTGCAAGCCTATGTGTTGTGACACAGAAAACAAGTAGGACTTTAGTACCTCCCAGGGCCAGCACACTCCTGGATGACCAAGTATATCAAGCTCTACTGCAGGATGTCCACAACCACAGTCAGAACGTAAAAACCTTAAGAATTCTCACAATCTTACTCCCTAAATATTTTATGCTAGCCCTTAGGGGTTCCCCCCCTTCACACCAGTGTTCCCTGTAAGAGGGATTCCTAGATGTCACTGACTACAGCTCCCACAATCCCCAGCCAAAGGCCATTGCAGCTGGGGATTTTGGGAGTTGCTGCCAACACCTGTGAATCCCTCTTACAGGGAACACTGTTTGCCACAGCTATTTTCTGCAGAGTCTATGACAGCAGCCGGATATCAAGACTACTGCAGTTGTTCTCCAAGCCCCTTCCCAACAACTAATGTAAGAACAGAAGAGGAGCCCTGCTGGTCTATGTAGTCCAGTATCTTGCTTCCAACAATGGCTGGCCAGATGCTTACAGGGAGCCCACAAGCAGGCGATGCAGTCAACAGCTCACATTTCCACACACCCTCAGCAACAGGTCCTGTATGCCATCAAGATACATAACCAGATGTATTCACTCAGGGGTTCCCAATGGGGGAGGGGGGTACTGGTGCCCCTAGGGGCACTTGAAGGTCTACCAGGGGATTCTCAGAGCCCTTCAGCCTACCCACACTGCAGCCACACAATTTATTCCCCATCCAAGGATTGCCAGCTTCAGGCAGATGCACCCTCAGTGATATGTCTGCTGCAGAAGGGGAGGAAACAAGGTGAAAGTCCTTATCCTCTGCTCCCAACTGGCAGGCTATGTGCTGAACTCAGTGTACCCCTCCACTCAGCCTGACTGACAGGCCTCAGAAAATGAGCACTGAGTACTCCCATTGACATTAATAGGACAAGTAAACTTGCCCCATTAATTTTAATAAGACTGCTCATGAGCAACTTAGTCTGGATGTAAGCCAGTGACTGGAGTAGCCTGTCTCATAACTGTAACATTTAAAATTTGTGTGTACATGTGTATACACACACACACACACACACACTTCCTTCTATGGGGTACCTGAGCTGAAGGTTTGCAACAGATGGCATTATGCTTGTTTTAAAAACTGATAACTCAAAAATCAGTGGTCTGGAATATGGGAACAGAATGTTCAGATCTGGAGTGATAAAGTCTAAAAGGCAATTGAGGAGTCTGCATAATCTTTCAAAACTTTGGTAAAAGAGACAGCAATGTAGTGCATGCTAAGGAGGACTAGTACAAAGTGAAACTCTTGGTACATGCATAGACAGAAGTGCTTTCCCAGCACAAGACTTGAGCCATTTACTTCAAGAAAAAAAAACTGCACGTCTCTGAACTATTCCCTGAAAACATCTCAAGGGGCTGCAAATAAGCTGTATACATGTCAGTCAGAAACCCCTGGAAAAAGGAATGGAGAGAAATGTAGAAAGAAACATTGGTCCTACCGTGAAGGGTTCTTTCTCCTCTGAAGTAGGAGGTCACGGCCCACAATGGGTAACCTTCCACTCCTTGCTCCAGATAGACAGGAAGTCTCAGGTGTTTCAGATAGGTGATGATCCGTCCCCTTCTCCCAGCATGCCCAGGTGCACTTCCCCAGTTCCGACTGTCAAGTCTCATGATGGACTGTTCCCAACCATGGAGCTTTTTGCTGGCTTGTTTGCCTAGCTTAATAGTGTTACGGACTGAAGGTTAGCATGCAGGGGTAGGAGGATAGCAGACGGAATACCTGAGACCTCAGTGACATTAGTATAGAGAAAGAATTGTATTAATCTCGCCTCAGTATATGTCAGATCCATGGGTGGGCCGCGTGACCTCCTACTTCAGAGGAGAAAGAACCCTTCACGGTAGGACCAATGTTTCTTTCTCCCTCGAAGTAGGAGATCATGGCTCACAATGGGACCTACCAGAGCAGTACAGGTACCCTTGGGGCAGGGAGGAAGTGGATCCTTCTCAGCTGTGCACCACCTCTTGGAGTATAGTCCTCCCGAAGGCTGCCTGCTTTGAGACCAGGGAGTCAATTTTGTAGTGTTTAAGAAAGGGAGAGGGGGATGACCACGTGGCAGCGTGGCAAATCTCCCCTAGTGGTGCCTGAGCTGTGAATGCTGCCGAGGTGGCTGTACTGCATGTAGAGTGTGCTGTGATCCCCCATGGCACTTGGATCGACACAGCCCGATAGGCCATGGCGTTGCATGCCCTCAGCCAGAGGGCCAAGGTCGTCTTGGAGGCCTTGGTCCCAGAGACCTGGCATGGAAGGACACGAAAAGAGCCTCGGACCATCTTAAGTCCTTGGCCCTTCAAATGTATATGTGCAGAGCCCTGCGCACATCTAGGGTGTGCCATTTACGTTCTAGTAGGTGCTTTGGGCTAGGACAGAAGGACAGTAGCACTAGAGCTTGTGAACTGATGGAAGACAGAGTTGATTTTAGGGATGAAGGTAGGATCCGTCCTAAGGACCACTGTACTGTATCAGGTTGGAAGACGCAGAGCTCCTTTTGAATCAAGAGCGCTCCCAGCAGCGACACCCTGAGTACCGAGGTGATGGCTGCTAAAAAGAGGACCTTGTACGATAGGTACTTTAGTGGAATGGATGACAGCGGTTCGAAGGGTGTGTGCGTGAGAGTGTTTAGGACCTTATTGAGGTTCCATGAAGGAAATTGATGGACTGGTGGTGGGGTGATATTGGTAGCCCCCCGTAAGAAGCGTGACAGGTGGGCGTGTAGAGCCATACTCCCTGCACTCTTAAGCTTAAGTACTGAGGCTAAAGCCGAAGCTTGCCGCTTTAAAGTGTTGGGTCTTAGACCCTGGTCCAGGCCCACCTGAAGGAAGGCCAGGACCTGGGGAACCCTGGCCGAGCTTGGGTCAATCTCCTTGCGCCTTGCCCAATGGAGGAAGGCGGCCCAGGTTGTCTGATAAATTCTGTTGGTGCTCTGGTGTCTGGCAGCCAGAATTGTATCCTGCACCGGCTTGGAGTATCCCTTTTTTGCTAACTGTGCGTGCTCAAACTCCAGGCATGTAGCTGGAGCCACGCTGGGTCCGGGTGGAGCAACGGCCCTTGGGACAGCAGGTCTGGCCACAGAGGGAGGGGCATGGGCTCCGCGATTAAGAGAAGCACCAGATAGGTGAACCATGGGCGCCTTGGCCAGAATGGGGCCACTAGAATGACCTGTGCTCCCCTCTGATGGAGCCTTGCCACCACCCAAGGGATCAGGCCTATCGGGGGGAAAGGCATACAGGAGACCTCGTGGCCAAGGAGCATTTAGAGCAGGCCTGCTCAACTTCGGCCCTCCTGCAGATGTTGGCCTACAATTCCCATAATTCCTGGCTATTGGCTGCTGTGGCTGAGAATTGTGGGAGTTGTAGTCCAAAAACTGTTGGGGGGCCTAAGTTGAGCAGGCCTGGTTTAGAGCATCCGTGTTCTTCGCGAGGTGATGGTGGAACCTCGTGAAGAAGCGGGGTAGTTTGGTGTTCTCTGGGGACGTGAACAGATCCACCTGGGGGATCCCCAGGCTGTTCTGGATCTGCCTGAACACTTCGGGGTGTAGTGCCCACTCTGCCTCATCCACTGTCTGGCGACTGAGCCAGTCTGCCTGGACACTGGAAACACCGCTCAGGTGCTCTGCCCCGATCGACTGCAGATGGGACTCTGCTCACTGGAATAGAGCATTGGACTCCTCCATCAGGGACCTGGATTTGGTTCCGCCCTGCCGGTTCACATGGGCCTTGGCCGTCATGTTGTCGGTTCTGACCAACACATGTTGTCCCTGTAGCAATCCTGAGAAGTGGAGGAGGGCCAACCTGATGGCCCTCAGTTCCAACCAGTTGATGCTGTGGTGGGCCTCCTCCAAGGTTCAGAGACCTTGAGCCGTTTGCCCTTCGCAGAGGGCTCCCCATCCTGACAGGCTGGCATCTGTGGTGACTGGGATCCTGTCAGATTCCCATAGGGGATTCCCCTTCTCCAGATTCGGAGAGAGCCACCAGAGAAGGGACTGCCGCACCTGACATGGGAGAGGTATCAGCTGTCCGGTGCAGTTGGTGACATCATCCTGGAAGGGTAGCAGCATCCACTGTAATGGGTGTGCGTGCCACCTTGCCCATGGCAGGTCTTCAATGCATGCAATCATGGATCCCAGAACCTACACCAGCGTCATGACCTCCACCCGCATCCGGTGTAGGAGCGGTTGGATCTAGTTGTGTAGTTTCTCCCTCCTGTCTACAGGCAGGGAAATGGTGGCCACTCATGTGTCGAACCAGGCCCCCAAATGCTGAAGGGCGTGGGATGGTCGAAGCTGGCTCTTGGCCTCGTTCACAAGGAAACCGTGGGCCTGAAGCAGCTGAACGACCCTCAGGACATCCGCGTTCGCCTGCTTGAACTAAAATAAAGTCTAAAAACTAAATAAAGTCGATATTTTAATTTGACTGTGCTCAAATTAAAATATCATCTAAATAAGCATGGACCCCGAGACCCCTCAACCTCATGTGACCCACCAGAGTGGCCAGTACCTTGGTGAAGACACATGGGGCCAAGGACAGCCCAAAGGGTAGGGCCTTGTACTGGAAGTGTTTTTGGTTGTAGCAGAACCTGAGGAACCTCCTGTGTGAAGGGACAATGTGGAGGTATGCCTCCTTCAAATCTATTGAGGCCAAGAAGTTGCCAGGGGTGACTGCCTCCCTGACAGAATGAAGAGACTCCATCCGGAATCGCCACTTTCGAATGTAGCAATTCAACCGCCTGAGGTTCAGGACTGCCCGCCAGGAACTGTCTCTCTTGGGTACCAAGAACAAAATGGAGTAAACGCCATGACATAATTCAGTCAATGGCACAGGCTCTATGGCCTGGATCTGAAGCAGGTGGTCTATGGTCTGCTTCATCCATATGTGTTTGTCCTTGTTCCTGGACCTTGGGGAGACTATGAATTGTCCCCATGAGTGGGAGGTGAAATCCAGGCAGTAACCCGATTCTACTGTGTCTAATACCCACTTGTCCTGAGTGGAGGTTGCCCACCTGGTGGAGAAGTGCTGCAACCTGCCCCCAACCTGACGATAGTCAATTCTGTTTTTGGTTCTGCCGTCCTCCCATCTGGGGGGTGGAGAAACGCTGTTGTCAGTGACCCAGTCTGCCTCTCTGGCTCCAGTGGTTGTTGGTCCTCCCTTGGGGTCGACCCTGGGATCGATATGGTCTTCGGTCCCGAGTGCTAGAACCCTGCTTGTAGGAACGAAAGGAGCATCTGCTATTGCGAAAGGACCTACGTGTGTCCCTGCCCCCGCAGGCATGGCCTTTTTGTCCCATGTCTCCACCAAAACCTTGTCTAGTGACTTGCCAAAGAGGTTGCCACCACTGAAGGGGGTGGAGGCCAAATTGGACTTAGATTTCACATCCACCTGCCAGCTCTTGAACCATAGCGATCTGCGCAGCACCACGTTAGCTGCCATCACCCTAAAAGAGGCCTGAATCGAGTCCAGGCTTGCGTCTGCCATAAAAGCAGCAGCCTTAGTGAGCTTATTGAGGCCTTGTCGGAGCACCGTATGGCCAGGCTCAAGCTTGGCAAGAAGGTCCTTGACCCACAATACCAAGGCTCGGGCCATGACAAATGGATGCCGAGGCCTGGATGGAGTTGGCGAATGCTTCGTGTGCCTTGCGCAGAAGGGCGTCCGCTTTCCTATCCTCTGGGCCCTTAAGCTGTTCATCCCCTTCTCTATTCAAGATTGCCCCTGACACCAGGTCCACTATAGGTGGATCTATTTTTGGCACTGCGATCTCTGCCATAGCCTCATCATGGAGGATATAGAACCTCTTAGGAAATGAGCTTGCATGTTTGATGGCTGCAGGGTTAGCCCATTCGGCCCGCATTGTATTGCGGAAAAGCATCGGGAAAGGAACCACAGGAAGTTGCTGCCTAGCTATAGGGAAAACGTCCTGTGCCAGCTGGCCCGTGGCATCCTGTGCCTCCGGCTGAGGGGCTGCAGCATTAATGACCCTTTTTGCCTTGGATAGCATCACCTCGTAGGTGTCCTGGGAGAACAATCTCAGGATGGGGCTCGGGTTCTGAGGTGCCTCCTCCCCTGAAAGCTCCCCATCTTCCTTGTCAGGGGCCTCAGCCTCACTGTGATTTTCCAGGTTAGGTGCCGGTTCTGAGGGATGTCTCATGACAGAGTCACCGGTCTCCCTGGGTGCCACTGGAGGGGGAAGAGTCACCTCCCTGCCACTGCTGGGTTGGCTGGAGTCAGCCCTTTGCCTGCCAGTGGTGGTGGTGCTCCCAGAGATGTGTCTGCGCCTTACTGTATAACTGCAGGGTAACACTCTCTCAGGGCTGTCATCTGAGGAAGATGAATGAGTCCTGGTCCATGCCCTACTGGCTGTGGACAGAGGTGAAGAACCCTGAGGGAGCATTGAGACTCTCCTCAACTCCTAGGCCACCGCCTCCTTAATCAAGCATGAGAGTGCTTTGGCATTCGCCCTCATCTCATAGGCCATCATGTCCCGCACCCATTGGGCTCTCTCCTGAAGCTGCTCTGAATCCCTGAATGCAACACTCACCTGGCGCCGAGTGGGGAGCGAGGAGGCCTCATACCTGGGTTCGTGATGAGTCGCCTGGTGTTGCGAGTTGCCCTGGCAGCAGGGTGCCGTTGGCTGAATAGCCTCATCCTGGCCTGGGCTCTGTGCCTGGGTACATGAAGCATGGGTGAGAGGTCTATGGACTTCGCCCAGCAGCCAGTCATCACGTGAGGCATGGGTGAGTGGTCTATGGACTTCGCCCAGACACCCGATGTTCAAATCTGGGGAAGGGTTTGCCAGTCCCCTTGTGTCTGCATAAGATTCCTCCAGGCTATGCTGAGTCCCCTGAGAGTGCCCGCAGGTTGCTCCCTGGTCTGAATTGGGCCGTCTATGAATGTCCAAGGCTGCTGCCCCCATAGGGTCAACCATGGCTCTGGGAGCAGGCTGGGGGTGGCGTGGTAGCTCGTCCTGGCGCTGCAGCACCAAACAGCTGATTGGAGGAGCAGCCGCTGCATCACCTTCCCTCTCTGAAATATGGAGCAGGCCACTATGTGGCGCTGCTCTGCTTCCCGTGGCTGGCTCAGGCTGGGCCGTAATGGCGGTGTTCCCTGCTGAGTGGAGACTGGCTGCCAAAGGAGCTGTCAGGATGGCTACCGCAGAGGGCCTCTGCTGAGGGAAGGTCAGTATCAACCACCATAGCGGTGGCCTGTACCATGGCATCAAGCCTGGTCAACAGAGGGAAGGGTGTAATGGCGGTGGTCTCCTCTGAGGAGGCAATCGGCCCAGAGGCAGCCGCCAAAGCAGCGGCTTGGTGGGCAGTGGTCTCTGTTGGGCTCTGCCCGGCAGGGGTGATGGAGGCCGCCACAATGGCGGAGGTCTCCATAGGGACGAGGCCCGTGTTAGGTTCCACGGCGGCGGCCAAATTAGTGGCGGCCGGGAATGCTCCGCAAAGTCGCGGAAACCCCAGTAGGGGTGGACATGGGTAGGGGGGTGATCTGGGGGGGCACTGATAATCCCCCCCTCAATGGTGCTCTGGGGTGGCCGGGATGGTGGGGTGAGGGGAAGAGGGGACCCGCTTCCCCCCACCTGACCACCGGCCATGTGTGTCTCCCGATCTCCTGGCTGCTGCAGCGAGTCTCTGCAGGCAGCCTGAATGAGGATTCTCTCACTCTGTCACAGAGCGGGCAGAGCAGAATGCACCTTCCCCCCAATTTTCTTCCCTTTGAGGGGGTTCTTCTTTTCCTGGCCCCGTGGGTCAGCAGAAGAGGAATGGTGGTGCCTCTTGTGGGTCTTTTTCTTGAAGGCCCTTTGATCCTCCCCGCCTGTGCTCTCAGAGAGGGATCCCTGAAGAGTATCCCCTGTCTGAGAAGGATCCATGAAAAAATGAAAGGAAGCTCACCAAAGCCGGAGAAAGGTTAGAAAGCTGGTTTGGGCAGGAGCCTGCCCAAAAGCGTCTACTCAGAAGCGAAGACAGGAAGGAACTGGGGAAGTACATCTGGGCATGCTGGGAGAAGGGGACGGATCATCACCTATCCGAAACACCTGAGACTTCCTGTCACCTGGAGCAAGGAGCAGAAGATTACCCATTGTGAGCCGTGACCTCCTACTTCGAGGGAGAAAATATCAAGCCACATGATTGGTAGATGGCTAAATTATATTATGTACTTTTTCCAGGTAAAATATAAGGTGCTGGTTATTATCTATAAAGCCCTAAACAGCTTAGACCCTGGGTATTTAAAAGAACGTCTTCTTCGCCTTGAGCCCCACCACCTGTTAAGATCATCTGGAGAGGATAATCTGAGGTTGCCACCAACCCGTCTGGTGGCTACTCGGGAGCAGGCCTTCTCCGTTGCTGCCCCTGGACTTTGAAATGTGCTCCTTGTTGAAATAAGAGCCTCCTCATCTCTGGCAACTTTTAAAGAGGCACTGATGAGACATTTATTCACCCAGGCTTTTAATTAGATTTATAGTTTTCAAAAATTTTAATACTGGGTTTTAAATGTTCTAAATTTCTTTTAACTGACCACAGATGCAAGTTTTGGGCGGTATAGAAATATTTCAAATAAAATATTAAAATAAAATAAAATAAGTCCATATGCATAGCATCTGGATTCAGGCATATGCTATGTTTTTTTAATCTCAGGTACAAGGATTCCTTAGGTGCCAAGAAACAAGATGATGATGTAATAAATAAAAGGATGAGAAGCTTTTGTTTTGATCCTTCCTATCTGCTGGGTGACTCTGGGCCAGTCACTTCTCTCTCAGCCTAACCTACTTCACAGGGTTGTTGTGAGGAGAAACTTAAGTATGTAGTACTCTGGGCTCCTTGGAGGAAGAGCGGGATATAAAATATAAATAAATAAATAAATAAATGTAGCAAAATGATATAACTTCTTACCAGAAGAATATAATGAAGTAAGTTGTGCAAAACTACATTCCCATGCATTGCTTAGCCTACAGGAGAAGTGCCGGTAAGAGAATGGGAGAGAGGAGACACAGAAAGACTAAAGATACCCTGTATAATACACAATGGCTGTACCTTGCTTGCATGCATGGGAGAGAAACCACAGCAGAACAAGAATCCAATTATCACTGCAGCATGACGCATTAAAGAGGTGATGATTTTTAGGGT
This sequence comes from Hemicordylus capensis, assembly GCF_027244095.1. Taxonomy (NCBI): domain Eukaryota; kingdom Metazoa; phylum Chordata; class Lepidosauria; order Squamata; family Cordylidae; genus Hemicordylus; species Hemicordylus capensis. The sequence goes on along the minus strand of NC_069660.1, from coordinate 221,601,008 downwards.
GTTCCTAAAAATGCTCCAAAAAGCCACAGATCTCTCCCCTCCCCCCTTAATCTACTGAATAAGAACAGAAAAGTATTTTCAAAGAAAGAAAGAAAGAAAGAAAGAAAGAAAGAAAGAAAGAACCTTATAAATTGGATTAAGGGGCGTTAGTTACCCCTGGCTGCTTTTCAAACAGAAGTCAAACACTGATGACTTTGCCATTCACAAAACCCATATATAAACACTGAGCCTTATTGGAGGAGAAAGCCCAGGAGAGAAGGGGAAAGGGGCAGCTTGCTTCTTGTAGCATGCTATAAAAAAGGCCCCAAAGCTCTCCTACTCTGCAGCACATGCAACTGCTGTAGCATCTATGGTCAGTCGGAAAACAGAAGCCTATTAGGACTGCAACACAAAGCAAATTCAGCATTACACGCTCATAGTTTTCCTCTGAGACAACATTCAAAAGCCTAGCTGCTCGCTTGCCTCTTAGACAGCATCTTCCAAGTGAAACTTACTGTTGCTGCTCTCAACTCAAAAATATCCCTGGCCAAGAACATTTATATTAAGAGGAAAGAAGTCAGGGTGGGGGTGGGGAGGGGGAGGAGGAGGAGGAGGAGGAAGGCACACTGCCGCAAACGTGTCCTCTGCTCTGGACTGGGCTTATTCACTTAGTGGCTTTGCTGTTGCAACTCAGCATACATTTTACATGACACCGATGCGGTTGCCAGAGAAAAGAAAGGCTCCAATTGAAGTCACCAAAAATAACCCATTGGCAAAAGGCACTAGTTATTTAGTGCAGGCTCCCTTCAACAATTCTCATGGCCATAATTCAGGAGATGTTTTGCCAACACATCAAAATAAGGGTTCTTTTCTCTTGAAATAAGAAAAAAAGAATCCAAAGATTTCACAGAACAAAGGAAAACAAAAATGACAGAAAAAGGCTTGGACAATTTAACACCTCCCCAACAGCAACAAAATGGAACAAGACAATAAATTGCTTCAGACTTCATCGAACCTTTCCCAAACATCCCTTTCTCCATTAGATAATTCAGCTAGTCTGACTCAGCAGGCTAATAGAAATAACAGCCTCTCAGTTATGAAATGCTGGCTTAAGCTATGCAGTAACTACTTTTCTACAAGACCTGGAATAGTAAGAGATTCCAGATAATGAATTTTTACAAGTACGGCCAAAGTGAACTGTGTAAAGGATAAACACGCACATATTTTCTGAACCCTAATGTGCAAATCCTTTTTTCTCCCAGGCATCAAATACAGTCTTGCTTAGCAACTGGAGAACATACATATGGTGGTGAAAGGTCATCTACACTAGATCTTAAACCAGTTAAATGTACCACAATCAAAACCAAATACTTTCTTCAGTGCTAGTATCTGATGTTATTTTATGGCAGAGGTTGGCAATACTACAGACTTTCATCTACAAACTTATTCACAGGCAATATTTTGGTATGACAGGAGCCCTATTCACATGTTACATTCAACATTCACACGTGAGTGCACACACAGTATACACAAGTACAGGTCGTACACAGCAGTGTTCCCTTTAACAAGGGTGCACAGATATTGTTGACTACAACTCCCATAATCCCCAAGCAAAAGCCATTGCAGCTGTGAACTCTGGGAGTTGTAATCAACAACATCTGGGAATCCCTGTTAGAGGGAACACCGGTACACAGGTACAGTTATTCACATGTTATATTGAACACACATACAACAGAACACTTCCTATCAGTACCCAGATTTTACAAGTGAATGCAGGTACAGTCATTCAGACAAAAACATGTACGAGTGTATAGACATCTGCACACTTGTACAATATAATGTCTGAATAGGGCTAATGTTTTAAGAGGTAGCTACATCCACCTCTTCTTCGGTCTTTTCAATAACACATATCCCTCCTCAAGATTTCCTCCTTTAAAACTGAAGCAGAATGTAACATATCTTCTAAAATTAGATCTTTTATCTGCTGTGAAAGGAACAAGACAATAAACCAGCCTGACAAGAAAAGGAACAAGTTCTACTTCCATGTCACATGATGTTCAGACAGTAGCTGAAAATCACCTATCAGAAAACGCTTCAGAAAAGTTTTTGGTTCACTGATCAGAGCTTTCCAGAGTAAGCCTACAAAAAAACAGTTCCCAGAAAATAGTGGATTTTAATTGGTTCTTGATATTTATATGGTACATCCCAACCCCTCCATTTTTAAAAAAAGTTTATCTGGATCACCATAAACTATGAGGAAACTGTGTACTTACAAGCCTGAAGAAGACTTCTATCACCCCACAACACATATCTGAAACAATTCAGTTCTAAGGATTCATCATCATTAGCAGGCTATCATTATAGCAAGACCTTAGTATGGCTGTTGCAGGTAATCCAGACACAGAAGCCTGGGTTTGTAATCCAGACACAGAAGCCTGGGTTTTCATGCTTTGTCAATATGTCCATTAGAAAGACCAAGTTATTTGTGCTTTATTATTTCTTATGCCCCACACTTAACACTTTAACACCATTTCCCATAATATGTGTTTATTGCAGTCACTGACCTATGGTCAGAGGCAAGTGAGAACTGTCCCGATAGAATCAAAGAAAGTGAAACACATCCATTCACAGGAACTGGTTGCTTACTTGTAGCCAAAGCATCTGCAAAGCCAGCAGTGAGTGCCCCCAGCCTTTTGGTGAGCAGGACACCCAGCACCATACAGATCTCACCAGAGACCCCATTTCCACTGCCATTTTTGAGACATGGCAGGAATAATTTCTGAGCAGTAGGAGAGGGCTTCCACTGTTCTTGCCATCTCCATATCCCAGTGCAAACAACATAAGACCCACTTCTCTCCTGTACTCTTGTGCCAGAAAAGGATCTGAGCGAAGGAAAAGGATTGGTGGCTGGCAACCACAATTAATGGCTGGCTAGTGAGCTAAGCCTAAATGTGTGAATCCATGCCTGTAACTGATGTTCTTCAAATCGTCTTCTGCACAGTCACACTTATGCAATCTGTTGCAATTCCATAAGTGCGGAATTCACACAACCGCAAAGCCTTATTTGGAACTTTCTAGAACTCGGCCTCAAGAATCTTGGCACAAACTACCCCTCTGAGTGAGAGTACATGCCTATATGGGCATAGCCCACACTTCCTCCCTCAGTTTCATTAGAATGCCACAGTGGGATGTCAAGAGAGCAAATAATAGAAAAAGTTGCTACAGAAGGGAAGACAAGGAGTTGTGTGACTGCATAGAGGACCAATCAAAGAGCAAGACTGGTCTTCAAGGTTTCTATGGAAGATCAGCTTGCTGATCAGCTTGCTGTCTTACTTGGAAGAAAGTTGCAGCTGAACAAGGACTGCAGGATAACTCTGCCCCAAATGGCATCAGCAAATATCTAGTATGTAATGTTGAATGGCTGAGATGAATGGCTGCTCAAAGTTCAGGAATTACAGGATTTCCATCATAGACTGAAGCCATCACCAGAGCCCTTGTGGAATGGGGCCCAACAGTTTCAGGGACAGGGTAATGAGCCAGTTGGTATTCTAATTTGACTGTTGAGGAGAGCCACCTTGAAAGCTGGTGAGACAAGACTCACAAGCTTTTGTAAGGGTGGAATCTATTATCTATTCCGAGGAGTTTGTTTTGTACAAACAATTCCACAAACAAAGTCATACTTGGCATTACCTACAGATACCAAATTTTGCATATACAATCCTGCTACTTAAATTAGCCAAATGCACTACTTTTTACACCGGAATATGGTGGGTGAAAGGTTTAAGTAATTATTATTTTATTTCATCAGAAAAAAGTCATATTAGAGTTCACTTGCTGATAAAATTAAAATTGTCACCTATTCAACTGTCATTTTAGTGCAAAGAAAGTTTTTACTGTTCCGAGTCACAAAATAATTAGTATATGTTACAGAAGTTCCCTTCAGGTAAAGCAAGCTCTACTTGATATGATTTACTTTTTTCAGCATTCATATTTGCTCTTAATTCCTATAATCTATGCAAAATGACTTTGCGTGGTCAATGATAGGCCTCACCAGCTAGTAGCAGATAAAGAGACACTGGGTGCCAGGAATGAGGCAGTCCGATGAATGCAGAAGCAGACACTAATCAAATAGCGTAGGGGTGTGCACAAAACCGTTTGCCCGGTTCGGTTCGAGTCCTGACTGGACTCGAACCGAACATGTTCAGTTTTGTGCCCCCCAATCATACCCCTGGCTCGAATCTGAGCCGGTTCCAGGGTTCTAAGTTTTAAAAATTAGCTTTTAACACTCACTGCCGGGTCTGGGTTGGTGGCGGCTGTGGGTGTGTGTGTGTCTGCCATCTCCCCTCCCCCCCACTGGCCTCCCATTCTAAAAAGGGCCAGTTTGGCCCATTTTGGGGCTGTTCTGGCTGTTCCCCCAGTGGCAATGGCCATTTTGGAGGCTGCCGTGCATGCCCGAATGGCCTCTGTGTGGCTGGGTCATGATCAAGGCCATGCAGAGGCCCACTGGGCATGTGTAGCGGCCTCTAAAATGGCCACCACAACTGGAGAAAGAGCGAAACGGCCCCAAAATGGGCCAAACCAGCCCGTTTTAGAATGGGAGGCGGCAAGTGGAGGGGCGGGGGAGATGACAGAGACTGCACCGCAGCTGCCAACCGGGACCAGGTGGTGAGTGTTAGAAGTTTTTTAAAAGGTTTGGGGGGTTATGCAGTCCATCACCATATATACCACCCTGTCTCAGACAATAAGGCATTGGGGGGACACCTGGAGGTCTTTATAAAAATTGTAATGAGTTTTAAGTAACTATCCACCTAAGGTGCAAGAGGCTGTCAGTTTGAATCCCCACTGGCATGTTTCCCAGACTATGGGAAACACCTATATCGGGCTGCAGGGATGTAGGAAAGTACTAAAAGGCATCATCTCATACTGCACAGGAGGTGGCAATGGTAAACCCCTCCTGTATTCTACCAAGAAAGCCACATGGCTCTGTGGTCGCCAGGAGTCAACACCGACTCGACGGCACAATCTCCTTCCTTTCTAGGTAACTGCTATGATGGTACAATTCAGGACAGAAACAAGACACACTGAACAAGTGTCCCCAGCAATGAGTATCCCAACCCAGAGAGAGGGCATTGGTGGCGCTCATGAAACAGGGAGTTGGAGCAGCAAAGCAACTCCTGTCAGAAATTCCACTACAACAGAAGGGGGGCACTCTCACTAGGACATGCAGAACTCTGGACTGGGGGTGATGGTGGGAAGATAAGGCAGAAAATGTCCAGAAACTGGTCTTGTAAAAGTGTCTCATGAGCAAAGGGAACCACCAAGATGGAGCTTTTTCACACAGGGCTTTTAGTTTGCATCTCCTCCAGAATGGAGGGTGGCGTGTCCACATATCAGCCAGATTTACCCTGAAGTCTCTTGTGACCATCAGGAAGCACTTCACACATGATTTGGGTTTTTCAATTTGTGTTAAGAGTCCAGCCCGATTTATATCTGGGGTAGAAAAATGCACTTTTTGCATTGTTTTTTGGGGGGGGCAATTTCGAACTCGCACTAAACTTGGAGTAAAGCCTGCTGTCTTAAAATGCTCATGGTGTCAGCCGTGTGACACAGAAATTGTACAGCTTCACGTAGCTGACATGGTGTCACATGGGTGTCACATGGCTGGCATGCAACAGTGTGACGCAGAAATGCTTAACACCAGACTGGACCATGCAAAATGCAGGTAGTCTTGATCCACAGTGAGGAACATTACAATCTGCTCTTCGAACAGTTTGAGGCAGTTCCAGGAGTGCTTATCAAAAAGTGTGTTGATCTAGCTGAAGACCAGAGGAAGCCATAACCTAAAACAGCACAAATGTAATCTTTCCCAGCTGATGCAACTACTGGGTTGCTGAGATGATAATATAGCACCAAAGGTTTGATTTTCAAAGTGTGGGTCACTAAACTGTTTAAGAAAGGTCCCAACACTGTCTTGGATGCTGCTTCTGAAGGTTAAAAAAAAAAAAAGGTGATTCAGTGTTCATTTAATGAACTGCTTGGAACAGTCGGTATGAAACCCAGTTGTGCTAGAAATTTGCAGGCTGCCACATCAACACTTGCACACCGGCAACACAAAGAGCTGAGACAACAGAAGTCTTAGCTCTCAACTAGAGCTGCACAAATTCAGTCCTCCGGCTGTTGTTCAACTACATCATCTCCAGTTACAGAAGCCAATAGTAATGGATGATGGAAGTTGTATTCCAACGTTTGTAGGAAGTTGAAGTTGTGCAGCCCTGCTTTAAACAAAAATATTCTACTAATACCGTTGGGCGGGGCGGGGGGGGGGGGAGAGAAGAGAATTTAATTCCTGACCATCAGTTTGCAGCTGCCTCTCCAGCTGCCACCTTAGGCAGGTTTTAGAATGACTGACAGAAGCTTGCCAATGAAGTTTATCAAAGCTCAAATACACACAATGAAAATTAAAAGTGAACACATGAAAAGTTGCATCCCTCCTCCGGGAAGAGGTGGAGGCAGCACGTGGGAGATGCTCTGGAATCTCACTTGACGGAAAACTGTATTTTGAGAAAGCAGCATCTCCCATCCTGCAGGCCCAAATGACAGTGCGTGAGCCACACTTGCCTGAAACCTAACTAAAGTAATCTGAACTGGGAAAACAATCCTTAGGGGCACACTAGATGGGGTGTCATCTCACCCCATTGCTAGAATGCAGGCTGTGTCAAATGCCTACAGAGGGGATAGACTTGGCAAGAGTGGGGGGGATGCAGAAACTTTCCCCTACCCCATTCTTATATCTGGGAAACCCTCTCCCCCATCTTCTGCTCTGAGATATGCCCCCAACCCAAAAGAAAAACAGCAGGGAGAAGAAAAGGTGGCTTCAGGAGGGAAAGCACCTGAGACTTCCTGTCTATCTGGAGCAAGGAGCGGAAGACAACCCATTGTGAGCCGTGAACTCCTACTTCGAGGGAGAAAGCGCAGACAGAGAAGGAGTTCAGCACCCTGTACCCACCCAAGCAGCTCTCAATTTCCCCCACCCCCGGTTCTATAGGAATTGAGCAAAGATTCAATTCTAACATACATCTCTAACGTCATTACATCTCATTTGCCCCTTACATGCAAGTTGTTGCTGAACTGAAGAATCTTGCTCATTCAGTAATGCAAGGAAGCTTTTATAAGTTAGCACAAACAAAACAAATTGTCAAAAATCAAAGTGTTGAAAGGACAAGCTTGGTCCCCTGAAAATTCTAACCAGTGTGGCATTGCTTTTTTAAAATTCTATTTTTATTATTACATTTATATCCCACTCTTCCTCCAAGGAGCCCAGAGCGGTGTACTACATACTCAGGTTTTTCCTCACAATAAGCCTGTGAAGTAGGCTAGGCTGAGAGAGAAGTGACTGGCCCAGAGTCACCCAGCTAGTTTCATGGCTGAATGGGGATTTGAACTCGGGTCTCCCCGGTCCTAGTCCAGCACTCTAACCACTACATCACGCTGGCTCTTGTGCTTTGCCAGTAAATAGCAGCTTGTATTTTAAGTATGGAAAATAAAATTCCTGAATAATAAATGTTTCAGAGGCAGAAACTTAATTTGTGCCTGTAAAGTGAAAGAGAAGCTGAAGCCCCATAAAACTGCTGCATGCCATGTAGATGTATGTTTGCATTACTAATGGAATACTAATACACTTGGAGAGGAGAAGAAGGTATACAGCTTAATGTCCATGTCCGTAGAATCTCAGAGAGCAAAGAAGCAAAGGAGAACAATTTAGCATATCATAGCAAAGCAAACAGCTACAAACACTCTCCACTGTAAAGGAACAGAACCCCAGATAGCCTTTTAAGGAAGCATTTTGCACACATCCCCGCAGCACTCTAGTTTAGGTCTACAGGTTTATCAGAGCCAGACGAGTGTCCAAACGGTTCTGTAAATTGGACAAGTGAAATCCCAGAGCATCACGCAACCTAGAACATTAACTACACAGTGGGAGAATGGTTCCAGTACTCTACAACAGCCTGAACCACACCTCCACACCTCCACTTAAAGCTCCTAAAGCAGAACTATCTTTTTGCTCACTGGTTTAGGCAGACTACTTCAATTTAAGCAAAGTTAATGGTCTTAAAACCAGTGTAAATAGATATGTTTGAGTGGTAGCTGTTGCATACTTGCATTATATCAACTTATTTAAAATATGATAATCAGCATTATCTAAAAAGATGAATAGCCAAGCTCTAGGGAAGCTCCATTCAATAAGGGTTGGTATGCCTTAGAAGACTCTGCACCTGCCCAAGTTCTCTCCAAGTTCTCTGCACCTGCCCAAGACTCTCCTTGCCCCTGCTGACTGGGCAAAGAGGCACCTTTTAACAAGGTGATTCTCTTTATTTAGCAGGGGGAGAGTAACTGGCCCTATCCACCCCCAGCACAGTACCTCCAGTGACTGTTGCTGGTGTCTATCTTATGTTTCTTTTTAGATTGTGAGCCCTTTGGGGACAGGGAGCCATCTTATTTGTTATTTCTCTTTGTAAACCGCCCTGAGCCATTTTTGGAAGGGCGGTATAGAAATTGAATTATTATTATTATTATTATTAATACATCATTAAAGAAGAGCAGACTACTTTCCCCGGCAACTGTAATTTGTTTTCAGACCTCAAATGGTGTCAGTTCTAATTTTTTCTTCTTCTGTGGGAGCTTTTACAACATTTTCGAGCAAAGAATACCCATTGAACCATTCAGTGGTATTGACATTCTGAGATTGCTCCACTTCAAATTGCAGGCAAGGAGATCACATTTCAATATCACCCCAAATCATGACCCTGTCAATCACAGACAGTTAATATGTGAGCGAGAGTATTATCTTCTGCTTAATGTGAAAGCTTTTTAGGAGCAGCAGGTTTTCATAAGGGGGAATCTTCGAACATCTGATTCTCCACACTTACTATCTGAAATGGAAAAGCTCCAAGCATATTTAGTTAAACATCTTTCTGTAGCACAATCTTAAGAATTTAAGGTTTATATAAAAACTTATCCCAATACACTGGACTACATTTCTTTAAATCTTGGAGTACCACCTCTTCCCTAAAACAGAGGTGCTGTTTTGCTGGTAGGGAGCCTTTCATACAATAACTTTAGGAGATATGGGACCTACTCCAGCATTGCTCTTTTCCCATGTTTCATGATAATGTCAGAAGTCCAGGTATCTCAGGAAGAGTCCATGCTGAACACTGCTCACAACAGTGCCGCCCCTCCCAAGAACTGTACTCCCACCAACATGGATTCCTCCCATGCCACCTCGGACTTTGGAGATTACCAAGTGGCACAGGAAGGTACTGATACTGCAAGAGAGGATGAGGCCACAGGGATTGAGAAAGTTGCACTGTTTCATTTCTGCCTCTGACATAGCTGCTGGAAAATATAGGACCTCTGTCAAAACAAAAAAAGTTGTTCTAATAAGAACTAATCTGCCTACTTTCCTTTCACTATTCCTACAACAGGACTAAATTTGGTTCAAATTGGTTGGGCGTTCCACAAGTTAGAGCTCTTGCGCCTCAAATATTTACGTGTCCGCCACCTTGGATTGAGGTGGATGACATCACAAATTATGCCATTGGGGCATCTCCATGTGTCTCTACTGCCGTAGCAAATTTAGTTCAAATTGGTTAGATGGTCCACAAGTTAGCCCACGTGTACCTCAAAAGTTTATGCACCTGCCATCTTGAATCGGGGTGGATGACATCACAAACTATACCACTGAGGTGTCCCTACAACTGTACCCGATTTGGTTCATATTGGTCCAGGAGTTTCGAAGTTGATGGAGGGATGGGCACACACATGGAATGCCGGGTGATCTCATAAGCCTACTGGAAAGTAGGCTGCAACTGTGGCATCCCTAACGAGCAACACAATGTGTGCTCCAGTAACTAGGTAGTTGCTATGAGTTCAATGACAAAATCATTATCTCCATAGTGATGTCTGCATTATTTTCTACAAAAATAGTTAATGGATGGTTAATTAAAGAGTGCTCACTATGTTTTCTGTTTAAAGTTGCTGATTTTAGAAAGTTTTTTTAAGGCATTATATTACTACTACTGGAACACAGTCTACAAAAAGATCTAGCAAGTTCCCATGTCTCCCAGGAACACTTATAGAGGTAGTTACACATCATGGAGAATCAAAAACTATAGCTTCCTTCTCTCACTTACTACACTGGTGGGCTGCCAGTGAATTCATGCCATTTCTAATTTTCACACAGAGAAGCAAACCTTACTGGAATTCAAGAATTTGTTCGTTAAACAGATGTGTGGGATAATAATTTACTCCACCTTGAAAAAATACATTCTCCTGAGCAAAGGCATTTAGCTCAGAAGGAAAAGTCTCTCTCCATGCCAAATTCACCGCCACCCCCACCCCCCGTAAAAGATAAGACCAATGAAACTAGCTCAGGTGTTTAAGTACTGCTTTTTTTTTAAAATGACAGCCCAAACGGCATGTTAAACACAGAAATGATATCATTAGAACCAGTTACCAGTTCTAAAAACAAAAACAAAACATAACTCGAAAAGACAACCTCTTGGATTTACAAGCTTTTGTTTCTTTATCACCATTAACCAAGCTAAGCTCCTACAAACCATTCTGCTTGTAAATACTATTTATTTAGATCCTGCTTTCCTAGATGCAAAACAATCTTGCTGCCAGCTCTCAATGACCACCACAAACATGCAGGAAAGAAAGCAAACTAGGGAAGACCAGAAGTGACAGGCAGCTCTAAGATCGGCAATAACTTTCCTCATAAGCCAGCAATGGACACTGTCAGACTAGAGTTAACAACATTTACAATGGTCCTGTTCCTTTTCCTTGCATCCCAAACCACAGAAATTAAGATTAAGCTTTTTCTCAAAATCTTACCTGTATGCCAGCAAGAGTGTCACCTGCTTGACATCTATGGATCAGGCTGCTGTTCAAGGTGCACAAGTAAGACCAATAAGAACAACAGGCAACTCTATCTGGAAATGCTCATTTAGTTTTACCATCCCCATGATACTGCAGCTCTATTTATTATTTATTTGTTTGTTTTATTTTTACATTTTTATATCCTTCTCTTCCTCCAAGGAGCCCAGAGCAGTGTACTACATGCTTAAGTTTCTCCTCACAACAACCCCGTGAAGTAGGTTAGGTCATTGCACTTATGGTGCATGTACTTCCTATGGACAGATCCCTTACAACTGCCGTCTTAGCCAGGGCTCTATTAAAAGATTTTTCCTGCCCTCCTCCAGTGTTCCCTGTAACAGAGATTCTCCGATGATCTTGTCTACAGCTTCCAGCATCCCCAGGTGCAATGGCCTTTGGCTGGGGATTATGGGAGTTGTAGTCCACAACATCTGGGAATTTCTTGAGAATCCCTGGTCTAGACCCCCACACTAAAGGGCCTTACCCATTCTAGTACTGAAATTGTTTCCCACTAGACTTCACTAGCCTGTTCTTCACAACAGGGGCAGGAAACATCATTTTAGTCCCCACAAAAGGTTTTCACCAGCCTCCAGCTCTGAGAATGGCCAACATTCAATATATAGTTCATACAGTTTGCATTCCATTGCAAGCATGGAAAGGTCCTGGGGAAAACCATGTCCACCTTTCCTAGGAATACTCTCTGTACTCAGCTGTGCATAACGATGTGCAAACTGGTTCACTGTCATGACCTAGCCATGCAGAGGCCCACTGGGCATGCGCTACAGCCTCCAAAATGGCCACTGTGATGAAGGGAAGGACTGGAAAGGGCCCAATGCCCCAACAGGGCAATTTACTGCATACTGGAGGCCAGCGGGGGGAGGGGAAACCTCCATGGACCCCCCAGCCTTTGAGAAGCCCCACCCCCAGAGGGGGTAAGCGGAGAAATTTTTAAAAATGTTTGTGAACCCCTCTGGACCGAACTGGGGGTTCAATGGGGGGCGAAACAGAACTGGCCGGGTTCGGGTCCAAACTAAACCAGGCCAGCCAGTTTCATGCACAGCCTTAGAGGATAATGCCCAGACAGAATTCTTCACCTCACAACACCACAAGCTCAGCACACAAGGAGAAATATCAGTCTGCATGCAGTTAAACAGGATCTAGACACTGCATTTTTTGTTGCATGAAATAGCAAATGCTAATGGTCTGAAGGCACTCAATGTGGTTCCACCTTAGCAGCTAAGCAGATCCGAATCTGACCAAAACTTGAGAAGGAGACCATCTAGGAACCATTCTGAGCTCCAGAAGGGCAAGGTATGAACATAACAACAAAACAGGATAAGAGAGAGCCTGCAGCATAGATGCTGTATACATCCTTTTAAACGGCTTTCAACTGAGACTCCGACATTTGTATAGAGTTAGGGCTGGTTTAGTGTTCATTGCAATACAAAATTACAAATTCTGCTTGTGGTAAATGAGCCATAAGGCAGCAGTGGGACAAGGCAGCGAAGAAAAGCATCTGTCACAAGCAGAGCCATTTTGTATGAATACAATGAATATTTATATACCGCTTTTCAACAAGAGTTCCCAAAGCGGTTTACATAGATATAAACAAACAAATTAAATGGCTCCCTGTCCCCAAAGGGCTCACAGTCAAAGAAAAATAAAATAGACACCAACAACCACCACTGGAGGGATGCTGTGCTACGGATGCACAGGGCGATTTTGTACATTGGCCTTGAAGAAAGAAGAGGGATGGTGTGTGCCTCAGGGAGCTAAAACCTATTAACTCATCACTACCTGTCAGCAAGCAAACAAAGAAAGCCACTCCTCTCCTCACCTACACTGAGATGAAGAATCTCCTCAGAAGTAACTCGATAAAGAAGAGCCCTGGCATCTTAGAAAGACACATATCAGGCAGTATACATATATGATCAATAAATAAGTCACAGCCTGCCTAGGTGGTCCCATAAAAATGGCAGCAAAGGGCACAGAGTGCCTTCCTTGTGAGTGTCTCTCCACAGCAGTGACAGACAGAAGACTCACTTATTAACTGACTTTTTTTATTTAGATATGTTGCCTACTCTAATCCCCGAGACTCAAGATAGATAACATTTCCTTTATCAAACACAGTGAGGCAAGGTAGCAATCCCATTCTGCAGGTGGAGGACAAAGGCTAAGTGTACGGAAGGGGCTCAAGGACACCCAATCGTACTAGAGGGAATATAAACCTAGCCCAGTGTGCAGCATTCTAGTAACTTCACCTATGCAAAATCTGTTTCTATCCCTCTTAGCAGCATTGATGGTTCAGCACGCTTAGCAGAAATAACCCTAGAGCAGAACATCTGTGCATGTCCCTTGATGTTGAAATGAGAAAGGGATATTGTCCAAGATGGCAATCTAGTCACAACCGGCTCAGCCAGTGTTAAGAGGCAACCGAAGGTGGAGAGGTAAACTGCAGAGAAGACACCCACTTATTACTTTAGTACTTAAGGATGCTGAAACGATATACAAAACAAACCTATCACTTAAATACAACTGTTCACAGGTTTTTGTTACCAGTTTTTTGTTTAAAACAAATCCAAAGTATAATAGCTTCTATGTCTGAAGCAGCAAAGCTGAGCACTGCAGCAAGTAAGGTTGTAATAGCTGGTTAGGGAATAGGAAGGAGGAACAGAGGAAGAAGTATTTTCCTCTAACCAACCAGAGGTAATCCTTTCAATGGCTTCAAGTGCAAAACTCCACCTCCTCAAAAGTAACGTGAATGTCACACAGTGTGTTTACTTATGTTTTGGCGTAATACTGATGAGCCTCTCCTTCCACCCACTCCTTTCCCTTTCTACATTTTTTCTTTAATAAGAAAGCATTATAACAATGAATATTCAACAATGAGATATCCCTTTGGCTTTGTACTTTCTGGCATCACATCCAAACTACATTGGACCTTCAGGTTTCCCACCCACCCCGCCTCAAAAGAGGATGGATGGGAGATATAAGCAGATGCTGGCAGAACAAAATGATTCTGTTGCCGATTATCTGTGCTTTTGTTTTACAAAAAAGGTCCACCAACGTTACACATACCTATACTAGCCATTTGTGATCAAAAAAGGACAATCTAGAATGAGGCTATGTAAACAAAGTGCTGAGGCTAAGACACTCACCATTCTACCTATCTATGATGTGGGGTGGAAAGTTTTTCATTTCTAACAGTACAAAATTAATTTTATGTAACAATGCAACATAATAAATGGATACCAAATTATTATTAGACATAATATTAGACAGTTCCAAAGTTGTAATTAGTTTCCCCCAAGAGATTATCCCTAGGAAGTGTTAGGGAGTATATACATACATGCATGCTTCTGTGTCACACACAACCCAGCAGAAGGGTAAACTAAAACCAAAATACACATAATAATCCAAACAAAAGTCAAGCTAGGTGAAATCACTTGATTGGTTTCGATCTGATTTGCACAGCCAAAGCTAACATTCTTGTTCAATTCTCTGGCAACAACTACATCAAAAAAACCTAAAACAGTTTTGGTTTCACTTCCAGGAAACATACAGAGCAGTGTTTCATTACTTTCGTTGAGCTGGGAAGGTTGGAAGTGGTTGTGAAAAAGCTATTGTTTATTGTGTTTAAAAGTATTCCAACAAAAATAATTTCCATAAAAGTGCTACATTTTTGTAAATCAAAACAAATAGATTAACGTGTTCTATTTTTTCTATAATCAAATATATCATTTCAAATACTTGCAGCAGTTAGGAAAACAGATATTCATACAACCCATACAATTAACATTGGATACTTTTTTTTAGTTTTGTGTAATAAAGTCACACACACGCGTCAAAAACATAATCTATAAAGGGCATCAGGATATTTTCTGCAAAAAGTTACAGAAAGTTTCCTGAGTCATAGTTTCCCATTAAACCCACATCACTGCATATCATACACATACTTTAGCTTAAAAGCCAGGAAGTTTTTCACAGAGGGCTTTTAAAGCCCTTTAGTTTGCATCTCCTCTGAATCAGAGGGTGTGCGTTCACATATTGAGCAGATTTAGCCTGGAGTCCCTGCGAGTTATCGGGGAATACTTCACACACAATTTGGATTTCTCACTGCCCATTAGAGTGCAGCCAGATTTAAATCCGGGGTTTAAAAAAATCCACTTTTTGCATCAGGCTTTTGGGATAACTTTGAGTTTGCAGTAAAGCCTCCCAGAAAACTAGCAGTAAAGCCTGCTGTGTGGAGATCTCCCAGGGAATACCTCGCATCAAAAAATAATCCACGTTAAAATTTTCTGAGGTGTCCTTAAGAAATATACTCCCTAAGGTAAATACTAGCACATGGTTCAAGCCCAGATTTCTGTATATAAGCATATACATACTGCACGTATGGACTGATTGTTGCCCCTCCTAATCATACTCTCTCTTCTGTTGTAGAGAGAGTTTATTCTGATTGGTGTTCTTCCAAATCTTCTACTGTAGATTAGTTTTCTTGGAGTAACTCTGGGACTGCTTAGAATACAACTTTTCATTAAATAAGCTTTGGAATGCAGTAGCTTCAACAGGGTTTAGCAATCCTGTTTTGCATTACAAACACCCTTTAAATAATTAATTGCAAGAACCAATGATTAGGGAAATAACTCATGTTATTCCCTCTTAATGCAGCAGTGGACATGCATTCTCCTCTTCTCTGGTACTTTCATGCTAGGAGTAGATGCTAATTTCAAGCTAAAGGATCTTGGCACACATTTCTCCCTCTTTTCCTTTCTCTCAGTGTCTAGATTAAATGGCTGCAGAAAGAAGTTCAAGTACTAGCAGACTGGAACTCTCTCATCCACCTCTCATGGGTGAAGTATGGAGAACAAGGTACTTAACTCCCATTGGTTGCACACCTAACCTTCTTTGAATTTTAGCCATTATTTCAGCATCCCGATATGAGGACTGAAGGACAGGCTTAAATTTTCCTAGATATAAGGGGAGGAATTTCTAAATATGAATATTTGCATCACCACTATTAATAGTAACTTGGCACTTGCCATATTAATAAAAATGAATATGCCAATTATTCCAACTTCATGCTGTTAAAATATGCTGATGCACTGCAGCATTTTGGCTCTCAGTACATTTCTGCTGTTTTCTTAACTGCTAACACATTTTCCCACCCCAAGCAAACATTTCGGCAAAAGACCCAACACAATGGGATTCTTCTCAACTTTTTGAAAACTAGGAATCATTTCAGAAAACTAGAGGTTTAAATTTTTAAGCAGGTGGGTAACCATTTGTCTTACCTTGCTTTTGTATAAAAATCCTAAGTAATGGGTTTGCACTTGAAACAGCCTTGAAGAAATTGTCGTCGTTATTAATAGGAAGAAGATCCCCATGTACATCTGCATATCCAATCATTACCTCCATGTTGGATATGTGGTGGATGTGAAGGATAAGTTTGTAGAAATCTTCAAATTTTCCTGGCTTGTAACGATCCAGAGAAAACCTTCGGAATTCTGCACCAAACTGCAGTCAAGGAAAAAAGCAAGATATCAATGCTTTTAGAGAAAGAGAAGCTTAACTTTTACACAGATTGACTTATCTGAATGGGAAACTTATTCTTGTATAGAATTTTAAAATGATATTTTTTTAACACTTGTCTTAAATCAGAGTCAATTTAAGTGGTACTTTAAGACAAGGCTTCTCAACCTTGGGACTACAGATGCTGGAACTAGAACTCCCATCATCCTCAGCCACAATGGCCAAAGAGAAATAAGCCATAGGCCATTATGGCTGGGGATGATAGGAATTGTAGTCCAGCAGCTTCTGGAGACCCAAGCTTGAAAAGCCCTGGCTTAACAGTATATGCACCAGAAATTATATACAACACTGGTCTGGCATAATCTTTACCATTTGTATGATAACTAATGATTGCATCCAGCTTAAGAGATACAGTTTACTTTCCTAAACAGTTTACTAATACAGCACACTGATTCCATTCATGCTAAACCACTGTTTGTGCAAGCTGTATCTCAGAACTCAAGATCAAGCAAAACATGGTTTAGAATGGTCTGTTGCTCTCTGGTCCAAATAAGGCCAATAATTTCAATCACATTACAGTGTCATGAGAACATTTTTGTCTGCTATCATTTCCCATCTTCTCAGCGCTGAATTTCAAAAGTTTACTCCCATACTCCCACCAATGTGGCAACACTGGCCACATCGGTGGTTTGTCAATTCTGACATCTCATCAAACCACAGTTAGGACAAACCACCAGCTGCAAGCCTACTCTGGAATCCAATTCTAGTTTGCCAACCAACCATAATCCATTGTTCCAAAGTATAGTTAAGCTTCTTTAACCTTGGCTTTGTCTGAATCATCATAATATTTCACTTAAAAGTCCTGGAAAACTCGTTTTTCCAAAGTGATAAAAGGCACTGTGTTTAGGACGGCAGCTCAAGTGCCTGCAATTCTGAAGTCGGAACTGAAATGTATTCGTCATCAGTAGCAACAAGTGAAACCAATTTTAACTTTTTATTTGGGTTCAACTCTTCCCACCCTGCAATCCCCCACCCAAGCAGACACAACATTGTCACAGTTGCTGTGTGTGTGTGTGTGTGTGTGTGTGTGTGTGTGTGTATATATATATATATATATATATATATATATATATATATATATATATATTTGCATTTTTCTCTTGTTCAATGGTGCCCAAGATGTTAAGCAGGAGTATCCATTCTTCCATGCAATGTCTCAGAAGTTATATTAATGGATATATTCACTCCTCCCCTTCCCCAACCAGTGGGATGCTCAGCATTCCCACTGCAAGATCAGTTGTCTTCAGGTGGGAGCAAGCAGTAGACTTAAAGTTACTTTGTTAAAAACAAAACAAAACATAATTTACAAATATAAAGATTTGGAATATACTTGTTCCTCACTCACAGACAAATACACAAGTCCCAATGGGACAAGACCCGGATCTGAAGATGATTTCTGCCCCACTGAAGGCCTTTGCAGATCACAGACCATACTGAGGGTCCATCCATACTACATTCCTCCAACTGCCTCTTTCTAAGATCTGGGGAAAGTGTAGCACAGATCTTGGAAATCTGCCCCTCTATACTTAGCATTGCACCCTCACTCTAAGCAAAGTCAAAGAGTAACATCTGTAAATCCCCATTTGAGATCGACACTTTTCCCGAACTACAGCCATGCAGAATTGGAAAACACCACATACATCCATGAGAAAGAGACTGGGTAAAACAGGGGTGCACAACTCAAATGCTCCAGTGGGCCAGAACCAAGCATAACTTGGTGTTTGTGGGGGCCAAGGCAAAGGTCAGTTTTCAGCATTATAATTATTACATTCAAATTAATTATTTAAAATAAGAGAAGAAGTGAGGGAGCACCACGTTGGAGTCAGGGGGAAAGGGGAGGGGAAAGAGGGATGGTGTCAGTGGACTCTGGCCCAGGTGTCAAGGGGCCAACTGCATTGAGGCACTGCTGCTCATCAGCAAGACAGGCCAAGAATTCTTCATGGCTCCTGTTGTTGCAGAATATTCCTACCTGAGAGGCAGCAAAAAGTCCCTGGGGGCCAGATCTGGGCCCCAGGCCTTATGTTGAGCAAGCATGCGGTAAAAGGATAGCACTAACTGTTCCTAGGAAAAACTAATCCTAGTTCAGCTGTTTTAATATCAGAGTAGCCTAAAAGAGGCCTGCAGGAGGAAAAGGCATTTCTGTGTTCCTAGTCTCAGCAATATTTGAAACTGTTAACAGCAAAGCTGATAAGAATCCTCAACTCATTGTGCAAGTGGGTTTGTACATGGAAATTAAGAGATGTCAAGTATGAGCAAGTGAGTTGTTATCCAAGTGCACAAGCAATCCAGGCGGTCAGAGCTGGAGAGGAATATTAGAGGCTTCAGCTGTCAAATACTTCAGCAAAAGCTAAGGACCATGAAGAAATGACTGTGGGGACAGAGTGAGGAGAAATTGTCTCTCTCTGTGTGATAAATACGTATTCTGAATGTTCAGATTTAGAAATGATCGTGTTAAAGATGAGTCCTGGGAGATAATGAAATAGCAAAGCTTCCTGCAACCATGTTTGAGGCAGAAAAAACACCCATTGCCCTAATGAATTTAGCCGACCCCTCCATGAAGTCACGAGCATTAAAAATTATTTGGAAAGTTCTATTTTGTAACATTTGTTGCAGCCATGCTAACATAATAGAAACTGGCATAATACTGAAAACGGTAACAATTTTACTTATTTTGAAAGTCTCATTCTTTGGGCAAACAACAGCCACTTTCCCCAAAGATCTATAAGTGAAAAATCCAGTCATACATCAGAACAATATTCTAATGCACATGTCAGGTCGGAGACCTTTTACGTGGCTTCCATCACGAGTGGGCAGAACTATGACAGGAGTACCAAACAACTTAAAGTCATTTCACAAAGATTTCAAGCGTTCATCAAAGCCACAAAGACTCCGTGGGCTGTAAGGTCCTGCCTTTAGGCTCTATACGTCTGATGTAACTGCTCCCAATGGATTCACTTATTAAAAAAATAGGTCCCCCCTCACTTTCCTCCTCCTCCTCCTCATTGAAGGCTGGTTTGCAGCAGCAGCAATAATTTCCTAGCACCACACTAGCAGAGACAGAACATCCCATAGCTGCTATTCTTGTCTAAAGATACTTTCCAGAGTCTCCTCCATTGCTTTGAATCTGCCTATCACCAGCATGCTAAATGGCTTTAGAAGACTGTAAGTTTGCCTATCCCACAGACTACATTAAGACACCAGCCAGAACAATCCTTCATTATGGGAATCTAATCTACTTATTAGGGCAGTTTTTCAACAATGAGGTACAGTAATCTACTTTGACCTACTTACCTAATGCAAACATCCCAATTGACATTGCAAATCCAAAGCAAGAGGAGGAGGTGTTGAAGGTAATTTAGGCTGACAGTGCTACTAATAGTGACTAACAAAATAGAATTACACATGCTTGCTTCTCAAACAATGGGTCCCTATCCTAGGAATCTCCTGAATATTAGTCACCATCTGGTCGATTCAGAATTTCAAGTGTGCATGCGCGCACACACAAAGAACAGATATCCAAGGAATGAAACACTCCTAGTGCAGCAGGAATTCTTGTCTATTCCCATAGTAAATCAATGCCAAGAACAATAAAAGTGTCCACTAGAATGTACAAAGACAACTGCTCTTTGTGATGTAAACAGCAATTATTGTAGTTTTGATCAAGTGCCACGGGCTGTTCTCCCATGAGGAAGAATATGGGCAAATACTTCTAATAGTTCAGATTTAAAAGGATCATGAAGAAATCAAAAATTTTAGCACAAAAGCTGAACTTAGAAAATTGTTCAGTAAATGCCAAGTCCAGATAACTCTGTCTGTTAGGAGTGAGTAAGTAGGGAGACAAAGGCCAAATCCTCCCCAGCATTCACCACAGCTGGCTCTAGGTTCAAGTGGGCCCTTGACCTCTGGTGGGTCCTCTCTCCTCAAAGTGGTAACAGAATTGCCCCATCAGTGCAGCATTCTAGTCAGCTGTACTAGTTTCTCTCTCTCCCCCACAATGCCCCACATAGCATCACAATACTAGGTGTGGCAGTGTGTGTGTGTGTGTGTGTGGGACATGTAGCAGGAAGCAGCTGCCAGTGAGAATGCTGCTGCTCCTGTTCTCAGCCTGTCGAGAATGAACGGCTACCCACGTCTGCTGATTAGGGATGTGCACGGAACCAGTGGGGGCATACGCCCGCCCGCACATCTACTACTTCCGGTAAATGTAGCGAAGGGAGCAGCAGGGAGGTACACTGCCACCCTGAGGGATGTTTAAGGAACCGAGCACCAGCGGGGGGGGGAGTGCATCCTCCCCCACCCTTAAAGCTGCAGCCTCCCGCCACCAAACCAGTGGAACCAGCCACCGTTCGAACCGGTTTGGAGGCCCATAAAGGGCCTCCGAACCTCTGTTGCCAGATTTGGCTTAGTTCGAACCAGTTCCATGCACATCCTTACTGCTGATATCTCTGCAAATTAAGGTGAGTTATGTGTACTGGCAGATATTAGAAGCTGAAATTCTATAAAACAGAGTTTTTGAGATCTCTGCTAGGGCTCAACTTCAAACTCTGCACATATTAGAGCAGAAGTTGGTGTTATGCCAGAAGAAGTCTATATTCTTTGCACAGCTAGCCTCCAACCCCTACTAACTGAGCAGAGAGGCACCTTTTAAAAAGAGGTGATGTTCTCATGTAGGATTTAGTAGAGGGAAAGTAACTGTCCCTATCCCACCCCAGCACAGCATCCAATCAGTGGCTGTTGCTTGTATCTACCTTGTGTTTCTCTTTAAATTGTGAGCCCTTTAAGGACAGGGAAGCATCTTTATTCATATCAGAATAAAGCAGTGTAAACCACTTTTGAGAACTCTTGTTGAAAAGCAGTATGTAAATATTGGTCATAGCAGCAGCATTCTCATGGCATTATTATTTCAAATTATGCAACCAGAGGAAGACTCGGCTCCCCCACTGGCCCATCACCAAAAGCAGCACTTTGAGAACAAGTGAAATGCAGGAGTCAGACCTGCTGGGTGCTTTGTGAAAATAAAATGCACTCACTTGTGCTCTAAGACCTTGAACACTCAGAGAAATAAAGTGTGGGAGAGAAGCTTTCCCCCCCTTCTTTTTTTAAAGAAGGTACCCGTACAGCATCCTAAGCAGTGGTGCTCTTACCCCTTGACTTTGGGGCCAAAGTCCAGGGCCTCCGCACACCCCGGGCCCTCTCAAATCCTCTTTAGTCTCTCCTGGGTGGTGTGGTCACTGCTGGCCCGCACAGAGCCGGGTGGAAGAGTGTGATTATGACCTGCACCAGGTGCTTTAGAGATAGAGGGGGGAGTTGGGAAATAAATATGTGGGATGGGAATATGTTAAGTTACCTGTCAAAATGTTTCTGCTACTGCATATTTGCATATACATATATCTGTTTTAGATTCTTAGATTCTTGTGACTTCAGTTGCTGTTCATGCCCTCAAGAAGCCATGTGTTAAAAATACTGCATATGTCACGGTGTGTGTTGGGGGATAATGCTTAGCTTGCAGGGAAGGGGCATCCAGCAAGGCCTCCTGAGTGTCAAGTCTAACGTTTGTCAAAGACTACACCTTGGACCTTCAGTCTACAGCAGCAGCAGAGTTTGGCAGGGCTGTTTTAAAAAGAGTATTGCAATAGCTTGCAGGACCCACCACCGGTGGGACAGCTCGTGATTCACCCATATTTATGGATGTCGCTGGAATCACTATCCAGATAAACAGGTTGCTTACCTGTAACAGATGATCTGGTAGTGATTCTACATTCATAAAACCCGCCCAACCAACCCCACTGCAGACTGCAAGCTAGAAACGGCTATGCAAAGCTGGAGGTGGCCAGGCCAGACACAGGACCAAGTGGCCAGACATAGGATGGAATGGACATGCATAGAAGGTCATGCAGAAACTAAAGAGGGGACGCCCAACCACGCTAAGGGTACTGCAGGCTTGTGCAGAAGGTGGTTAAGGGTGTCACGAGGAGCTAACAAACTAACGAACTCTACCCGAAGTCTGTCTGCGCAGGCGCAGAACCCATATTTATGGATGTCGCTGGAATCACTATGCAGGTCAGATAATTACTTCCATGAACTGCCAGCAAGCTCCTTGCATAAAGGCTTTATAGCAATACGACTCCAAGTGACAACTTCCCAAAATTCCAACAGAACAACATAGTACAACTGCAGAGTTTGTGTAGAAGATGCATACCATCTTATGCCTGCATCCCACATCACCATGGAATGTCTCTTTTGTATTATAGTCTATTTTGTTGCGTCCCCCCTTCCTGTTCAGACTCTAAGGTTCCTCCTGCCCTTGCTACCTCTCAGCCAATTTCTTTTTCAATGAGATAGTAATAGACCTCATAGGAATTTCCCACGGCTATCCACCCCTCCCCTCATACCTAAGCGCTGCATATCTGTTGTTTTTGTGCTATTTTGAACAATTAAAGAATGAGTTTTGAGTGGCTCAGAGAGCTGCAAAAAAAGAAGGGGGGTAGAGAAAATGGCTTGTACTATTGGGTGAGCACCACTCTGGATGCCACCTCTTTTAAAAAATAATAATTTTAATCATGGTTGTATTGATATTGCAAGACTGCTTTTAATGTCTTATTTAAGAGGTCTATTGGCATTTCCTCATTTATACAATTTTGCATTGTTGGTTGCAAGCATGTACAGATTTTGAAACACTACGTATAAAGCCACCTCCTATGTTTGCTTATTTTTACTAGGCATATGCCCCGTGTGAGGTCATTCATAGGTCTGAATTGTTCTAATGTTATCATGACCTTATTAAGCAGTTAAGTCTTCCAGTTGGCAAAGCTGGCAACAAAAATCTGCTAACGCTACCATTAATCATTCCACTTTTCAGCACAAGTGCTTTGAAACTACTTTTGCATCATCTTGGACATGGGATAAAAAGTTCTGTTGCTTCACTGGTTATCCCTGCCACAGACCTGAAAAAAAATCAGGTTTGTATCCAGAACTAGTGCACACAAGTTCAGTTTTATTATTCATTAATCCTTTTCTGCGTAAACTGCTATGAGAAATTTTTGTTGGAAGGTAGTAAAAGACGTTTTGCTTAACTGAAACAGAGCTAGGTAGAGTCATATGGTTCTTACGATTCTGCAACACACACACACACACACACTTACTTTTCAAAAGAAACTTCTTGCACAACTGGTTCTACCCACCGTCAGGTGCACAGGGAATACTTTATCCTCAGTGTATTTGAGGATAACCAAAACATCAGGACACAGTGCAGACACAGCCCATTAGTGGTATGAATTTTAACAGATTGATAATAAATTTGCACATAAATAAAAATAGTTTAAAGAAAGGGGGGGGAGAACCTGGCCCACAATCTCTGCAGTGTTAAAGAGGGTAGAGCAAGAGCTTGCAGGAAAACCAGGACACTACTGCACTGAAGGCGTGCTGTGCAGCCCACCACTTGGGGTTGGGGGTGGGTGGGAGTGGGAGTGATTTCACTTCTCTCCCCTCCCTGCAAAAGCCCTCTTCACTACCAGAAATGTGTTTCGGAAGGTTGTGCAGGAAACAGAGGTTGGGTAAATCAGATAGCTCAGACACATGCCTTGCATTGGGGCCATGCAGAGGCAGGGCTCCTGGCTCTCAAATAAACTCCTCATTCAGGGCCCGAAGAGGTCCCTTACCAAGCTTTTCTTGGCTCCAGCCCCCTCACCTCAATGTACCTGGGCGTTCTTCACACAGGAGGCTTTACCACAAGGCTTTACTGTGAACTTGAAGTTGTCCCCAAAAAACCGATGTAAAAAGTGGATTTTTTTTAAACCGCGGATATAAGTCAAGCTACCGAAGAAAACCACAGGCCTCTGTGGGCACTAGGAGTCAAAATTGACTTGACAGCACAATTTACTTTTTACACTCTAAAACACAGTGAAAAGCCCAAATTGTGTGTGAAGTGCTTCCTGATAGCTTGCAGGGACTTCAGGGTAAATCTGGATGTGTTCCCAATGTGTGAACCCACACCTTCCATTCCGGAGGAGAGGCAAGCTAAAGGCTTTAAAAGCCCTGTGTGAAAAACGCCCTTGGCATGGGTATTGTACCAGATATTGTGTCAGTTCCATCACAGGTGTGGATGTTGTATACTGAACTTGGCATCCCATAGTTTCTTTTTAGAATGTGAGCCCTTTGGGAACAGGGAGCCATCTTATTTGTTTATTTCTCTTTGTAAACCGCCCTGAGCCATTTTTGGAAGGGCGGTATAGAAATTGAAATAATAATAATAGCGGCCAAATTAGATCTATCATGGCTTGCTTATACCTACCACACAGTATGCAGATACAAGTCTCACTGAAAACAGAGGTGTGGGTTTTCCAGAAATTTTTGGACTGGAATTATTTCTGGAAAAGTTTCCAGAAAAGTTCCCCATGCAATTTTTCTCATTTGCTTAAATTTACATAAAGTTTCCCCCCTCGGAATGTGTTATTCAATTTTCTCCATTGCCCTAGATATACTGTAACTTGATCAGGCATGTTATTTGACTTATTTAGTAAAAAGCCTCCATTTCCCATGCTGTATCTCAAAGTTTTTCCAGGCAGCCAATATTTGATTTAGGGGGGTGGGGAGCAATTGAATTTAAACTTGATGTGATCTAAATATTATACTGAACCAAATTTGAAGCTTTACATGGAAAGAACTATTTTTATTGAAATACTCAAATCCTATATGTAGTCTCCTACACTCTTCTTAGTAATAATCATCTGAAAAACATTAATTGCAACTTTGCCTATTTTGCATTGGCATTTATTACCATTTTGTGAAACAATCAGTTTTTAGAAATGGAAAAATTTCCACACACACAAAGTATGCGGAATTTTTCCAGGGAAATTTTCAACTCTACATCTGACTGAAAGATGTAGTACCATGCAGCTTACCCACTCATCTGTGATGTAGACAATTCTATGACAATTGATGAACAATACAAACAATCCAGAACTACTCAAGATAGGGACTGAAATCTGGCATCTTGATTCGTTTAAGAACAGCAGTAACATAAACTTAAAAGAGCAAACCACATTGTACTATATTTAGTCTGGATACTATTCCTTATGTTTTGAAGCTAACCACAAGAAACTGGATCAACTGTTTCTTACTTTGTTCCAAGAGCTACAAAGATTAGGTCTTTCTCATCTGTGGAATAATAATTCAGAAAAATTCAACAATATTACAAAATTTTCCATCAACACACTAGCTGAAAGTTTCACATTTCTGGCAACACTTCCAATAAAACACTGAGAACTAAGAAGAATAAGAGGAATACCTCCATTTGTGGAGGGAAAAAGCATTAAAAGAAATATGTTAAGATTAAAACGATGTCACACCAACTTTAAGAGCAGCGGGAAAAGGTTGTTTCCCAAGCTTTAAGAGGTACAGGTTAAGACCTCTTTTTATTGGACATCTAAAGCCAACATTGAGAATGTTTTTAATTTTCAAACCGTCTTCAAAACGAGAGCTGCATTCCTAGAAGTTCAAGAAGGCATACTGCTAACATGTTTAAAGACGTAATACAGGCTGGGAAAGAACAGACACTCTACCATGCCAAGATATAAAGGATAAGGTTTCTAAAATAAATTCATAAAATAAATTAGCAGGATGTAGCGCTATTCAAACATTATTTCGTATGTATGTATACGTGTCTGTACACATCTATCTATAATTCTCTAAGGCGTACCCGTGGCTAATCCCATGTGTGGCAGCTCTCGCGAGAGTTTGCGAGCAGAAACACCATGGTGATTGGGCAGTGGGAATTCCATATGCAGATGGGGAGGAGCCTGTGATGGTTAAGGTCAGTTGGAATGCAACTGTTAGTGGTTGGAAGATGTTCTTGATAGTAGGGGAGAGGAATTACACACACACACAGATGGCGAGGGTCTGCGAAGAGAGGGATCGTGAGGAAGGAAAGAGCCCCTTCAGGAGAAGGGGACTGCCACTGTGTGAATTAGAGGAAACGAGATCGGTTAACTCAGGAATGGAGGGGGGGAGGGGAAGAGAGAAAGGAAGGAAGGGCGAGGGATGGGCCCGAGCCTGTCAGAGAGGCACGAGTGGCCATGGCCATGCCTATTAGCAGCAAGGAAGGGCCCAATCAACCACTGCTGCTGTTTGGGGCTATCAAGGCCATTGGCGGAGGGAGGGAGGCAGGCAAGAGATAGGCCTGTCAGTGGCCTGAGGGGAACAAATGGCCATGGTGGTGGTGGCAGCGAGGAAAGGCCCGGTCAACCACTGCTGCTGCTCCTGTGGGGAGGAGCAGGAGTGGGGCTCGGGTGAGGAGGTCTCTGGGGATAGGGGATGGCAGCTTGGCCAATAGGCACCAGCAATGCTGCAGCTGCGACCAAGGGGGATGGAGTAGTGACGGGGATGGAAGCAACCGGGTGGAGAAGGAGGAGCGGGAGTGCGGCTAAGGGTGGAGAGATCTCTGAGGTGAATGGGGCTGTGGCAGGGGAACAATCAAGTACTAGTGCGCAGATGCTCTGCGTGGGTTAGGCTAGTATATATGATTTTGCATGAATGACTATACATTTATTCACCTAAAGTGAATTTGGTTACAGACTCCCTCAAATGCAGAGGACAGACAGAAAGTGTACTACTGTATGTGTTGAATGCAACATGTATACAGATCTGTACATACATGCACTGTACACAGACTGTACCTGCACTGAACACAACATACACTACTAAAGGGCTTTAGTGTATCCACAAGACATTTTCAAGCAAGACAAAACAAGTTATTTTAATGCTGCTTTGCCCTAGCAATTGCTACTCATGGGGCAGAACTCCCAGAGGACTGACTGACTGACTTCTGCATGTGTCAGAAATCCAAATCACTGCAGAGTCAACAATACCCACAGTTAAAACCAATCTAGATACTGTGGAGGAACATCTCCCATGCAACAGACAAGCTTCACTTATTGCATGAATGGGTGTGCAAAATAACCTAGGGCCAAAGTCACATAAGAGTCCACAGTTAAAGCTTTGCGGTTTATACCTTTAAAGTATGAATACAACACACCAAACCAAACAAGGAGAAGGGAAGGCTCCATTAGTCTGGGTGGTGGTGTGAGTGGCATATTCAGAATTCTATTTCCCTTCCAGATTTAAGGAACAGGACTGCAAAAGGCTCGTTTCTTTGATGCTGGGGATATTTCCTTCATGTTTCAGATCACCATTAATTCTTCCAACAGAGGAAACAGCTTGTTAGGTTTGATTTAACACTAGCAAAATAGGCAGGGACATAGCAATATATCCCCATTACACCTAAACATGACTAAAGTTATTCTCACCAGGCTGTTATACTTAGGTGTACTTGGTAGAAGCCAGCCTCTTTAACAATTACTATTTCAATTATTTCTGCTAAAGGCACACTATTTTTTTTTAATTTTTCAGGAGGAGATTCCAAATGAAGACCTACCTTGGGAAAACCTAATCTAATTATGAAATCCTCCAGTTCTGCCTATTTCCACTAGGTTTCTAAAAAGACAGAAGAAACAAGGGAAAAAGTGTGGGGGGTGGGTGGGGCTGATATTAAGCTCTCAGTTTAGATTTATAAAGTAGTACTAAAATCTTGCCTACTTTCAGGATTCCCTCACTGCATCAGACAATGTCCAATCTCAACATTTTATCAACAACTCTACCCATATCTTAATGCCTCAGAAAGCATAACAGTAACAGCATGCCCCACATTAGGAATGTGCATTAACTGGTTCAATGGTCCGGTGTTTGGCGGCAGGGAGGGTTACCTTTAGGGAGCAGGGAGGGTACCCATCCCCCCCTCCACATTTTCCCCACCAGCGCGGTCTGCAAAACTGGTAACTCCTTGCAGCCCCATTCAGCAGTATGCTGGTTTTGCAGACAGCGCTGGTAGGGGAAACATGTTGCAGGGAGGGATGGGTACCCTCCCTGCTCCTTAAAAAGTTTTTTTAAACCCCGCCACTGAATCAGCCAAACTGTGCACATACCTACCCCACATGATGCTCACAGATATGTCACTAGGCTATATGAGATAAGTGCTTGAAACGCTGCTGTAAAGATACAGTTAACAGGATAACAAAATCAAGATTTCAGAAGTGAGAGATGCTGAATAGGCAATGTCTACCAAATGTAGAGTTCTGATACAGCTTAGGGCCAAACTAAATGTTAAACTCAGATGTGGGAAACTGTAGCCCAAAAGTCCTTTTTGAAGCCCCAGAAGGGATGATGCAGAGAAGCAGTAGGAGGCCAACCACTCCAGATTCCTCCCTCCATAAGTTGCTTTTCCTCTTCTAAATGGAGTCACTAAGCTCAGCCACATATATTTGCATGCAATACATACAGGCAGTTTGCCCAGAATACCCATTACTTTTCAAATCTTGCAAATTTTGGAATTAAAAATTTTCTTCTGAAATAAAGCAATACTTGTAAATCCAAGATAAATAAAAAACCTGCCAAAACCAGAATCTATTAGAGATTGTGCTGGTGGACCACTTTAACAGTATGGAAAGGCTAGGCTGCATCTTTGTCAACTTCTACCAATTTCAATAGGCTATGTTTTAGGTGACTAAGGTGATTGAGAGGGTGGTGACTGATCAACTCCCAAGTAGTTTTGGTGGATACTGATTATCTAGATCCATTCTGAACTGGCTTTAGTGGGCTATGGGATTGAGAAAGCCTTGGGCAGCCTGATGGATTATCTATACCAAGGAAGCCAGTGTTCCCTCTAAGATGTACACATGCTCACAAGGTTTTTTTATGCCCACTCAGTTAATTTTTTGAATAAGGAATGCTCCATTCTGAATGCATGTGGGCACACACTGTCTTGATACTGCTGACCAGAACAAAATTTATTCCACACACAGATGAAAAAAATTAAGAGAGAACATTGGAGGGAGCGTGACTCTGATGGTTCTTTTCTCTCTGCGGCTTTCAATACCATTGACCATGGTATTCTTTTGAATTGTCTGAGAGATTTGGGAATAAGGTGTACTGCTTCGAAGTGGTTCCATTCCTATCTCTCAGGCAGATTTCAGATGGTGTCACTCGGGGATAGCTGCTCTATGAAACATGGTGTCCCTCAGGGCTCCATCCTATCCCCGATGCTATTTAACTACATGAAACCGCTGGGTGAGATCAGCATGGGATTTGGAGCAGGGTGTTATCAATATGCAGACGACACTCAAATCTATTTCTCCATGACATCATCATCAGGAAATGGCATAGCTCCCCTAAATGTCCGCCTTCAGGCAAAAATGGACTGAATGAGGGATAATAAATTGAAGCTGAATCCAAACAAGAGAGAGGTACTAATGGTGAGGGGTCATAAATTTGAGTTATGTGATAAAACTTCCTGTTCTGGATTGGGTTGCACTCCCCCTAAAGCAGGCCTGCTCAATTTAAGCCCCCCAGTTGTTTTTGGAAGACAGCTCCCATAATCCTCAGCCACAGTGGCCAGGGATTATGGGAGTTGTAGGCCAACATATTTAAATCGTAAATTGCCCAGAGACACATGTTTTGGGTGGTATAGAAATATTTGAAATAAATAAATAAATAAAATATTTTTGAACAAAACAAAAACAAAACATCTGCAGGAGGGCCAAAGTTGAACAGACCTGCCCTAAAGGAACAGGTACATAGCTTGGGAGTGCTTCTGGACCCAGACCTCACCCTGGTGTCTCAGGTGGAGGGTATGGCCAGGAGCGCTCTCAAGTTCAGTTGATATGGCAGCTGTGCCCATCCTTTGAAGATAATGATCTCAAAACTGTGGTGCACTAATTGCAACTTCTTGGCTTGACTGCCGCAATGCACTGTATGTGGGGCTGCCTTTGTATGCTGTTCAGAAACTTCAGTTAGATCAAAATGCAGCAGCCAGATTGGTCTCTGGGGTTTCTCAGAGAAACCAAATTATGCCAGTTTTAAAAGTTATACTGGCTGCCGATATGTTTCTGGGCAAAATACAAAGTGCTGGTAATTACCTTTAAAGTCCTAAATGTCTTTACCATTTACCTACTAGAGTACATTCTTCAGTGTGATCCCTACCGCACTTTAAGTTTATCAGGAGAGCTCTGTCTCCAGCTACCACCAGCTCGCCTGGCAGCAGCTTAGAATCAAACCTTCTCTGTAGCTTCTCCTGGACTCTGGAATGTGCTCCCTGTG
The DNA here is from genome assembly GCF_027244095.1 of Hemicordylus capensis. Classification (NCBI taxonomy): domain Eukaryota; kingdom Metazoa; phylum Chordata; class Lepidosauria; order Squamata; family Cordylidae; genus Hemicordylus; species Hemicordylus capensis. The sequence continues at coordinate 221,570,357 of NC_069660.1, read as the reverse complement.
GATTTTTCCCAGCCTTCAATCCCTAATTTTCCCATCTCTTCAATCCCTAAGAATTTTCCCAGCCTTTAAGAGAGCCCTACAAACACATATTTTTAGCTTGGCCTTTAGTGAGTACTGAAATGATTTTAAACTGGTTTTAATGAGTTGTTTTGTATCTGTATCTGTTTTTATATTTGTGAACCGCCTAAACTGGAAGCATCCAGATGTTGATGAACTATGGCTCCCATCACCCCCAACCACAATAAACTGTAGCTCGGGCAGATGGGAGTTGTAGTTCAGCAACATCTGGAGGCTCCCAGTTTGGAAACCACTGGCCTAGAGCCATCTGGGCGAGGTGGTATAAAATTTTTTTTTAAAAAAAGCAGGCAGACAGAGCCAACACAAATCCAAGTGAGTGATAGATTAGCAGCACAGCAGGAAAAGAAAGTGTTCAATTCTCCATTCATCTTGAACAGCTGAATCCAAAATCATTAGATATATGAAAAGGGAAAAAGTTTATTTTACCTTCATTGTATTGAAGTGATGATAAGTATACAAAAGCCAACCTTGCTGCACATTTTTCAACACAAGTTATCAATGGCAAATTAGTACCCATCAAGGCTTTTTTTTTTTTTAAATCCAGAGATTGTTTTGGGATTGGAAAGCAGAATTTGAAATGGTATTGGGGTAGGCTTGACAAATCCCAGGTGACATGGAACCATGGCACCTAGGAATTGAACTGTTGTGCCTAGACTAGGACTTTCATAGGTAAGAGTTTTCTTCCCTAAGGCAGCCCTGTTTCTGTTCTAACGTTGTTACTTGTATTGTTTGGTCAATGACTGTAAATAAAGATTAACTTGGCTTGACTTGACTATGTTACTTGTAAAGAATCCCATTTACCCTCCCCCACAATGTCCATCACTACATCCAGTAATTTTGTCAAGTTTTCACTGTCTAGTTCCTAGATCCATAGAATATTTGTCAAGGCCTGCACTGGGGCCATATTTTACAAGTGATAACAATCACACCCACACAGCTTTTCAAAGCAGCCTGTGTATATCAAAAGCTTAAATATCAATATTCAGTCTCCTTGTTTCAAAACATGTGGGCATATACTTATTCAGATACTGATCAAAAGGTCTGCTTCCTTCCACAGGGGTCAACCACAGAAAATGTGCATGTTTCAGTAATAAATAACCTGAGTTTCCACCATCTTTCTTCCAGTATTGTCTCAAAGCTATTACCATGAAGCAGATTATACTTACAGAAATACATGAAGACATGCATCAAAAGCATTCCAGCCCAACAAGTTAAAAGCTTGCTTGGTTCAGCCCTTACTAAGAGCCCAAGAGGTCTACAGAAAACACCACACTTAACTCAGTGTTCCCATGAGTACTTCAGGGGTACCTAATGTACACGTTAGTGATACAACTCTCCCCGCTTCACAGTAAGACAGCGTTGCAACTGTATTAAATGCCACTCTCAAAGTGCCACACACAGCAAGAAGCACTTAAAGCCAACATCTAGTTCACATTTTGAGGCCCTTCCTCCCCCCCCCCACCCCAGCAGCTTGTTGAAATGCTCTGATTCAAATGTGGAGTATGTTATTCCACCCTTCCAAGGCCTGTCATATCTTTTTCCAAACATATGCAACAGGAAGAGTGAGATCCCAACCCTATTACACCTGGAGGCCCAAGATGCTGGACTGCACCCACTCATACTTATTTCTTACAGCATGAGAGGCTAAGCAAGAAAACATGAGTTCTCGTTCTCAACCTTCTAGTTCTCTGACAGGTTTCAACACGTTTCGGCATTTACAACACAGAAGCAAGATGATCTTTTTTTTTTTTTTTTTAAATGATGAATGCATGAACTCACACGCCAGAAAACTGAGTCCATGCTTGCAAACAGCCCCTTGCTTGGTTGCTTGTGGCAACTAAGAATGGCCACCTACAGAGAAATACCATAACCTACAAGCTGGCTCTTCTCTCTTTCAGACCACCTGCAATCACTTTGGAGGACTTATTTGCAAGACTGGGTCAACATTATTGATTTGTGTTAGGGCTGCTCAACTTTGGCCCTCCTGCAGATATTGGCCTACAACTCCCATAATCCCTGGCTATGGACCACTATGGCTAGGGATTATGGGAGTTGTAGTTGAAAAACAGCTGGAGGGCCGAAGTTGAGCAGCCCTGATTTGTGTGGTCAATCAGTCAATCTTTATTACAGTCATAAACCAGCATAATGTGTGGTCAAACAGTTGCACATTTCAGTGTATTAGATACACTTAGTTCTACCTCCTAACTCAGAACTCACACACCATCCAAATTGCTAATATAGGTCCTTTGTCAAGAAGAAAATCTCTGCAATGTAATGGGCACCCACTTTCATTAGGATACTGATATTTGGCATTTTAAAGACCACATGATCTTTACATGTACCACATGTTTGTGCGCTTGTTCAGAAGGAAGCTGCACTGTGTTCAGACTTACCCCCAGGAAACATACATAGGATTGCTAAGTGAGACTCCATATTGCACTGCCAGCATCTGTAAAGTGCAGACTCGAAAGACATACACAAACCTGTTATAGTTTCCCCAAAGGGGAAGGAAACTTCAATTCTAATCTATTATTTGGGCTTCAGTAATCATGAAAGACAATATTGTACATGACCCAGAGTCCAGAAGTTTCTCTATACCAAGCAGGTAAGTTAATTGTGTCGATCACTATTTAATCGCCAGCTTCAAATGTTTTAGATCTCCACTCTCCCAGTACAAGAGAAGTTTGTAACCTTGGAATGGATGGGAGTTGTAGTCTAACAGAGATAGACTACATCTCCGGCCACTGAGGAGGAGAGCTGGTCTCATGGTAGTGAGCATGAATCATCCCCTTTGCTAAGCAGGGTCCATCTTGGTTTGCATTTGGATGGGAGACAACATGTGAGGACTATAATCCTTAGGGGATGGGGCTATAACTCAGATGGAAGAACATCTGCATGCTTGCATAAACACAGCTCCAGATCAGCTTCCTGGCATCTCCAGGTAAGACTGGGAAAAACTCTTGCCTGAAACCTTGAAAAGCTATCGCCACTCAGTATAGTCAATAGGAACTAAGGGGACCAATTGTCTCACTTGGTATAAGGCAGTTTCCTATGTTCCTAGTCCAACAACATCTGAGGACTCAAGGTTGGGAACTCCTGCATTAGCTAGCAGAAGAGGCTTTAGCTTGACAATCGGGCATATTAAGCAGCCAATGAGCATTTATGAACAGATGGTCCTGGAGTAAAGTGTCTCTGGATACATCACCATCTATGGCGCCACCACATATGAGGTCAACTCTCAAATCAAGCAGGAGACGCACATTTTCAAGCTTTCAGATACATATTCCAGATCTGTCATTGTAAAGACAATATCATTCAAACGATAAGCCTGATGTTATTGTGAACTGCTCTGTCAACATTATGTTTGGAAAGAAATATACAGATATTATACAGCAATATAAACATTCCTAAAGACTGCCCCTTTAGCTTCAACATGTCTCAAGACACCAGTAGGGAACAGTACCACTGCCTGAAGGAAGAGGACTACAAACATGACACGCTAATCATCATAATCAGGTTTGATTTACTAGGAATGTAGCTGAGTGGAGTTAATGACCTAGAAGCACGTTACTCTTGGTCAAAACAATATTTTCATTAACTGTCTGAACAACCTCTGTCCTGCCTCCCAGGTAAGTCAAGCCGAGCCACTGCTACAACCTTATACCATTGGCAATAAACACACCCACACCCACCCACCATCGGAAGCATTCTCTCTTTGCTACTCTTATATATACTTCCAGTAGGACAGAATACATCTACCTGGAACACAATATTATGATTACCATCCATGATATTCAAACCTGTGATAATCAGAAGTAGTAATCACAGACAATCCTTAGTAATCCATACCACCAATAACAGAACACTAGTTGTAACCAATTGAATTAAGGTTCTTTTACTGCAGGTAGTATGCAAGCACCCTTGAGCCTAGAAATTGATCACATATCACAACAGTTACATTGACTGCTAATAACTGTATTGAGTGCTTAAGAAAATGAACACACTTGAAAAGAGTTGGGGGGGGTATGCTACCAGATTTACATCCACTCTCCTATTTGTTGCTTAGGTAGATGGGGCTGTGGCTCACTGGTAGAGCATCTGCTTTGCATGCAGAAGGGCCCAGGTTCAATCCTTGGCATCTCCAGGTAAGGCTGGGAAAGAACTTCTGCCTGAAACCTCAGAGAAGCCACAGCCAAACAATGTAGACAAAACTGAGCTAGATGGACCGATGTTTTGATTTGGAGTAAGGAAGCTTCCTAGGTTGCTCTGGTCTGGCAGGATTAAGGGAGTACTGAACAGGCTCTACAGGTCGCAGAATGTATACTCCTCTTAGATACAATTCACACATATACTAGGCTGTTTTGTATGAACCATAGCAAGTTAGTCCAGCCAATTACTGTTAGAGATAAGCCAACAATGAGTCAGCACTTATACATATGGCTTGTTCTTTCTTCTACAACAGCTAATTCAAAGGATGCCAAGCATAGCATATGCTTAGGATGACACAGCCTTCATATTGCATGTCTTAGAACTTCCATTGTGACTAGGTCTCAGAGGCCGGCATTCCAAGTGTACAAAGACAGCAGAGAGAAACATACTATATTTGTAAAAAAAGATGTTGAAGATTAAGAGACAGCAACTCAGCCAATTGCCTTCCATCTTTCTGCTCAGAGTTAAAACAGCATTTTCAAAACAGGTGAGCCAATTAATTCCTAATATAGTGTCAACTAAAGCTACTGCGTCTAGAGATCCCTGCGTCTCCGACAAGCAGAGGCATATATTAGTGTCTATATTTTTCAACCTGCCAAACTGAGGGCGGGGGGGAGAGATAGTAAGGAATTTGCTCAGATGGTGACAGAACAGAAACTAAAATCCAGCTCTCACTCAGCATCTCTTCTTCACAGGACTTCAACTATCTATCTATCAAATACGTATGCCACCCCAAACTTTTGTCTCTGGGTGCTGTGTTTAGTCCTAAAACTGAGCTAAAAGGCTGTAGAGAATGCAGAAGTGGGGCAGTCTCTGCCTACTGTACTCCTTGCAAGAATAAGGCTGGAAGGAGGGGTCAGGGATGGTCAGATGAGTAAGGAGCGTGGGATGCAAAATCAAGTGGCCATGGCAACAAGCAGGCCAGGGAAGGAGAGCATAGTATAGGACTTGGACTGAGGAAACCAGAGCTCAGACATGAAACTCACTGGGTGGCTCTAGGCCTATCTCTTGCCTAACCTGCCTCATAGAGTTGTTGTAAGGATAAACATCACCACGTTCACCACTCTGGGATCCTTGGAGAAAAAGCGAGATAGAAATATAAACAAAAATGGTAAGGGTGCTTCAGGAAATGATCCAACAATAGGACAAAGGATCATGTACATACAGACTGGAGAAACAGCCCAAGGGGTATCCATCATCCCAAAAGGAACATTCCAATCTGGCCTCATGTTGCTTCCAGGATTGCTGGCTCCTTGTGAGAACAGAACCTATGCTCCCAGATCCTTTGCGATGTCACAGGGGACTCCAGGGTGCCATACTACATTACTAGGCCGCAATCTATGCATAGGAGACCCCCGATTTCCCAAAATACTTCTGTATGATCAGTCAAAGGATCTTGCTTATGAGGAAAAGCTAAGGCGTCTACAGTTTTTTTCATTTTGGGGTGAGGGAGACAACCAAGTGGAAGGAAAACATGACAGAGGTTTAAAAGGTTAAGATTGGTATAGATAGAGATTTTCTGCCTCCTCATAATACTACAGTATGGAGTCACCCAAAAATGTGATTTGGCCGTACTTTTAGGACAGAAAAAAGGAAGAAAAATACTGTTTCATCCAAAGTGTGGTTAACATACAGAATTCACTGTCAAAGGATGTGGCGATGACTGCTATCTTAGAAGCTTCTAAAGAGGCAATTCATGGAGGACAAGCCTATCTTCAGCTACTAAACCTGATAGTTAAATAGAGCTTCCATAATCAGAAGCAGTATACCTCCAAATACCAAGTGCTCCGGAGCCCAGATATTCAATAGGGGAGCACTGTTGTCCTCCTGCTCTGCTTGTAGACTTTGCAAACTCATCCAATGGGTCTTTGTTGGAAATAGGCTCTTCCCCTGTTAGGAATCCCCCCCCCCATTTATTTGAAAACCGGAAGTACATAGAAACATAGGCTGAGTGCCAAGCATATGCTTCAGATGTGTGTAATTTATGTTTCATTACAGGCACACACCCTATCATTGGTCAGGCTTGATCCTAGGGCAAGGAAGGCAGGCTTTGCTCCAGTTCAGTATTCCCAAATGGCTCTTCAAAAAGCCATCAGGAAAAACACACACAGATTGGGATGCACTTAAGGCAGCAAGTCATCTTTCCAGAGAGATGACCACAAGTGTGGGGGGATGCTTTTAGCAAGATTCCTTACAAGCAGATGGGGTTCTCTCCCCCCCCACACACAAAATGAGAAGGAAGAGAGTTTCACTAGATAATGAAGAGACTAAGGAGGAGGAGAAGAGAGAGCGACAATCCTCGAAACAAGTTTAAACACGACGAGAGCGCGAGTTGGCAGAGCTGGAGACGTGCAAGACAGCATTACCAGCGCCAGGCGAAGATCACCTTAAACATTAAAGTGGGCCAATATAGGCTTTAATTGCTGACGGGGTGGTGTTTATAGAAGGAGGTCGTGGGTGGAAGTCGGCCTCCGCCACTGGAGGCGAAAGTAGGGGGAGAAGCGGAGTGGGCGGCGACGGGGGGATAGAAGGAATGCTATCCGCGTGTCCCGTCCCCCCCGCCCCAGCACCTTAGCCGACCTTCCCGCGTTTACAAAAATCATTCCCCTTAAACAGAAAAAAAACCAACCACCACTTCTTAAGTGTTCCTTAAGGAAAAACAATGAGAGATGTGCAGAGAAGAGCCTGCAGGGCGCTTTGCTCATGCTGGAGTCGATCCTACTACATAAGTGGCGATCAAGTTTACCCCGAAATGGGGGGCGGGTTGTGCTCCAACGACGGCTGCAACTTCATCCCCTCCCACCTGCCCTTCTTGTGGCCCCGAGACGTATTAATCTAGAACTAAGCAAGCCTGGTGGACTTCTCCTCCAACCCCCCGGTTCGAAACCCAGGTTTGTGTATCTCCTTTTGTTGTGCACAACCCCCAAGGAAGAAGCGTGCCGCAATCTCCGCCTGGTCATAGCATGTAGTTTGAAGCCAGAGATTAAAATAGTCAGGCGTCCAAAAAGCACAAGACAAAGAAAAGCCGCAAAAGATGTCTAGTCAGAGAAATAAACCCACCACCCATAGCAAATGCCCTAGAGATCGCGAGGCAAGTTGCTATGGGATCCGTTCCCAACGATGGATGGAGAGGGAAAAACACACTTCATAGTTAGTTAAGAAGGGGAGAGGGAGAGATTCGCGATTTGCTTCTTCCTTCATAAACTGAAAGCAGAGATGGGTTTTTAAAAGTTGCAAGCAGAATAAGTTTCCTCCCTTTGACGCAGGACTAAGAAAATCTCGTGTTTTTTAAAAAACCAAAACAAAGCATCACACGGCGGAGGAAGACCAGAGAAAGGGGGAGGGTCTTCATTCATTTGAAAAAAAGAATTAAAAGGGGGTGGGGTGAAGAAAGCTTGCCCCAGATTGCAAGTAGTCAGTCCTTACCTTACTTTTTACTTCCACCGCGCTATAACCAATATACCGCAGACTCTGAGATTTATTAAAACTCCGATTCATTTTCTCGGCCCCCAGTTTAACCCCCCCACCCCCGTCGTCGTTCGCCTCCACTTCGCCCTCGCTCCGCAAGGGCTGGCAGATCCACCGCCTCCGTGAGAAAGTGCCCCCGGGCTGCGGCTTGTTGCTGCTGCTCCGACCCTGGAATGTAACTTTCTTTGGAACGTTCAGCCTCCCAAGATTCTTTTACTTTGTCCCAGCGCGCTAATCAGAACGCCCGCCTGGCTTACTCTCCGGGCTTCTGTTTGTTACACTCGCTTTCAGGCAGCTCGCAACGCGCCTCTCTGACTCAATAGGAAGGCGGCTCCAGCACGTACTGGGCTCCGCCTCCATGCGAACCGCCCACTACAGTCTTCGACTCTTTCAAATCCAGGACCACTCAACTCTTCCCCCCAGGCCGCCAGGGGGCGCCCCTTTGTGGATTATGATTTAATCGTGATGCTGACAATATTTGTCAGCGGGCTAGTCAGTGGGTTATAATCGCCTATATCAAGCAAAAGTCTAAACACCGCTGACCACCAGACTCCTCCTTTTAAAATTTCCACACTTTCACAGATCACGCCGTCGATGTTCGATGCAATAATAAATAAATAAATAAATAAATAAATAAATAAATAAATAAATAAATCCTAGCGCTATTAGGAATGCCAAATTAAATTTACCTGAGACGTTTTCATGTGGAAGGGTATGCAGGACAACAGGTCTATAAACATCAGAGCATGCTGATGAGATATTCCCCTCTCAGGTGAATCAGGAAAGTCCCAACTTTCTTCGCTTGGCAAGAACAATTCTTAAAAACAAGCAAAAACAAAACAACAAAACACACACACACACACCTGGGTGTGTGTGTTAGAAAACACCTTTGCAGCTTCTTTCTCCCCATAGTGTTGTCTACTGAAGAAAACTAGCAGTATAACTTCCAGCTGGACTTTCCCCCTTTCTTCTTTGTATACAGCATAACAATGTATTTGTGTATAGCATAGCATTAGGTGTGACTTGTAATCCTACTGTATCTATTCTATTCTATTCTATTCTATTCTATTCTATTCTATACCACCCTTCCAAAAATGACTCAGGGCGGTTTACACAGAGAAATAATAAATAAGATAAGATGGATCCCTGTCCCCAAAGGGCTCACAATCTAAAAAGAAATATAAGATAGACACCAGCAACAGTCACTGGAGGTACTGTGCTGGGGGTGGATAGGGCCAGTTACTCTCCCCCTGTTCAATAAAGAGAATCACCTCATTAAAAGGTGCCTCCTTGCCAAATTAGCAGGGATTGTAAACTGTGATCAAAGTTTCAGACAAAAATAATTAAGACCTACATTTATAGTGGACTGCATGAACTCAGACTTCTTTGCACCAGCCCTTTTAAAGATCAGCATAATCCAGACCTCAGTATGCCACAAGCAGATTATATTATTCTAGCTGTCCCGGGTGCAGAGCATCTGCACCTATAGTTCTCCTCAGCCCCCCTCCCTTGTTCTCAGCCCCTCGTTCTCAGCCCTTCCCCTCCTCTTCCCTCTTCTCCCCTCCAATGTTTATTTTCCTCTGGCTGCCCACCTGGCCAGCAGCTTTTTGGGGCCAGCTGCCACTTTCTTCCCTTCGCGGCTGCTGCCACTTTCTCTCCTGCACCGCCACCTTCTCTCCCCCCTGCCACTGCTGCTTTCGCTTTCTCTCCCCCTGCCTCCGCTGCTGCTTCTTTCTCTCCCTGCCCACCCACCTGCCTGCCCGCCCACCAGTCCATTCGCTGGACGGTCCATTGACCTTATGTCCCCTGCCGCCATCATGAACTCCTGCAAGAGCTGCCACACATGGGATTAGCGACATTTACGTCTAAGAGAATCATATATAGAGATGATCAATTATATTACCCAAGATGATGCGGGGAGTGGTGGGGATCCAGATGACTCAAGTAAATTAGTCAGGCCACATGAGGGGAAGGAATCCTCTCATCCCATGCTATTAGCCAGTACGAACAATATAACAGGGAATCTCAGATATTGTTTACTATAACTTCCAGCATTCCTGGTAAAAGGCCACTGCACCGGGGGATGCTGGGATCTGTAGTCAACAACATCTGGGATTCCCTGCTACAACGAACACTGGTGATTTCATCCTGATCCCAATATGAGTCAACCGCTGAGTACAAGCAAACTCCATACACCAAAGGAAATTATATGGGGCTCCAGGGGCACAGGGAGGTTGACAGTGGTCTGGGGAAAGACTCCCTCCTGCCTTCATGGTACCCCCACTGCATGCTATGCAACCATGCCAGCCACATTCCTTGAACCAGCACGAGAAGCATGCAGACACAGGGGGCACGGTCAACACCAGGGACCAGACATGTGGCCCTTCACCCTCTCCCAGCCAATGAGCACTTTGTTTGCCAGCTGGGTGCTTTCCTCTCCTTTGCTTGGAGCAAGGGAGAAAAAGGAAGCAGCCAGACAGTGGACAAAGCACTCACCAGCTGGGAGAAGGCAAGGGGTTATTTATCTAGTGAATGAGTGCTTTGTTCACCGACTGGGTGCAGAAGTGGGGTAGGGCAAGGGGGCACCCTGGTGGCCCCTGGATGCCAGCGGCCTAGAGACACTTGTCCTCTCTCACCCAATAGTGGCTATGCCACTGTGGGACTCAACTCGATGGCACCCAACATATTCAATTTATTTATGATGGCCACAAGGCCCTAGATAAAGGGAAAACTGGGGGCCTGATTACACAATGAGCTGGTTCATTGTGCAATCCGGACAGACACACATCAGAGTGCACCCACCAATGACATTACAGGGCATCACATTGCACCACCAGGACGTCCTGTAATTGCATGTGAGGGGTGATCCTCCAAATTGCCCTGCAACATGTGCTACACATGCCCTGTTTTGTAGTGCATTTAGAGCGGTGATTTGGACTATCACCCATCAGATGCATTTGCAGGATGTCCTGACAGTATGATGGGGCATCCTGCAAGGATCATCCCTAAAGGGCATCCTTCAGTTTGAAGCCTACTCTGGGAAGAGCAGAAGTAGCTTGAGGAGGTGAGCAAGCTTGTCTATACAGAACAACATCTAGCCTTTACCCCCTTCAAACTAACTAACAGGAGGAGGGGAGATTTTTGAGGGGCTGGTTTCTCTTTAAGGGATAAGTCCTAGTCTCTGTGTGTCTGTTATTTGCCAGGTCTAGCATTTGCCAGGGCTAGCAAACTCCAGTGTTTTTGTTTGTCCCTGCCTGGAGGGGTGGAGTCATCAAGGGCTGTGGGAGGCCCCACATTCCTTTGACATTCCTTTGACCCACATCCTGTATCTCAGTTGAAAGCCTATTCTCTACATAAGAGGTGAAGGACTGAGAGCATAGCGAACAGAGCATAGATAATAGGGATAGCAAACAGGACACTGGAGTTTTGCAGGAGTTTAGTGGGAAGTGTGCGAGGGAGCCTGGAACAAACCCCTGTTATCACAAGGAGCCCGGTGGAGAAGAGAAGGTAAGTATAAATCCCTCCCTCATATTCTTGAGAAAGCCTGTTTGGACAGTTAAATAGCTGACCATTACAGTTGAGACCTATCCTTCTAATAAACACTCTATAAATACTGTAAACAGCCAACAAAACCAGTATGAAGATAGCAAGTCAGCAGGGGAGGAGGCACTTCCCAGTGTATTGCACAGAGTGCCACAGGTATGATTATTTGCCCCATGGGAAAATGTCATGGGTGTGTGCTCGGTGCAAGGAGCTCCTGGCTCTCAGGGAACAAGTTCGTTCCCTTGAGACCAAGGTGAAGGATATGTAGAAGCTCAGAGAGACAGAGAGGCATGTGGATGAGACCTTCAGGGATGTGGTAGAGGCATCCCACTCCAGGGCTGATAGCTCCTCTACTGTCAGGGAGAATGGTAGGCAAGGAGGACATTGGACTGAGGAAGAGGGAAATGCTCCTTTAGAAAGGACCCCTTCCGTGGAAGATGAACCCATATCCTCTCGCACAGGGGATACTCCCCTGTGGGGTGGGGACCTCCTCGTAGTGGGTGATTTGATCATTAGAGATAGAGAGAGACGGGTTTGTGATCCCCGTGTTGACCACGTGGTGACTTGCCTGCCTGATGCAAAGTTTGCGGACATAACACAGCATCTAGATAGGCTTTTAGGCAGTGATAGGGAGAAGACAGCTTTCGTGGTGCATATTGGTGCCAACGATGCGGGGAAATGTAGTTGGGAGGTCCTGGAAGCCAAATTTAGGCTGACAGGGAGCATATTGATGTCCAGGACCCCCAAGGGAGCATTCTCAGAAATGCTACCTGCTCCATGCGAAGGTACAGTGAGACAGGCAGAGCTGAGGGGTTTAAATGCGTGGATGAGATGTTGGTGCCAGGAGGAGGGGTTTGGATTTGTTAGGCACTGGGATACCTTTCAGAGAAAGCAAGGCCTGTACAAAAAGGACAGTCTGTACTTGAACCAAGATGGAACAAGACTGCTAGCGCTTAAAATCAAAAAGGTTGCAGAGCAGCTTTTAAAATGATGCCTGGGGAATAGCTGATGGGGGCTAGACAGTAACCGGTTTGGCAAATGCCTAAAGTGCAAGGGTGCAAAGGATTCAGATAAAACAGAAGGGGACAGAGCAGAACCACATAAAGAGCAGATAGAAGGCTGTGCCAGCTGATCAAAACTTCAAAAGAAAGATAGCATACACCAGGTGAGAAATCCAGCGTATAGGTACTTATATGCCAATGCCAGAAGCCTCTGAGCCAAGATGAGTGAGCTGGAGTGCTTGGTTGCTAACGCAGAAATAGATATAGTGGGCATAACAGAAACATGGTGGAACAGTGAGAACCAGTGAGACACTGTTATTCCTAGATATAAACTCTATAGAAAGGACAGGGAGGGGCGCCTTGGTGGTGGAGTAGCACTGTTAAAGGAGGGATAGAATCTAACAAGGTAGAAAACCTAGGTGGACTGGAGTCCTCCACAGAAACCCTGTGGGTGACAATGCAAGGCCTGAAAGGAAATGTGCTACTGGGGGCGTGCTATCGCCCTCCGGATCAAAAAGCTGACAGTGACTGGGAGTTGCAGCAGGAAATCAGGGAGGCATCAAGGAGAGGCAGGGCTATAATAATGGGTGACTTCAATTACCCACACATAGACTGGGTAAATTCACAGTTGGGTAACGACAGAGAGGTCAAATTTCTAGATATGCTGACTGACTGTGCCGTAGAACCATTGGTCTTGGAACCAACTAGAAAGAAGGCGACCTTGGACTTAATCCTGAGTGTCACCCAGGACTTGGTGCATGATGTCAGTGTCTTTGACCCTTTAGGGAACAGTGACCATAGTGCGATAAAATTCAGCATACATGCGGGGAGAGAATCACCAAGGAAGTCTAACACAAACATTTTTAATTTCCGAAGAGGAAGCCTACAAAATGAGGAAAAGAAAGCTGAAAGGAAAAATCAGGAGAGCCACTTTCGCTCCAGAATGCATGGAGTTTACTCCAAACCACAATACTAGAAGCCCAGTTAGATTGTATATCCAAAAGGAGGAAAGGTACCACTAAGTCCAGGAGGATGCCAGCATGGATAACAGGTAATGCCAAGGAAGCCATAAAAGGGAAGAAGACTTCCTTCTGAAATTGGAAGGCCTGTCCAAATGCAGAGAACTGAAAGGAACATAAACTCTGGCAAAAGAAATGCAAGGTGACAATAAGGGAGGCAAAAAGAGAGTTTGAGGACCATTTAGCTAAAAGCATCAAGGGGAATAACAAAAACTTCTTTAAATACATCAGATGCAGGAAACCTGCCAGGGAGGCGGTTGGACTATTAGACAATGAGGGAGTGAAAGGGATGATTAAGGAGGATATGGAGGTTGCAGAGAAGCTAAATGAGTTCTTTGCGTCCATCTTCACGGCAGAGGATACTGAGCATATACCTGTTCCTAGACCAGGCTTTTCAGGGATGGAAGCTAAAGAACGGAGTTGGATAGAAATGACAAGAGATGATGTTCTAAACTGTCTGGAAATACTGAAAACTAGCAAATTGCCAGGACCGGATGGCAACCATCCAAGAGTCCTTAAAGAACTCAAATGTGAAATTGCTGACCTCCTTGCTATAATATATAACTTGTCCCTGCAATCAGGCTCAGTACCGGAGGACAGGAAAGTAGCAAATGTAACACCGATTTTCAAAAAGGGATTCAGGGGCGATCCAGGAAATTACAGGCCAGTTAGTTTAATGTCCATTCCAGGCAAATTGATGGAAAGCATCCTCAAGGATACAATTGTAAAGCACATAGAAGAAAGGGCCCTGCTGGGAGAAAAACAGCATGACTTCTTCAAAGGGAAATCTTGCCTCACAAACCTTTTGGAGTTCTTTGTGAGTGTCAACAAGTGTGTGGATCAAGGTGATCCAGTTGACATAGTCTACCTGGACTTCCAAAAAGCTTTTGACAAAGTTCCTCATCAAAGACTCCTGAGGAAACTTAGCTGTCATGGGATAAAGGGACAAGTACATGTGTGGATTGCTAACTGGTTGAAAGACAGGAAACAGAGGGTAGGTATAAATGAAGAGTTTTCACAATCGAGGGAAGTAAGAAGTGGGGTCCCCCAAGGATCTATACTGGGACAGGTGCTTTTTAATTTATTCATAAATGATCTAGAAGTAGGGGTAAGCACTGAGGTGGCTTACCCCTACTTCTAGATCATTTTTATAGACCAAATTTGCAGATGATACCAAACTCTTTCAGGTAGTGAAATCCAAAATGGATTGTGAGGAGCTCCAAAAGGATCTCTCCAAACTGGGGGAGTGGGCGACAAAGTGGCAAATGCGCTTCAGTGTTGGCAAGTGTAAAGTGATGCACATTGGGACAAAACAACAACAACAACAACCCAACTTCAAGTATACGCGGATGGGATCTGAGCTGTCGGTGACTGACCAGGAGAGGGATCTTGGGGTCGTGGTGGATAGCTCATTGAAAGTGTCGATTCAACGTGCAGTAGCTGTGAAAAAGGCCAATTCCATGCTAGAGGGAGGGGATTGAAAATAAAACGGCTAATATTATAATGCCCTTATAACGATGGTGCGGCCACACCTGGAGTACTGCATACAATTCTCATCACCACATCTAAAAAAGGACATTGTAGAAGTGGTAAAGGTGCAGAAGAGGGCAACCAAGATGATCAGAGGCCTTTCTTACAAGGCAAGGCTTCAACACCTGCGGCTTTTTAGTTTAGAAAAAAGAAAACTGTTGGGAGACATGGTAGAGGTCTATAAAATCATGCATGGTGTGGAGAAAGTGGAGAGAGAGACATTCTTCTCCCTCTCCCATAACACTAGAACCAGGTGTCATCCCATGAAATTGATTGCCAGGAAATCTAGGACCAACAAACGGAAGTACTTTTTCACACCACACATAATCAACTTGTGGAATTCTCTGCCACAAGATGTGGTGACAGCCAACAACCTGGATGGCTTTAAAAGGGATTTGAATAACTTCATGGACGAGAGGTCTATGATTGGCTACTAGTTGGAGGGCTGTAGGCCACCTCCAGCCTCAAAGGCAGGATGCCTCTGTGTACCAGTTGCAGGGGAGTAACAGCAGGAGAGAGGGCATGCCCTCAACTCCTTCCTGTTGGCTTCCAGCGGCATCTGGTGGTCCAATGTGTGAAACAGGATGCTGGACTAGATGGGCCTTGGGCCTGATCCGGCAGTGCTGTTCTTATGTTCTTATGATGTCAGGTTGGGTGTGTTCTTAGGGCAGAGTTTCTTAACTTTGGGTCCCCAGATGTTGTTGGACTACAACTCTCATCATCCCAAGCCATTGCCTTTGTGGCTGGGGGTGATGGGAGTTGTAGTCCAACAACATCTGGGGACCCAAGGTTAAGAAACTCTGTGTTGGGCTGACCCTGCTCTGATTGCACAGGTCAGTGCATTGTGTGAACAATGCCAATATCTGATTGGCTTGATACTCTGAATGAAAACAACTGCATCAGCAAATTTATCACTAATATGTCATATTCTGTAGTTCTGTATTGGTGTAGCTGTTTTGGCACATACCATTTTGAGAAGGAAGGAAAGGGTACAGAAAAACAAAACAAAAATCCCCATGTTAATTAGACATTTCCATATAGGATTTTGCAACTGTATTCCTCTGGGAAATAGTAGCATGAGTGAAGAGCAACATCAGCGTTTCCCACCTGAATGTACTTGTGTGTGCATTTTGCTGAGTCCTCCCTGATCAAGTTGTTGCATTGGTCCCTCCCACATCTGTGTTCCCAGGGTTACATCAGAAGACTTTGGTGCCAGTTTTGAATCACCAGATGTCTCAATTGCCCTGCAAGTTCAAGTTCATATAGAGTCACTCTGATAGTAAAATTATTCCTCTCTTATAGCTCTCACATTTAGCAGTTGGGGAGAGCAGCCTCTCCTGTCTCTCCAGTGGTTGTTGCTGGTGCGTGTGTGTGTGTGTTTAGATTGTGAGCCCTTTGGGGGACAGGGAACCATATTATACATCAAAATAGGAGCTTCTCCATCTCCGATCGCTGTTTAAAAAAAGACCCTCAAGACACACCTGCTTTTTCAGGCTTTTAATTAAAATTAATTTAAAACTCTTTGTATTCTGTGGAATTGTTTATATCTGTATATCTAATTCTCTAAGGCGTACCTGTGGCTAATCTTGTGCATGGCAGCTCTCGCAAGAGTTCACAAGCAGAAGCACCTGATTGGGCAGTGGGGATGATAGGGAGGAGGAGCCTCTGAAGCATCGTGGTGATTGGGCAATGGGGATTCCAGATGCAGATAGGGAGGAGAAGCCTGTGGCACCATGGTGATTTGACAGTGAGGATTCTATATGCAGATAGGAAGGAGGAGCCTGCGATGGTTAAGGTCATTTGGAATGCAACTGTTACTGGTCGGAAGATGTTCTTGATTGTAGAGGAAAGGAATCTATATATATAAAAGGATAATGGGCAGGGGTCTGTGAAGAGAGGGGTTGTAAGGGAGGAAAGAACCCCTTCAGGAGAAGGAGGCTGCCATTGTGTGAATTAGATGAGGAAACAAGATGAACAAGATCTGTTAACTCAGGAAGGGAGAGAGAGAAAGAGAAAGAAATAAAAAAAGAAGGGAGGGGAAGAAAGACAGAGGGGAAGAGCGAGTGGAGGAGAGAGAAAGAGAGAAAAAGAAGGGAAGGGAGGAGAGAAAGAAGGAAGGACGAGGGACAGGCCTGAGGGGAACGAGCGCCCATAGTGGCAGCAGCAAGGAAGGCCCAGTCAACCACTGCTGCTGTTTGGGGCTACCAAGGCCATTGGCAGCAGGAAAGAGCCAGGCAAGAGACGGGCCCGGACCTGTCACCGGCCTGAGGAGAACGAGTGGGCATAGTGGTGGCGGCAGTGAGGAAGGACCTGGTCAGCCACTGCTGCTGCTGCTGCTCCTGTGGAGAGGAGCAGGAGCGGGGCTCGGGTGAGGGTGGAGAGATCTCTGGGGATAGGGGGCTGCAGCTTGGCCAATAGGCACCAGGAATGCTGCAGCCATGACCAAGAGGGGTGAGGGGGATGGAAGCAACAAGATGCAGGAGGAGGAACAGGAGTGCAGCTCAGGTGAGGGTGGAGAGATCTCTAAGGCGAGGGGGGCTGTGGCAGGGGGTGAGGGGAACAATCAAGTACTAGCATGCAGATGCTCTGCGCAGGTTAAGCTAGTTGTTTTTATTCTGTTTTATATTTATTGTGTTTTGGATTGTGTACACCGCCTAGATACTGTATACACATATCAGGCAGTATATAAATAAGAGAAGCAAAGATTATAATTAAGTTTATTGAAAAGCAGTAAAATAGAAGAGGAAGAGGAAGAAGAAGAATTAATAGCAACTATACTACTTCTTGTTAGAGGGATCATGAAGATGTGAGCAAGAAGAAAAATGTGTACAGCATGACAGGGGAGGGATCCTAAATATACAACAGAGTGAAATAGCTTCCATGCAAGTGAATCTTGCATTAAAATTAAGCCTGGCAGCACAGTCTTCCTGGGACCAGACTGTTTCTGCTTGAGCTTGCCACAAGTGGCTAAGGAAGAGAGAGGAATTAACATCATGTCCTCCCAGCGGCTGACTTCCAGAGCAACACAAACTGCTTGTGGAAGAACATTATGCGGCTGTGGCACTATAGCATACCTCATTTATTTTAATGGGACTTTTGCACACAAGCATTATGTTGCACAATCCCTGTTTTCAACGCAATTACAGTAAGTTAACTCTTGCCCTACCAATCTACTCATTCTGTAAGCAGATCATTGCTCTGGATGTCAGCCAGTTTCTTTTTCGCTGTGCCTTAGCATAATGTTACATTGAATTGTGTAATATTTTTGTTGTTGGCTGTTTTAATATAGCTTCATAGAAAAGCGGGGTAAAAATCTGTTCAAGAAATAAATAACATTTCAACTGGTCTGCAGACTGATCCTCAGGGTGTGTTTATACCACCCAGCTCCTTTCCAAAAGAGGAAGGGGACAAGGTATCTCTCTGTTGTCCTTCACCCACCTGCAGTAATATTCTTCTCCTCCTTCTCCTTCTCCTTCTCCTTCTCCTTCTCCTTCTCTCCACCAAAGAGTACAAGAAGATTTGCTGGTGAATGAGCACCCAATATGGTGCAGCAGTGAGTCCCTTTGCTGGGGTTTCACTTTCATATGAGGAAATGCAGCAGACTACTACTAACTAACTACCCCATGCAGATGTGGTGGAAATTTTCCAGGACATATCTGGACAAAGCTGCTTGCTTGCAGCACCAGCACAAAAATGTTTAGGATGAATATATTGTTATGTTCCAGTAGTGAATGCTGACTGGTTGTTGCTTTGTTAGCTTACTAATTCGGGAACCTAAAAGATGATGCTCATGGCTGAAAGATCACCTTGGAGTATCTCTTATGGGAAACTTTCCTAGAAGGTGTGGGAAACCATCAGAGTCTTGTGAGGTGACATGTATCCTCTATCTCAGAGCTGCTCAGCATCGGCCCTCCTGCAGATGTTGGCCTGCAGTTCCCATAATCCCTGGCTATTGGCCACTGTGGCTGGGGATTATGGGAGTTGTAGTTCAAAAACAGCTGGGGGGCCTAAGTTGAACAGGCCTGCTCTATCTGATGGGAGAGACGTGTGTGTGTGTGTGTGTGTTTGTGTGTGTGTAAGCAACAAAAGCAGCACCTTGGCAGCTTCTGTGTGAGACAGCGAGAGACAGAGACTGAGTTTTGGAGAGTCTAACATGAAGAAGCTGAGGAGATAACTGAAGCATGATAGGGTTCAGGGTTTGCTTTCTGGGAAACTGATACAATCTGTTGCTTACTTGTAGGAGTGTAGTGCTCTTTCAATCTCATGATGAACTAGTTTGCCTAGCGAATAGGCCTAGTTTACCTAGTGGATGGGCTGGCCCTGTCTGTAAATAAATCAAATATTATGAAGTCACCATAAACTTCCAGTTATCTCTCCTTCAGAGGAAGCCAGAATCTGAATAGTGATACACCCCTAGAACTTCTCACTGCTCAGGGAAGTGGAAGTGCACATAATGGTAGCAACAGCTATATCAAATTGTCAGAAGACATGATGTGTCCCTGACATCACAGTAACATACTTCTGGTGAATGTAGGAGAGAGATGCCACTGCAAGTGTTTAGGACTAGGGGTTTCTCAGACTGCAATAGAACAGAATACTATTCAATCATCCACAGAGTGATTCATAAATATTCTGTTTAGCCTAACATCCCTTGCAACTCAATCCTATGCATATTTACTCATAAGTGTAATTTTGTTTAATGGAAGTGTGCACAAGATTGAGGCCTAAGGAGCCCAACTCAGTTTGTTTTCATTAGTATTTTATGTTTCATAAACTTTAAAAAGTTTTTGCTAAGCATAGGCATTTATTTTCTCTGAAACCAGTTGATTCTGCTGTTCTCCATCAAGGTATCTATAAGAGAAACAATTCTTTAGAGGTAGCCATTAAGCACTTACTCCTAAACCAAATGTAAACAAAGGTAGTCTGATATCTTGGACTTGCATTCCATCAGCACCACCAGTTCAATTCTTCTGCCATTCATTTCCTCCACACGGATGTCTTCAGTGCCCATTATGTTTATTTATTCAGCAATCTCCTTGTTTGTTGTGTTTTTAATCAGTTGTCAGAGCCTTCACATTCTTTAACTTTTTAGAGGTAGCTCAGTCATTTTTATCTGGCCGGACATCTCTTTTTGGTAGAAGTATGTTATTGCCACTTTGGTCTAGATTTATCAGGGGTGAGGGGAAGACGAGGAGGAGGAATTCTTTGGAAGTGAAAATATGCACTTCTTGAAGGCTCCAGATCTACAGAGTTGATGTGATAAAGACATCACCCTGCCTACATCATCTTTCACTTGATTATTCTTCATTATCGTTTCCAGCTCCAGTTAAGGGCTTAAACTCCTCTTCTTGTCTGCTAACTCAGGGTGTGTGTGTGTGTGTGTGTGTGTGTGTGAATTCTAACACAAGCCATGGAGGTAACAAGATGAACATGCAAGAAAGTGGAGGAAAAGGCACAATACATTTCTTCAGTCATGCATCGTTTTACAATCACATCTGTCTGCACTGCATATCACCTAAATATTCGCTTATTGGGAGACAACTGGTGTGCAACCAAAGCACTGCACAATTGCTGCTTAGGCACTAGTACACATACAACATAATAACCACCATATGAAATCTGAGTAGCACAGACACCACCCATGTTTACAACAATGCTTCTAGCATGCTGGTGCAAGTACACTTAGTCGTTAGTCCAGGATTTTCCTCACTGTGCTCCTAACCATGTGGAAGATTGGAAAAAAATCTCCAAACACTCTGAAAAAGTTGGGGAAAATGGAGGAGAGCAAAAAACAAAACAACATGCTTTTAGCATCTAACACAGGAACATAGGAAGCTGCCATATACGAGTCAGACCATTGGTCCATCTAGCTCAGCATTGTCTACACAGACTGGCAGCGGCTTCTCCAAGGTTGCAGACAGGAATCTCTCTCAGCCCTATCTTGGAGAAGCCAGGGAGGGAACTTGAAACCTCCTGCTCATCCCAGAGTGGCTTCATCCCCTGAGGGGAAGATCTTACAGTGCTCACACATCAAGTCTCCAATTCAGCTGCAACCAGGGCAGATCCTGCTTAGCCAAGACCAGCTCTCCTCATACATTAAGAACAAAACTTCAGGACTTGTGTTTCGGCTTCTACTTATGGTAATAAGCCGACTGGAGGCTCAGTGTGGAAGCCTACTGTGCTTCTAATGTTATATTCTTAGGGACAAACTATACATGACATGAAGCCCCTCATATATAGATTCACTAAATATGGAAGTGTTCTGTTTTATAGCAGCTTCCCTCATAAACACAAATCAATCTTATGTTAAGCTTTATTCAGAAACTCCATTTTTTTCTCCTTCTCCCTTTTCCTTCTGACTCCAACGCCTCCCCCTCTACAGGATCCTCTATGGGGATCAACAAAACTTAATTAACAAACTTAATTAACAAAATTAACTAATTAATAAAACATGAAAGGTTGCTAGATAGAATACATGTTCCTTTTATGTTGTTTTGTTTTGTTTTTTGTTTTAGCAGCAGCAGGGGATAGAATCCAGATTAGGATGCCATGGGTGCGTGTGAGCTCTCCTGTTGCTTTCTGTTTTCCCCATAGACAGGCAGACAAATGTCCTGGTGTTCTATGTGGTTAGTTAAGAGAGAAGAAAGGGACAACCTGGACTAATGACTTCTCAAATGTACTTGTGTGAGCATGCAAGCAGCATAGAGGTGACCTAAGGTGGTATCTGTCTAACTGAGACTTTACACAGTTGGCCCTTCCCCTCTGGAAAAATAGCATCTTCCTGCAGCCATTTCCATCAGGCTGCGTCAGAGCGTAAAGCAAGAGAGCAAGGCCCTTCCATTGAAGTAGATTATAACTAAGCCTATATACTCTAAGGCTGGGTTCAGATGTAACACGAAACCGGAGGTTGGTGAATCCATGGTTTCGATTTTAAACTATAAATTGCATCACAGACAGTTGTCCACCTGTGGTCTGGCAGCCTCCAGTTCCAGGAGAGGGGAGTCCCTCCCTGCTGCCCAGCCGCCCTAACCCTAACTGGCATATCCCAGCAAGGTCCATGGCCAGACTGTGGGAAAGCATCAGCACGTCAGCGGGGTAACCGTGATTGGCCACGATCTCAAAGAGGGCATGCCGAATGCGATTGTGCCTTTTTGGAGCGGTCTGTCCATCCTAGTCATGGAAAGGGCATTTAAATCCCTTTAAATGCCATGCCATGCCAGCACTTCTTCTGACAGTTATGGCACCCCCTCTCTCCCCAAGCCCTGCACTCAAATAGTCCCACACAAGCACAATTGGGGGGCACTATTTCCCTGTTACTCATGGAAATGAAGGGAACATGATCACTTCCCAGGAGGGGACATGTAGTACAGGAAGGGCAAATGATCCTGGAGAGCTGTCCCACTGTGACCTAGAATGTGTTTGCGAGGGATGACCCCGGCAAAGCAGTCTATGCAGACCAAATCAAATGCCATCTCGCTCCTGGTGGGCTTGCACTCTCATGAGAGGGCCAGTCTACTGGGGAGGACCACAGGATGTGACCTCAAGGTCTCCCTTTGGACTGCATGCTCACAAGTTGAGCTGACCCACTAGAGGGGCCCCCGCTTGTGTGGGGCCCCCAACTCTTCATGAGAGTTCTCCATGGTAAAAGATAGAACAGAATATCTGCAACCTCCCATTCCCTGCGAAGCCATGCATGCACTCAAAAGAGATGTTGACTATCCATGTGCCATAGCCTGGCCTCGTGTGCGAACGGGGGAAACAATGAGTTCTAGGATGGACCTTTAAACACATTCAGAATTCTTGGTTGTGGCCCAGTGTTACACCATACACAGATCTGCCAGCTTGCGGAATCGCAGGAGAGGGGAGCCCAGGTTTCCAGAGACCACAGGAGAGTGGGGTCACAGTTTCAGGGCACAAGCAAGGGTGCACATGTCCACATGTGTGTATGAATGGCAGGGGGCATGCTTTGACATCTACTTGGTGGCAGTTGCCAAGATAGGGAGAGCAGGTGCTGAGGTATCCATCCCTGTGGCTTTCCTCCATAGAGCAAGCTAGCTTGATATAGAGCCCCAATGGCTTGACACTCTTGTGAGAGGGCAGTCCATGGGAGAAGTGTTGTCATGTTTTACCATCACACATTATTAGTGATTGCTAATCCATGCCCTGCCTTGTTCTCCACAAATGGTTCTTCTCATAAGTTGTAAGGGGGTGTCCCCATGGCCTGGCACTCTTTTGAGCGAGAGCAGTCTGCCCTGGGTCAGCATACTCTGTCTTCACAGTGGTGGGCACCTCCTTTGACAGGAGAACTACTGGCCCTGGTGACTGGACCTGCTCATGGGTGCAACCCCCCCCCCCACCCTGTGGAAGCGTCTGGGCCCACTTCCCCAACCCTTCTGTGAAAAAATTTGAACTTGGCTGTTCCAGGATCCCTGCTTGGGGCTGCCTTCTGAACCCAATCCCAGGCAGCCCTGGCCCCAGACATTTGCTCCCTTCCTGGCACTGTGATGGGGTGCCCTGCTCATGTTGCTTGTAAACATACAGTGTATGTGCTTGTAAACATACATAGTTGCCACTTCATTCTCAAGGAGGAAAGCACTTCGTGCCTGTCCTGTCGGATGTTCCCTTCTTGGCACTGTGATGGGGTGCCCTGCCTATGTTGCCTGTTGATGGTGGGCTATCCCTCTCATGAGAAGGTCAGTCCACTGGGGAGGACCGTGGGGTATTATTCATAGGTCTCCCTTTGGACTGCATGTTCATGAGTTGAGCTAATCCCTTAAAAGGGCCCCCACTTATGTGGGCCCCCCAACTCTCCATGGCAAAACACAGAACTTAAGCACTGCAACCGCCCCGCCCCCCCATTCCCTGTGAAACTTGCAAGCACCAAAAGGGGATTTTGATGCTCAATGTGTCAGAGCCTGACTGCATGCACAGATGGGGGAAACAATGGGTGCATGGATGAATCTTCAAACCCTTCAAAATTTCCAAGTTTGGGCCAGCGTTGTGCCATATGCAGATCTGCTGGAGTGGGGATTCACGGGAGAGGGGAGACCCAATTTCCAGCAATCCCTGGAGAGTGGGGTTGTGGTTTGGGGGCACAAGCAAGGGCACACAGGTCCACATGGGCAGGCAGGGGACACGCTTTGACAAGTACTTGGTGGCAGCCACCAAAACAGGGAGAGCAGTCACTGGGGTACTCATCTCCACGGCGTTCCTCCATGGAGCAACCTGACTTAATGTTGAGCCCCAATGGCCTGTCACTCTTGTGAGAAAATGGTCCGTGGGAGGAGGGGATGTGTTGCTATCAGGCATCATTACATAATTTGCTCAGCAATTCTGTCCCTTCGCCTCTGATGGTCCTTCTCATGAGCTGTGAGAGGGTGTCCCCATAGCCTGGCACTCTCGTGAGTGAGCGATCTGCTCGGGATCAGCATCCATCATTATCACATATGAGGAATCTCCCCTCTCTGTGTTGGCAGTGCTGATCCTACTGCCTGGTCCGAGTAAACCTAAGGACTACAAATCCCCAAAGGGGAAGGGGCTGGGTCTCCCTTCTCCAACCTTTCTGTGAAAAAATAGAACCTGGCTGCTTGAGAATCCCTGGTTGGGGCTGCCTTTTAAACCCAACCACAAGTAACGCCCCCCCCCCCCACACCATTTGTTCTGCTCCCAGCACTGTGCTGTGGTCCCCTGCTTATGTTGCCACCTGGAGTGTTTGTGCTGTTGAACATACATCAGTGTCACTTCCTTCTTGGGGAGCAAAGCACTTTGTGCCCATCCTGTCATCCCATCTGCTTTCCCTCCTGCTTGTCAGGTGTGGGGAGTGATGACAGAGTGGGAAGAGGCCATGCCCCTGTGTGACTGTGCCACTTGACAGGCTGACAAGCCAGGGATGTGATGTGGTGGCATCCCTGTTGCTGGGCAACTCCATAGCTGTAAGGGTGACAGGAGGGGCAGGGTTGCTGCTTGGAGAGGCGGCCAGAGAGAAGTGCTGCAGGCATGGAGTGACCGTGATACCAGGCACGTCTGCACCTCCTCCTCCATGATCATGATTTGAATATCTGCACAAAACCACAGTTATAGTGGCACCCAGGTTCGGATATAACGCTTTGGCTTGAAACCACAGTTTCCCGAATTCAGGCATATTGGAGTTCCAACCTCTGCCCTGTTAACTCTGGTTTTGCATTACGTCAGAACCCAGCCTATATGTTTATAATATATTTTAATCTGTGTTTTATTGTGGCGTTGCCACTTTTTTTGAAGATGCCTAGTGAAACCTTTCTGTCTCAATGCTAGGATAAGAACGAGAAAGAAAGGAAATCACCTCCCCCCCCCCACCAGAAGCAGCTCTTTGCCCAGGGATATGGCTATTCACTGCTTAAAGACAATTGCAGTAAGCAAGACCTTGCGCAGATCTTTGGACAAAGTTGTATTTTTGTAATCTTCATAATTTCAGACTTTATAATCAACTAGTAGAGAAAATACATTTTTGGGCACCTTGTTATTTCTGTGGCTGTAAACAATTACTGTGGATAACATATATCATCTGAATGTTTTTCTTTCCTCTTTCCTGCTTCAAACTAACTCTCCTGTGTATTTTTGTGCTTCATAAAATTGAGGGGAGGTAAAAATGGATAAACATTCCACATTCTTTGCAACCAGTGCAGAATTCCTTACCACATTGGCAACTATCAGTTCATTCCGACCTCTGAATGCAACAGAACAGCAGCAGAACACATTTAGAGTGGTGACATCATTCCTTAATGTGTTTCCATTTAATGTGCCCAAACCTTATGAATTATTTGGTGAACCAATAAATAATGTTCCTTTAGCTGTTCTGATCTGGATCTTGTAGGTTGTTGTGTACGAGTTGGCTCAGTACGTTAGATATGTTTTATATACTTTTTGGAATTAGGACCCTGATCCTTTACTGTGAGTCTTATTGGCTAAGTAATGGGATTAATTTCTTCTCCTTGATGGGTGTCTTCTTTATATTGATTATAACATTTTTGTAAGTTGCTGGCAAAACTTGGGTCAAAATGCCATTGTTTCCCCATCTAATTCCACCTCCCTATTTCTTTCTCCCCTGCATACCTGCTACAGAGACTCCCTCCACTGGAATGTCTGTTTCTGGCAGGGGAAGGAAGACCTTTAGACACTCTGGATTGTTGCTAGGGAACAGCCTTGTGCACTCTCTTACTGTTTGGGGGAAAGTTGTAGGCGGGGAAGATACAGTGGTGGAATGGTTGAAAGGGAGGGGGAGGAGAGAAGGAGAGAGGGAGAGAACTACATAAAAACAGTGGAGTAATGGTTGAAAGAAGGGGAGAGAGAAAGAAAAAGAACTGCATTAAAACAATGATAATGGGGACAAGTGATACAAAAGGCAATTGACTGGGAGTGATGGGAGAGGGACAGGGAAGAGATCTTGCTAAGAGACCAGTTTGAGAAGATGGGGAGAGGGTTTGGCCCTCCAGATCCTTCATAGCTGGAACAACTGGGCCCAGTTACCCTCTAAAGAATCCCTTGACCCAGTGACAGGTCTCCTGCCCCTTCCTTAGAACCTCCTCCGTTACTCCTGAGTTCCCAGGAATGGAGGTGATGCTGCACCTGGGCTGATCTCCCACTCCAAAGACAGAGTGCTTTCCTGGCTAGTTGGGGCCTTCCTCCTGATGGGCCTGCTTGAGAGAAGGGGGAGGCCAGCCTCTAGAGTAGGACTGGACTGAGGATCCAGGAAGGGACAGGGCTGTTTCTGGCTACATAGGGCTAGGGCTTTTGTTGTTGTTGTTGTTGTTGTTCAGCAGCTTCCTGTGAGAGCTTTTGTCTCCAGCCTGCCTTGCTACCCCCTGAGCCCAGACTTTATACTAGGCCTGGCACATCCAGAAATCTCATGCTGTTCATCAGTCACAGGGACATACACTCAAATGTCCACAATAAACCCCTGCATATTATAATTTAAACCCCTTCAAAATATGACTCTCCATCTATAACACTGAATTCTTAATCTGGACTGGTAGGACTGAAGCCAATGGCAATACTCCAAAATAATCAGCACTGTAAGAATTAGAGTCCTTGTGACTAAAAAATCTATTAGAAAAGTGGATTTGCAAATGAAAAAGTAAGAAGAGCTATTTGACAGTTTTCTTTTTAACTCACTAGTGTGCTGAGCTGTTTTGCTCTGCTGTTAAGATTCTATTAGGGTTGCAAAAATATAATTCCCAAATACTAAAAAGTTATCAGACAACCTAGAATGGTTAATTGATTTCCCATATAGTAACAATCTATTTTTAATGAAGAAAATCTCTGGGGTTTACCAAACTGCTACTAGTCTGAGAGAGTCTAATTTGTCTAAAAGAAATAATGTTCTCACTATATGTCTTGTTCCTGGGGTTGTGTGGAACTAAACACAGATTCAGCCTTACCAATTTGGCAAGGACATGTGCTCCAAGGCACCTCTGGGCTATTTTCTCAGTATTGAGATACACCCAGTCTAAGCAGTACTACATCATTTGCTTATCATTTCAGCACCTTCAGAAAGAATGGTAAACATATCACAAGGAGAGCACTAGCTGTTTTGGGAGTCCATAGATGCTACTCCACTTCATTTCAAACAGTTTCTGGGGGTCATTTTAGCTTTAATTAATTTAATTAGTCAATGCCTCTAATTTAATTAGTCAGTGCCTGCATGTCAGTTACTAGAGATTTATTGTGGTAAAATGGTTCATGGTAGAAAATAATGATGGGGAAGTGGTTAAGCTTTTTCCATTGTGCCATTTCGCCAGTCTAAGCTGTTTCTCTGTTTGCTTTTTGTTCCTTGGGGGGGAAATGCGGGTACCTGTATGAAACCTCTAAATTTCCCTCTGTGGAGCAAATAGCAGGAGAAGGGGGCAATTCTAATCAGAGAAATGATACAGGGGAATGGGTTGACCCCTCCCAATTAGAGTTGCCGCACATATACTTTTTAGTTTTGGAAGAAGCCTAGCGGAGAGCCAATCACAAATATTAGAAAGAAAGAAAGAAAGAAAGAAAGAAAGAAAGAAAGAAAGAAAGTTCTCAGATTGCATTTTATTCTCCTAAGCATTTTATCTACTGTCCTTTCTAGCCTAATATTATCTGTGGCTTTTAACTGAAAGAAAAATTCAGATAATGGTTCTGTTTTTAAAATGTGGCTAACAATTTTTTTCTTAATACTTCTCTGAAAGTTTGCTCTTTTCTTTAGTACAAGCCAATGGTTTTCTTCTGCTTCACTAAAAGAATTAGTACCATGAGTAAGGACTAAAGAAGATCAGACTTGTAGTTCTAGTCAGCAGTTTAAGTGAAGACAAAATATTTTCCCAGAACAGCCTGATTTTATTGCATTCCACAGTCATGCGCAAGTTGACGTTACCATCTGTTCAACAGCAGTTCACGCAAATATGATTCTGTGTACATTCCATTTCGACTACCCAGCTGAGCTCCAGACATATATTTTGAATTATGACTGTGTCAGGTATGAAGAAGCCCCAAGGGTCATCTAAAGCCAGTGGCTCACATACCGTGCAGCAAGCAGCCTGCCTAAGGATATGAACATATCGTAGCATGCTCCGCACTTCCTCAAGCAGTGAGAAGTCCCTAGGTAGCAGCGAAACTTGGGTTTGGTTTCCTTGGAGGAGAGAGCACTAGAGAGTTGTGGCATCTTTATAATATTTGTTTTATTTCTAGATATATGGGCAGATATATAAAATGGAGGCCCCTACCTACCTGAGCCACTACAGCTCAGCCACTGCCCCAAATTAGAGCCCCAGAGAGCGGTCCTGTATCCCATAAGGTGCTTCCAGTCTTCAACGCCAAACTCTCCCTCTGCGGCTGTCCCTGAGTTTCTTTCTCTCCAAAACCAAAACCATATAGACACACGCACTCCAAAACCATATAGACACATGCACACACACGTACGCACACCTCTCACACCACAGACTCCAACTGTCCCTATTTATCAGGGACAATCTCTGTTTTCTGGAATCCATCCCTGGTAAACCACTGCTCCTGTTTTTTGCCTCTTGGGGATGCCTTGTTCCATATTTTCATATAAGCTGCCAGAGTTGCCATTCGTCAGGATTCAGCTCCTTCCACAGAGTCTGCAGGAATTAAATCTCCCAGTGGATGGGTGGTGACATCGTGCCTCTAGTGCAACTACATATAAATGGGTACACAACATATAGCAGGTAAAACCCAATCTGCACCAATATAGTGAGTGGGGAGTTTGTATGATATGATATAACCTTTTGTATGATAATTGTTTGTCCCAGTGTATCTGTATTTTCATCTGTGAAATGCCGGAGGTTCTAGGGCTCCCTTTCCCAAGCTCTGATGGCTTTTCAATTCCCAGCATTCCAACCATCTTCTGATAACTCTCTCTGACAAAGAGACATCTACTCAAAATAAAGGGACTAACTTTTTTTGGTCAAATCCAAGACCATGATAAGGCTTGGCTTTAAGGCGAATCTAAGACCATGATAAGGCTTAGCTTTAAGGCGAATCTATAGTGACAGGTCTATTCACAATAATCAGCCAGCAAGTGCACAACAAAATGATGTTGTCAGACCATTGGCCTACCTATCCATTACTATCTACACATTTTCTATGACCATTCCCCATCCACATAATCTCTGTCTTTCACACACACTCATTCACATGCTCACCCCATTCACACAACTGACAACGTATACTATTTTCACACACACTCCCACTGACATACTGCACACTACAGCAGCAAGATCACATAAATATGATCTTCCAGTACAGCTATTATTTCATCAGTAGTGCTGTCTGCAGACCATTTTGCACCCACACTCCCCCTGCTTTTAAACTATTACCATTTGTATCTCCATCTTGCATCCCACTATCTGATTGTGTGCAAGAACAAGACAGATGGCTCTGTGGTGGCTAAAACACCTTTAGGATTGTGCTTAGGTTGGTGAGTAATTTTCTGGGATCTACCCTAGTTTTCCACCAAGCAGTAAGATTGTGTGATGCTACCATGAAGCTTCTGGCAAAATTGGCTGTTGCCTCCATAGTAATGGAGACATGCTGCAGTTCTGGCCCAGTGACCTAGATAATTATGGCTGTGCTGTCATGGAGTTTACCATGACATCACAGTTGCTATACTCCTGCTAAACATTTGTTTACCAGCATGGCAGGTAATAAGAGAAGACTATAAAACAGCTTAATTCCTACTTCTGTTTAAGTAGGTTGTGGATTGGCTGTAAGCTTGTTGGAAATGGTTTTCTTGTAATAGTGCAAGAATATGTGGTGGCCAATACTTCTTTAGAGTCACCTTAAGTGGCGCAGTGGGGAAATGCTTGACTAACAAGCAGAAGGTTGCAGCTTCAAATCCCTGCAGGTACTATATTGGGCAGCAGCGATATAGGAAGATGCTGAAAGGCATAATCTCACACTGTGAGGGAGGAGGCAATGGTAAACCCCTCCTGTATTCTACCAAAGACAACCACAGAGCTCTGTGGGTGCCAGGAGTTGAAATCGACTTGACGGCACACTTTACTTTAATGCTCCTTTGCACAATAGAGCCATAATATCTGCTGCAGCATGTACTGTTCATGTTTAAATC
Source organism: Hemicordylus capensis (assembly GCF_027244095.1). Lineage (NCBI taxonomy): Eukaryota > Metazoa > Chordata > Lepidosauria > Squamata > Cordylidae > Hemicordylus > Hemicordylus capensis. Next base: position 221,539,911 of record NC_069660.1, on the reverse strand, counting down.
ATTTATCAAAGAATAATGATCAATGTAATTCAAAATATGATGACTCATTTCTCATTTTAATTCGAATTTATTTCCCTCCATTTGCCTAGGCTGTATATGCAGTTGTCCTGCCAGTACCCCTGCTTGCAGTTGTCCTGCAAGTTATCCCTCCTAACTTGGCAAAGAGGCACCTTTTAATGTGGTGATTCTCTTTATTTAGCAGGGAGAGAGTAATTGGCCCGATCCACCCCCAGCACAGTACCTTCAGTGACTGTTGCTGGTGTCTATCTTATGTTTCTTTTTAGACTGTGAGCTCTTTGTGGACAGCGATCCTTCTAAATTATTTATTATTTCTCTGTGTAAACCACCCTGAGCCATTTTTGGAAGGGCGGTATAGAAATCAAATAGATAGATAGATAAAGATAGGTAGATATAGATAGAATCCTGACTAAACATGTATACACATTCACAGAATGACCATAGTGACAAATCGGCAGGGGTTTTGGTGCTAGGAGTCAGCATAGTTGGCCAGCAGCCGAGAGCCAGGGCCCTCAGAAGGGCCCACTGCTAATCCCTGAGACCACTTCAGTGCCCAAATAGCCTTCATGTGGTGGTGGCAGAGTGACTCTCATGGGACCCACAAGTAGGAGGGAACCCATGGTAGACAACTTCCTATGGGGCCGCTGAAATCTGGACCCCACACTGCAAAAGGGAAACAGGCAACATGTTTAACGGTCTTTAACAAAAATGTAGCTTAAGTATGACCTCTTGATGGATCTCAGGGTTTGAGACATTAAGGAAGAGCCAGAAGGTTCTGAGGATACTGGGGGCAAAACTAGACAATATGTTAATGGTATGATTGGGGCCTGCATGCTTGTTTTTAAAATGTAAACAGTGGCTTCAGGGGTAGACCCACCATTGGGCAAATGGGTTCAAAGAATCCAGTCTGCCGCCCCCAGGGGCCACGCCTCATGGCCCTAGACACATACCCCGCATTTGATGTCAGATGCGGTGGGGGGGGCATCATTTCACTCCCAAATGGGGCTGCATAAAATCGGCCCATGCTGCATTGGGCAGCGTAAGCTGGAGCGATTCTCCCTGCCTTTTAAAGGCAGGGAGAGCTGATCCTGGCCTCGCTTCCAATGCAGCAGGGGCGATCTCCCAAACGGGGCTGTGCAGACCCATTTTGGAGGGAGATCAGCCCACGCTGCATTGACAGCATGGCTGCAAAGGCTCTCCATGCCTTTAAAGGCAGGGAGAGTTGCTCCAGCTTACGCTGCCCAACGCAGCGTGGGCCAATCTCCCTTCCAAATGGGGACGCACGGCCCTGTTTGGGAGGGAGACCACACCCCTGTGCCTGACACCAGATGCGGGGGCATGGCTAGCCAGCCCCCTGCACCTGATGTCAGACGTAGGGGGCCGGGCCAGGGGGCGTGGTGGCAGCCGAACACGAGCCACCGCCAGCCTCCCTCTGCTCCTGGGCGGCTGTTTGGTTCGAATTTGGTTCGAACTACGATCCAGTTCAGTTGAACCAACCAAGTGGTCCAGTCTATTTGGCTGAACCAGTTTGGTGGGCTAGTAAAGGGGAATCCAGTGAGGATTTACAAGCAAAGGGGAAGCCTTCATAATAGGGTTCTAAAAGGATGCTGGGGGTGGGGCTGCGAGATGCACCTAAAAGTAGATGAAGGCCTCTCCTTACTGACCCTGGCCCACTGCGTCGATGCGCTGACCACGCAAATGGCCTCCTTGTGTGCAACAAGGCCAGATTACTGCCAGAGCTGCATCGCTGCATGTGTGCTGCTGAAGGGAAGGAGTGCTGCTGCTCCACAGGAGGCCAGGGGTGGTAAGGAGAGGACCTTATCATCTATTTTTATGTGTGTCTCGCTGCCCCCCCACCCACCGCCCGGCTGCCCTTTAGAAGCCTTTTGTGAAGGCTTCCCCTTTGCTTGTAAAGGGCGATCCTCACCGGATTAGCCTTTAAAGGCCCACCAAACTGGTCCACCATGAACCAGGCTTGGATTGGTCTGATTGTGGACCGGCTGGCCTTTTTGAAGGCTGGTTCTTTTTGTGATCAAACTGGTTGAACTGGTTTGTGGCGGGCGACTTATTTGTGCACACCCCTAATGCACACGCGTGTGTGTGCACGCGCACACACACACACACACACACTCTCTGCTGGGTGATCTCACAAGTTACAGGTCCCTGTATTTTTCTGCTATAGGAGATACTGCTTATATTTGTCCATTGGGGGACTCATAGCAGCTTCAGGAACAATGTAGGCCACGGAAACAGCACAGATAAAAGATTAAACAACTCTTCCTTCCACTGACAAGGCAAATTGGAAGCTGTCTGTGGCTGCATGAGAATGTAAATGCTGGAACTTTTGATCTTGGCTCTCCTGTGCCATTTAGTTGGCTCTGAGAGACTCTACAATCTGAATGGCCCTTTGACAGTCAGTTTCAGGGGGAACACTTTGGTTATTACCTTCTTGTTATTGTTTTTCTATGTAGATACAGATAGAATTTTTTTTTCCTTTTCTCTCCCACCCTTTGTGTAATTTATGTGCAGGCAATAAACTGGAGTTGCCTGTCTAAATATTGTTTTGCCTTCTGGTAATTTCACACTTCACTGAGTAGGCGAGGTGGCTGGAGCCTGGTTTCTCTTGCATGATCCTCTCTTCCATTCTACTTCACCTTAAGACCCGGGGCATAGCTAGGGGAGAGGGGGCCCGTGTTTGCCCCTCTCCCCAGCGGCCCCTTGGAGTGAGGGACACAATGAAGAAATAGGAAGTGGTTGAGCTGGGGGCCCCTGAGGAGCTGGGGGCCCCAGGTTCTTTGAACCCATCCACTCAATGATAGATAAAGGTAAAGTGTACCATCGAGTCAGTGTCGAATCCTGGTGCCCACACAGCCCTGTGGTTGTCTTTGATAGAATACAGGAGGGGTTTACCATTGCCTCCTCCTGCGCAGTATGAGATGATGCCTTTCAGCATCTTCCTATATCGCTATTGTCCGATATAGGTGTTTCCCATAGTCTGGGAAACATACCAGTGGGGATTCGAACCAGCAACCTCTGGCTTGCTTGTCAAGTCATTTCCCTGCTGCGCCATTAGGTGGTCTTGTCAATTATAGTTATACCCCTGCTTAAGACCCAGGTTCCCTAGTTCCCCCCTCCCAATATGGCAGGTTGGTAGAGAAAAGTGGGTCTATACAGAAACAGTGTTCTGCAGGCCAGATATATTATGATGTACCATATTTTACGGAGTGTAAGACGCACTTTTTTCCTTGAAAAATATCCCCCCAAATTCAGGTGTGTCTTATACTCCGATTGGCCGGGGAGAAGTTGAAAGTTTAGGGCTTGTCGGGAAAGAGGGGGGAAGGAGGAGGAAGAGGAGGAGGAAGGGTTCGGAAGGATTGGGGTGGGGGGTTCCATTAAGGGCTGGGGAGGGTTTACTTACCCCTGCCACACTTTCCCCACTCCATCGCTGTATTTCCTTTACAAATCGGGTGGCAGGATACCTCCCTGCCGCCCCTTTCTCCTTGTTCTGTTCAAATCGGGCAGCAGGATACTTCCCTGCCAACCCCTTCCCCGCTGGGCTCCTTTTAGAAATCAGGTGGCAGGATACCTCCCTGCCTCCCCTTTCCAGGCTTGGCTGCAAAAGGCTAGAAGCCTTTTGCAGCCAAGCCTGGAAAGGGGCAGCACGAGCCCGCGCAGGCGAGCGCCAGCCCGCAGGAGCCGCCGGAGGCACAAGGTGAAGGAGGTCCCGAGCAACAACTAGCAGCAGCCGCCACCGCCACGGGTCACCAACGTGGGCTCACGGCTGCTGGCAGGAGGGAAAGGACAGAGCGGGGCTCGGTAGGAGGGCTTGGAGGGGAGATGGAGGCAAGAGGAGAAGGAAAGCTCGAAAACTCAAAAACTGGATGAAAATTTAAGGTGCGTCTTATAGTCTGTAGTGTCTTATAGTCTGTAAAATATGGTAGCTGTTTTGTGGGAAATAGTCTAATATGTCCTTCCATGTACAATAACCATCTTCCGAAAACTTTGTGAAAGGAGGGGAGTGATACATAAAATGACTAGTAACATAGGAAGTTGCCTTATACAGTACTGGGTCAGACCACTGATCCATCTAGCTCAGTATTCTTTTCACTGACTGACAGCTGTTTCTCCAAGGTGTCAGGCATGAGTCTTTCCCAGTCCTACCTGGAGGTGTCCAGGGATTGAACCTAGGACCTTCTGGATGCAAAGCAGATGGTGTACCACTCAGCTACAGCTCCATCCTATTTTACTAATGTTGTGGGGGGAAACCCTCAAAACAATCTCCAAAGAAAAAGGTCTTGGACAAATCCCCCCTTTTCCATCCCACTTCACTGACTACTCTTGTGTTCATTTCTTTTCATTGCATTTCAGGCAAAACATGACTGAAAGATCTGAAGCAACTCAACACTAAATATCAAGATAATGATGGGAGCTTGGAGACTGGCTTGAGCACTGGTATTTTGCAAGGAGTCATAGAAACTTTGGGGTTTCAGGTTTTTATGGCTAGTTAATTCTGGGCAGTTCATTGTTCTGCTTCCATTAGTCACTGGGGAAATTTGCAGAATGGAGAAGGGGAGAATCTAGCTTATTCACATGCTGTGGAACGATTCACATGCTGTGGTACTTTCATTGTTCTGAAAGTACCAAACTGCAGACATCATAATTTCCTATCATGTGCTCAGAAATCAGAATGCAAATGTGTTGCATTTTAAAGAATCTTCCTCCAAAAACAAATGAATCATGGCTTCTTTGGATTAGTTCTAATATTGACCTTTATTTCTGCTGCAATTCTGTACTCTGTAATCTGATATCAGGGCATGGAAGGCTGTGGCAGGATTCACAGACAGGTAGAATTTTTCTGTCCAGGATTCAGAAGAGTAGACAGGCTGGTAGAGAGGGCAAATGGAACTGGGAAGAGGAGGAGGAGAGGAGGACAGCAGGTCCTTGCCTTTAAGGAGCTTACAATCTAGAGTTTGACATTTTCGATAGGGAGTCGGGATGCAAACTCGGGTACTAGAGTAGCAGTGCACAAAGGATATTGGCTAGTTTTCAGAAGACAAGATTCCTGGCCAGAGGCGTATCTAGGGAAAATAGCGCCTAGGGCAAGCACTGAAATTGCACCCCCTGTCCAAACATCTGACACCCATCTTTCAGATAACTTTACCATAATATCAGCTGAAAAATACAAGTCAAGCTCATTAATCTTTTAATATTTCAAAAACTATTTAGCAGTGGACGTAGCCAGACCAAAAAATGCTGGAAAACTACAAATTTCAGTATGCTGGGGCTCATGAAATACCCAAATACTATGTGGAGGTGTACTTGGAAAACTAAACAGAAGTGCCTGTCTAATTCTCTACTATGCATTGTAGCATCACTATTACATAAGTTTTAAAAATAAATGGAGAATTTGACTTTTCCCAGATACCTTGAAAATAATTAAAGGATATGCAGAGTAAACTGTGTTACCGCTTGGAATATATTCTAGTATTTCAGAAAGATAGTTAAAATGAGGGAAAGAGAGCAAGAAACTCCCAGTGGGCCTTAATACTAAGGATTTCACACTGATTCAAAGACAAACTCACCATTAATAGCCATATTATTAAGACATCACATTTAACTCACTTATCACAAGAAGCAAAGTAAGAGCAAATGAATACAATCCTAGCTCATAAGCTTCAGCTCAGTATTCACAAGTCCTGATTCTCTGTACTAAATATGTGTACAGTGACTTGATTTATATTAAAATAATTAATATTTTTTTACCTGTAGCCCCTTTGGGGGGCTTCCTAAAGGCCTTAGGGGGTCTGCAAAGGTTCCCCCTCCCCCCACTGGCCTCTAGGGCCTCACAGGGACCATTTGAACATGTGCGGTGGCCATTTTTAAAATAAATTTTGTTTTAAAAAATGGCCACTGAAAACAAAATGGCCTCTGCGCATGCTCAAATGGCCTCTGTGAGGCCTGGCATGGCCTAGGGCCTCACAGAGGCCATTTGAGCATGCGTGGTGGCCATTTTGTTTTCAGCAGCCATTTAAAAAAAATTAATTTCAAAAAATGGCTCCCCCCTTCAAGTGGCACCCGGGGCACGTGTCCTGCCTGCCCTACCCTAGATATGACCATGTTCCTGGCTCAAAACACACCTGACACAAGCGGTAGTCCTATTCTGATTAACCTGGGCCCAGTCATCAGTCAGAGCTTCAGGGAATTTGCTTCCTTCTCTCTAACAGAACAGTGCTCTCTCTCTCTCTCTCTCTCTCTCTCTCTCTCTCTCTCTCTCTCTCTCTCTCTCTCTCTCTCAACTTTGTAGACTGCCTCAAACTTCCATCTCTGGGCATTTACAACAACATAAAACAAATTAAAATGAAAACCTTAAAACAATTTAAAACCACAATCAAATTAAAAAGCTTGGGTGGGGGAAAAATGTCTGTAGGAACTCATTTAGGGACTACATGGGCCCATCCCTGTATAGCCACCAGACAAACTGGTGGCAATTACAGATGAACCTCTCTGGATGATCTCAGTGGGCGGTGGGGCTCATGGTGAAGAGGATGTTCTGTCAAAAACCCAGGGCCTAAGTCAGTGGTTCCCAGCCAGGATTCCTCCAGATGTTGCTGAACTACAATTCACATCATCCCCAGTTACAAATTATTGTGGTGGGGATACTGGGAGTTGTAGTTCAGCCACATCTGGAGGAACCCTGGTTGGGAACCACTGGCCTAAGCCATTTAGGGCTTTATAGGTTATAACCAGCACCTTGTATTTTGGCCGGAAACTTATCGGCAACCAGTGGAGCTCTTTCAATATGGGAGTGATATGGTCTCTCCAAGATTACACAGAGAATAACTTGGCTGCCGCATTCTGTATAAATTGCAGTTTCCAGGCTATGTACAAAGGCAGCCCCACATAGAGTGCATTGCAGTAATCCAGTCTGGAGGTTACCAGCAGATGTACCACTGTTCTGAAGTTGTTAATCTCAAGAAACAGGCGCAGCTGGTGTATCGGCCGAAGCTGATAGAAGGCACTTGTGGCCACCGCCTCAACCTGAGACACCAGGGAGATGTTTGGACCCAGAAGCACATCCAGACCGTGTACCTGTTCCTTCTGGGCAAGTGTGACCCCATCCAGAACCGGCAGATCAAAATCATCTCCCAAGTTCCAACCCTGCAAAATAAGTACCTCCTTCTTATCTGGATTCAGACTCAGTTTGTTAAATGCCTGTTAAACTCATCTCTTTGTTCTGGCATCCTCAAGCTGAACTTTCCCTTCCACCCCCACTTCCTGTCCCTTGTGCGTTTTAGGTCATAAGCATGTGGGCAGGGCCTGCATCTTTGTTTTATGTTCAACATCAAGTTACTGCAGGTGCAGGGATGGTCCAAGACATTTTGGCTGCCTGATATGAAGGACAATATGATGCCCCATCAGCAGGTGGGTGCTCAGTATTCTCAGACTACGCTGCCAAAGCAGCAGTGACAACATGTGAGCCCTTTCAGTCTGTGCCACCAAGCCAGGCAGTGGTGTCAGGGGCATTCCTAGCTCAAGTCTGGTGGTGGGGCAGAAGAGGTATGAGGTGAGAAGGGCGGGGGGAGAACAGCATGCCCTAGCAAGGCAGGGAAGGGTGGTGGCAGTGGTCAGCAGGTTGGCATGAACAGGAGGAGGGGCCCTGGCATTTCTCCCCCCTGTGCCCCTGTCCCTTCCCGCACCTGCACCAGAGGTGACTGCTGCACCATGCCTCATGGCAAGGCGTCCCTGTGTAGTTGCTGTAGCAGCAATACTTCCTTCTGGTAGTCAAGGAGAAGAGGAGGGTCCCACCCAAATGTCCTGTCTACCTCCACTGGGATGTGAGTCAGCAGTGCAGTTGGGGTGGGCAGGGGAGCTGCAGTCCTGACTGAAGAATGCACGTGTGGCTGGACTGTGACTGAACAGAGCACCTCAGGGGTCTGAACTGATATTGTTTATGTATTTCTCAAAATATTAATATCTTGCCATTCTAGCTCACAAACAAGATGCTCAAGGCCACACAGCCAGTTAGTGTGACCTGCTAGAGGCCTCTTCTGTGAGGGTGCAGCATGCACATGGTTGCATGGACCCACTCTGAACTACCTGTCCCTCTCAGGGGTGTAGCTATAATTGAGTGAAAGGTTTCAAAGAACCTGGGCCCCCAGCTCCTGAGGGCCCTCCAGCTCCACTACTCCCTCTTTTCTTCATTATCTCCCTCATTCCGGGGGGTCGCCAGAGAGAGGGGTGAACGTAGGCTTCCCTCTCCCCTAGCTACGCCCCTGGTCCCTCTCCTTGCCCACATTGGAAGAGCCTTGCTGGATCCAAGCAAAAGTCTCCTTTAGTTCAGGATTCTGTTTCCTGCACCAGCCAGCCAGCTAGGAAGGGGAGGCCATAATCCTCACTTGGTGATTGTCCTCTAGTAAGTGGGTTGAGAAAGTGGGTTGAGAGAAGATTTTTCTCCCTCTCTCGTAAAAATACTGGAACTAAGAGTCATCCAGCGAAATTGACTGGGAGCAGATTCATATGTTATAGATAGAATGACACCCTTCTTTACACAAGATGTAGAGATGGCCACCAACTCAGATGCCTTTAAAAGGGCTTTAGACAAACTCACAATGGATGGGTCTATCAACCCTTATGGTTCATGATGGTTGCTAAACATAATTTCCAGGCTCAGAGACAGGATGCCATGAGTAACGTTTGTGGAGGAAGGAACAACAGGAGGGAAGGGTTGTTGCCTTCATCCCTAGTTGTGGGCTTCCTGGCGGTATCTGACTTGCTACTGTGAGAAACAGAATGCTGGACTAGATGGACCTTTGGTTTGATTCATCAGGGCAATTCTTTTCCGGCCTCTGAACACTGAACTTCTATTAAGCTATGATACCCAATGACCATTGACAGACCTTTCCTCTATGGATTTGTCTAATCCTTTTTTTCAGTAAATCCCAGCAGATGCATCCTTATGGCCATCCTTCTGGGGGTGGTCAAGATTAAGAACAACAGTGCCCCTTAGGGCCATAGAAGGCAGCTGCTGTTGCTAGGCTGCTGCTCCCTCTGATTGGAAAGAAAATAGAGTTTAGCAGCTTATTTGGCTGTGGAGAGGTATTTGACCTAGGTCAGATTGCTTTGTGACTCTGTGTGCATGTGTGTGGCTAAGCATGGGTGCATTTAAATGGTGTTCACATAAAGACACACTTGCTGCTAGAAATACACACACTTAATAATACACAAGCTGCTTTACACTGTGTGCCTTACAGGATCAAGGACAAATAACTCAGCTCCAAGCAGGATCACACCTGTTCCAGTAGACTGTATATGAAGCATTTCCTTAAGAATGCACAGTTTCTTTGGATTTTCTATTTCAGGACCATAAGGAAAAGAGATCAGGTATTCTTTTTAAGAATGTCAATTGGTTCCTGTATAATTTCCCAAAGACTTCCTGTTGAGATTTCTCCCTTTCCAGAACTGCCAGCAGCTGAAAGCAATATCTCCATTGTATGTGAACTCTTTCACCTCCAACTTCAGCACAATGTAGAAATCAATGTCTTCCTGTCATTCATACACTCCGTTTATTAACTCCTGGCATGCTGTATATCGAGGTGCTCTTAGGATCTGGAAATGCTGTTGCTCTCTAATGTACTGGAAGTTCAGTCTAACTGTTAAAAAGTATTTTATCTTGCTATCTGAATTACAGATCTGTAGGAGTAGATGTACAGTTAAGGTATGAGGCATTCAGTATAATACATAAATATTCATTCCTTATACAATGGGGATGTCTCCTAAATCCCATATCACATTTTCAGTAGCATTAGTAGCAGTTTTAGTAGCATTAGGAGTCTTGCGATTTCTTTCATCCTACATGAAGTAGTTTGTTTAAAAAACCTGTTTAAAGATTCACATTTCCCTGGCAAACACAGGAACATATGAAGCTGCCATATACTGAGTCAGACCATTGGTCTATCTAGCTCAGTATTGTCTTCACAGACTGGCAGCAGCTTCTCTAAGGTTGCAGTCAGGAATCTCTCTCAGCCCTATCTTGGAGAAGCCAGGGAGGGAATGTGGAACCTTCTACTCTTCCCAGAGCAGCTCCATCCCCTGAAAGGAATATCTTACAGTGCTCACACATCAAGTCTCCCTTTCATGTGCAACCAGGGTGGACCCTGCTTAGCTAAGGGGACAAGTCATGCTTCCTACCACAAGACCAGCTCTCCCACTGGTTGAGCTACTGCTCAACCTCCCTGTTCAGGGCAGGCCAGAAGCCTCAGTTAGTCTTGTCTGTGACTTGTTTTGCACTGATTCCTTAAAATAACTGAAAAAGGATTTATAAAAGGAAATTCAGGAAGTCTGCCATTTGTAGATTCCTGCATGAGAGCATTTTTGTCTGCTGGCAATGAACATTGCATAGTAGTGGAGATGAGGGCAGTGAAGACCCCAAGTTTAGTATTAGAGCTGGTTCTATAATTCAAAAGCACGCACAAAACCCTCCCCAGAATATTGCCCTCTTAAATGGCATGCCAGTATAGTTTTTCTTTCTGCCAGAGCTGGTGAAATCTGCCTTTCCCCACCCAGGGAACAAGATATCTCTTGAAAATAAAGGGCAACCATTATTACACTTGAATGATATAACTCATGTCCTTGAAGTACCATACTTACCCGAATCAAAGATGACTCTGAATTTAAAACACCTCCCCACCCCGTTTAAAAAGCAGAGGTTAAATACAAATTATATCTGCCTTTACTAAAAAAAAAGGCAAATTATATCTGCCTTTACTCAAAAAGACTGAATTTAAGATAGACTCTTGATTTCTAGTATCAATAAACTTGGGAAAAACCTAGTCTTGGATTCATGTGAATACAGTAAACGGGGAAACCGGCTCAATCATCCAGGGCTTGGCCAAGGGCAGCTCCAGAGTGGAGGTGAAGCGGGGGCTGCGAGCTGCATATTAGATTACTAAAACAGGAATGGGGGTTTGTGTGTGGGGGAAAAAATACATATAAACTAACAGAAAGATTAAAACTGGATGTGACAGTGGCATGATCTGTATGGTTAAACCTGAATTTGCCCCAATACTTTTTAGATTCACATCACTAGAAACTGATATCATGTATTTCTACATATATTTCCCTTTAAGCATTTCTATCCAGAGTTATTACGAATGTTCTGTTCTGAGTGGTAATTTTTATAGTTAAAACCTTACTTTGTTCTATCATGCCTAGAGTTCTCTAACAGCTGAGTGACAGGAAGAAACTCATTAGGTGTAGCTTCTCTGAACATTTAGAGATGGGAACGTCACCAAATGAATTTCTAGCTGTTGTGCAGCTGAAGTACAGGCTGAATACTTAGCTGAAGTACAGGCTGAAGTACAGGCTGAATACACAGTATTCAGTCTTGGCAGCTTTCGATACTATCAACCACAGTATCCTTCTAGAGCATCTGAGGGGGTGGTGAGGGGGAGGCACTGCTTTGCAGTAATTCTGTTCCTACCTCTCAGGCAGATTCCAGATGGTGTCACTTGGAGGCTGTTGTTCTTCAAAACAGGAACTTTTATATGGTGTCCCCCAGGGCTCCATACTATCTCCAATGCTTTTAAATATCTACAGAGAGATCATCTTGAAATTTGGTGCAGGGTGCTATCAGTATGCTGATGACACCCAAATCTATTTCTCCATGTCAACATCATCAGGAGAAGGCATAACTTTCCTAAATGCCTGCCTGATGGGTTGGATAAGGGATAACAAACTGAATCCAAATAAAATGGAGGTACTTATTATTGTTGTTGTGCAGGGTTGGAACTCAGGGGACAATTTTGATCTTCCAGTTCTGGATGGGGTCACACTTCCCCAGAAATAACAGATACTCAACGCAGTCTGGAAGTTTTTCTGGATCCAAACCTCTCCCTGGTGTCTCAGATGAGGTAGTGGCCAGAGGTGCTTTCTATCAGCTTTGGCTGATACACCAGCTCTGCCCATTTCTTGAGATAAATGACCTCAGAATAGCAGTGCATATGTTGGTAACCTTCAGATTTGACTACTACAATGCACTCTATTTGGGGGCTGCCTTTGTACATAGTACAGAAACTGCAGTTGGTACAGAATGCAGCAGCCAGGTTGGTCTCCGGGTCATCACGAAGAGAAAATATCACTCCTACAATGAGAACACCCCCATGAAAGTGTTTCTTCTAATTGCACAAAAAGTGGTGCAGCACAGCCCGCCTTTATTCCAAATCTGTGTCTCCTCCCAAACCATTTCTTAATTAAAACAAAAAAGAAACGGGAGGAAAACTGAGGATGAATAGAGAACTTAAGAGAGACAGAGGGAGGAGGGAAGAAAGGATAAGAAAATAAGAGAAGGAAGAAAAAAGAAGGTGCCTTGCAAAGAATGGATGAGATTATTTTCCTTCCCAAACTATAGTTGAGGACTGAGACATTTTTTCTCATCTATTTCTAGAACTCTGCTCCTTAGTAAATCTCCATATTCCCAACTGCACACAAATCTATTTATTTTTATTTATTTATCATATTTGTATATTGCCTGATCTATCTATCTATCTATCTATCTATCTATCTATCTATCTATCTATCTATCTATCTATCTAGGTGTGGTGTCTAGTTTCTACTGCACACAGTGTTTTCCCTTAATGCTGCACAAAAATGTGTCCTGATGTCTAAAATTGTTTGGTTTACTCACCAGCCATTTCACAGCTTTTTTTTTTAAGGGGAGGGGGTTTGAAAAGAAGCTGGGACTGAATACCACTCCCCCCCACCCCCACAAAAGAACCCAGAAAGCAGACAATAAAACTTTTTAAGTAGCATGTGAAGTAAGATCCCAGTTAAAGGAGGCACTCCTGAGCCCTGACTAGTGCCTAGACGAGCACTCAGTTTACTTGCTCTGGGCTGGTCATGGACTGGTGATGGTCTGTTGGGTGCTGTGGCACTGGCAGGTAAGGGAGGCAAACACTGGCTGGCTGCAGGCACCTGCCCAGCACTGTTGCCTCTCTCGGGTCTCCACTCATGCCTTCTGCTGCTGGCATCCATGCTTGGCTGGCGGGAGCAGGGTGTGGGGGGAAGAATTTGTGCCTGCCAGTTGAGAGGAGTGCTGGTCATGATAAGCCCACTGGTGGGGGCAGTGGCACGTGGCAAGGAGGCTCTTGTTTAGGGTTGCCATGTTCTGGCTTTCCAAATCTGGGTGCCTAATTTGCATGTTATGTAAAGTGGCTTGAAAACAACTTTTGAGCAGAATAGTGACTGCACGTTTTGCTCCATGACTCTGCTTCCACAAGGGCTAGAGCCTAGCTTTTCTTTTCTTTTTAAAAATGAAAGCTAAAATCCAGATGAATCTGGGTGGGGCTAAGCAATCTGGGTGAGATGCTTAAAAACCAGGTGAAACCCGGAATTCTGAGGGGCATGGCAACTCTACTCTTGATATCCCGGGGTCTCTCTTGCTGCATGCCTCCATTGCAGCAGCCTGGAGAGCTGTTGCTAAGGATGCCGCCACGTGCAAGGAGGGAACCAGAAGGAAGCACACAGGAAGTGAGGTGACCATCAGACTCACACTTGCATGTGCAGGCTGCACTAGGAGTGGAGACTGAGCAGCAGTGGCTATTGGCTTGGCTGGGTAGCAGTGGCTTTATTCTGGGCAGCAGTGGCTATTGGCTTGGCTGCTTGCCCAGCCCAACCGTGGCCCATGATGGGAGGAGATCGGGCACATTGGGGCTGAGTTGCAGCCACAGGATTGACTCCCTGGGAGCAGTTGCACTCAGTTTGGTAGCACAGGCTGGCGGGAGTTGCTGCATGATTTGGGGGCCCCAGGGGGCTATGGGTTGCCAGACTTCTACCTGGAAGTCTGTGGAGAATGGCGCCTCTGTTTGCATGCAGAAGATCCCAGGTTCAATTCCTGGCATCTCAAGGTAGGACTGGGAGAGGCTTCTGTCTGAAGTCCTGGAGACCACTGCTGCTAATCAGAGCAGACAATACTGAGCTAGACGGACCAAAGGCTTGACTTGGTACAAGGCAGCTACCCCATGGCATGTCTTTTTCCTGGATGTTTCCCTCCATTTTTTGGTTGAATGGGAAAACATTGTTTAAACATACGTATTTTGCAATGCAATCTGATGCATGTTTAATAACTATATTCAATAGAACTAAATCCCAGAAAAAGTGCATAGGATTGCAGCCTGGGGGTATAGATGCTTTCAGATATTCAGGTGTTGAATATCTGAGTAAATAAGAAAAACGTAAGAAAAGCCACCGAGGCATGACTTTTATTTAGTTTGGAAAAGCCATTGTGTGCTTTTAATTCTATGAAGTTTTCCAGTTCCCATGTTAATCAGTGCAGAGATTGAACTTTGGAGACACATGCGCAGTGGCAGCTGCAACGAGGGGAGGGGACACAATGAGTGCAAGTAAATAAACTTGTAGCTGGGAGGAAAACAGTGTGAGAAGTAGTTTGCCGAGCAGGGCCAGTTCAAGGCACTTTATCATCCTAGGCAAGGTAAACTTGTGTACACACCCTACAAACAGAAGATGCTGAATAGGGGACCATAGGGTAAAATAAGCTTCTAGGCTTCCCCCACTCCACCCTTTATGGAGATATAATGAAAAACACACAGACTATATTCTACTTGCTTTAAAAAAAAACCCCTCTTCTGCTTTCCACTGTTCTATAAAATGAATACAAATATACTCAGATGATTGGTGAGCACTTAGCTTTAAAAATAATTTCTAAACATTAATAATTTTTTTGATTTTCATTCAGTTTAGCATTTGATTTTATTAATCCATTTTAGCTTCTGATTAAACATAGTTGACTACTTGGAATTTAGATTTTTTTGTTGTCCACATTGAAATACGATCCTCTCCCTCCTGTAACGTTAACCTCTCACCCCAAACGTCTGGCTATCAGATTGGAACAAAATGTGTTGGTATATCGTCTCTTATTTCTACAGCTGAGGATTTTATAAGACAAATGCAAATGACAGAACTTTAAAAAGGCATTTATAGTACTACATTTGATCACACATATTACAGACCCGAACAAATATTAAAATGAATTTACAGTTAATAGGTTTCAATATGAATCAAAGAAGCGTAATGGTAACATTAGGCCATCAATTAATCTTTATCTCCTGACTCCTGAAAAGAGAGGCCAGTGTGGGGTTGGGTGGGGTGGAAAGTGAGGATAGTGAGTTAAAGCAGGCTATGGGATGATTATGTGTTGACCTCCAGTAGGTGAATGTTGTGAAAGGAATTGTTCTATTTGCTATTTCCAGCTAGTATAGTTTCTTCCTACATTTTCTGTCTTACTTTTGGGCACAATTTCTTTAAAAAGACTACTGACTATGCCTAACTTGTCCTTTTAACTTCAGTAGGACTACTTTCAGTAACTTTCCTCATGTCAGCCAGTATCCTCTGTTTATATTTACATGACTGATCAACTTTGCACTAATGCACATTTCAAATGTTATGTGCATAGTTTCTGTTGTAAAGTAGTCTCGATTAATGTATCAGTTAAAAAGAATGTTTTTGACCTTAATAGATTTTTATTATTTTTTTAGGCTGCAGGCAATGCAATGCAATGCAATGCATTATGACTTTTTTTTTGTTTTTGGCTGAATTTGTCTGTACCTCTAGTAAGTTCTGGAGTGACCTAGAATTATGGGCAGATACTTTGTGGAAGTTGCACGCTGTGCAGAGAGCCAGCATAGTGTAGTGGTTAGAGTGTTGGACTAGGACCGGGAAGACCTGAGTTCAAATCCCCATTCAACCATGAAATTCACTGGGTGACTCTGGGCCAGTCATGTCTCTCTCAGCCTAACCTACCTCACAGGGTTGTTGTGAGGATAAAAATAAGCATGTACACTGCTCTGAGCTCCTCGGAGGAAGAGCGGGATATAAATGTAATAAACAAACAAACAAATAAATAAAAAATAAATAAATCATATGCATGTTTACTCAGATGCAAATCCTCTTGAGTCCCCAGTAAATGTGCCTAAGACTGCAGCCATTTGAATATACATTTTGATATCCCCTACAAAAGTGTTGCTCCCCCTCCCCCGTCCTCCCTCCCCCAGCCAATGGGGGCACAGTTGCCCATGCCAAAACTTGATTTGTATGATAACAAACCAACCAAGAAATAAGGAGATCTCAAGTCAATCAGAAGCCAGTGCCAGAAAACCAGTCAGCAAGGGGGGAAAGTCTGCCAAAATGGCTGCTCAAATAGCACAAATCAATTTGTCCCAAACTGGGGCTGATTCAATTCAACCCCAAATCAGCCCCTTCATTCAAGGGGTGATTCAATTCATGGTTGAATCCACGAGCTGCCCCCAATTCGGCACGAATCGATTCGCATGCGAATTGAATTGCACATCCGTAAAAAGGATGGTTGGTGAAAATGAGCATAGAAAAATGGAACTTACAGCATCTGAAGCTGAAATGAGACTTTCAGTGTGCCCTAATGGGGGGAAAGAAGCATATCCTTTCCGTCTGTCACGCTGATGATTTTGAAGGGAGATATGTCAAAGGAATGGTTTGTTTGCATGTAGGTACAGAATACAACTTCTGTCTGAGAATCTTGAAGTAACTGACTTGTGACATGATAGATTCATTAGCTGCTGTAGACTTGCAGACACAATAAAAATAGCTTTGGTGCTGATTGTGGATAGGCAGTTATAGTAGGCAACAAGAGTGTTTTATAGTTGCTTCCCATACAAGTACAAAGTAATCTTAACTAAGAGCTTACTCAGAAACAACTCCATATTCTCCTTCCCCTTCCCCTCCCTTTTTCTTTTTGACTCCCTCCACTCCCCGGCCATCACTCTCTACAGGATCCCCACTGGGACAAACTTCAAAGCATAAAAGATACTGGCTAGAATACAACAAAGAGTTTTGGAAGGGGCTGTCAGCAACCTTGTATACTCCTCCCCTTCCTGTAAGACCTCATCATAAGCTCTATGATCATCATGGCAGTGCCACACAGAGACCAGGCAAGTATGCGGCCATGCTGCACCATCACTAAGACTGGGGATTTGTTCCAGAGCTAGTGGTGGTGGTGGTGGTGGTTTGGACCCTAGTCTTCATACCCTTATGCCTGATCATGGGAGCTAGAGTAATCACAAATGTATCCTAAGGCCAGTCTTGTTTCCGTCTGAAGGGGGAATATTAGCCGAAAACTGTGTCTGTGTGAGAGAGAAATAAATGAAAATATGATAATTATAAGCCAAGCAGTATGCAGCTGCAAAGCAGCAGTGCTGCTGATTATTGATTTATCAGGGAAACAATGGGGTGCCTGCTGTTTAAAAGGCAACAGTTTACATGGCAACCAGGAGAGTTTCCCCTCCTCTTGATCCCATTTTCAGCTTTTTGATGAAGACCAGCTTGCTTCTCAGCCAGAATGCAAGTTTGATACATAGTACCACACCATTCATCACTTTTACAACTGTATATATAATCTTTGTTCCAGAGCTGAAAAGGAGAGAAAATTTTACATCTGAAGACCTCCTATTGCAGTGCTATTGGGAAACCAGCCAAGTGGGCAGATGGATAGCAAGATGGATAGCTTGCTGGATCTCCAGGTCACTGCTCTGCATCAAGCCTTAAGTAAACACCAAGCAGTCCAGAAATATGGATGATACAATTAATATGGACCAAAGCTAAAATCCCTCAGTGCCCTGTTCACCTTCTGCAGAGTGCTAGTTCCTTCTCTCAGGATAGTTGTCTGGATCTCAGTTTACTGCCTCACTGCAAAACACAATTTTTGTGGCATGATACAAGATAATTACACAGTGGTAAATTGGGATCTGGATGTTTGGTGAAGCAATCACGTCACAAGGTACAATGCCAGAACACAACATTTCTTAGAGCGAGTGCAACATGTCCCCTCAACTGTGGTTTGGCACCTACCCTGTCTGTGCAAATGATATATAGATTGAATATAGCTGAAATAGACAAAATAGACGAATGAGCCACAGCCCTCAGAATGCTTTTCCCAATATTACTTTTACTGCTGGGGGGAAAACAAAACTCCATGAAAGAAAATAGAAATCTAAACTATCTCTAGATCTGTAACTCACTTTAAAAAAAATGGAGCCTGATTAGTGAAATGGCATTATTGTATGTGAACCAGCTTCTGAGAGCAATCAATCATCGCATTTACCCTGATCGCTGGAACAAAGAAGCTGCTTCAGAGGAAAAGGGAACTGCTCTGACAGCCACCAGTATCAACCTGCTTGAGAATTTCACATCTTCACCTCCCTTCCCTCCCAGTTTACCCAAGAAGACCAACCTGTTTGCTTACTTTTCACAGGTAGGGAACACAGACATTCAAAATGACTGAGGAGGAAAATAAAGTGTGGCTGCCATCTACAGACAAGCCAGGTATTTCTGAGAGCCTCAGACATCTCTGGTTCTTAAGTGTCTTTTCTGAAGCGGTAGGGGCTGTATGCATCTCAACAGTGTGTACTTGCAAGTCACACACTGTTGGACTTCCAGCTAAGATGCTGGCCTGGCTGGTTGAGTCTGGGTGAGTCTCCCACTGCTTTCCAATTGTTGACCTAAACACAATGGACTACTAAGTGCATTGTGTGGGGTGGCTTCATTTCCCTTTCCCTTCATTTCCCTATTCCAATCCAAAGGGCTTCATTTCCCTTTCCCTTCATTTCCCTACTCACCCCTAGAAATGATCAAAGACAAGGATTAGAAACAGCAGCTATGAGGCCCCATTGGCAAACTAGATGTTGTAATGCTTCCTCCATGCACAGCTTTACCAGGGCGTTTTCCAGAATATGAGATTTGCAATGCTTAAAGTGGGTGTAGATGGAGTAGATGCAGTATGTCTGTTTTTAAAGAAAATGTCTGAAGAACATTGCAAACTTCCATGGATAGTTCACTACCTATGTCTCACGGTTGATCTCCACAGCTCTCCAGTGAGGGAAAGAGGGCTGTGGGTCTGCAAGAAGCCTTCAGCATGCTGAAGGCTTCTTGTGCAGTGTGGATTAGGCATGGAAAGGGAGGGAGAAGTGATTCCCCCCTCTTTCCTCTCCTTTCAAAAGCCCTTTCCAGTTGTATAAATATGTCTGAGGGCTGTGCAACCCTCAGGGATGTATTTATATAAGTGGAAAGGGCATTTGGAGGGAGTGTTGAGATGCAAAAGCCATCCCCCCTAACCCTCTCCAGCTGTTCTGCTGTGCAAGAAACCTTCAGTTCAGGGACCCAGAAGGCTCCTTACAGACTCACAGTTCTCCTCCCCTTGCCAGAGAGCTGTGAAGAATGTCCTCAGAATTCCTCAGCCACTAGCACTCTCCTAGATTTTACCACTGAGACTCCTCAAACTGAAAATAACTTTATGCAAAGCCGGATGATCTAGAGGCTGCTCCAGCAGGGAAAAAAAACACATTTGGATGACTGAGATTCCCGAGACTCATAGATGAACCCACCTGACAGTTCTCATGAATACCTTGTTTAGGGTACTGTTAGAATTGCCTGAGGACCCTTTCCCAGTGACAGAATGTACACACTAATCCATAGCCTCTTTCCCAGGACAGGACAAAAGCTGTATCAGTTTATAATCACACTGCTGTGTTTTCCAGGAAGGGAAGATCTGACCAAACAAGCAAGCGAGAGGTAAAATCTGTACTGGTTTGAAGAGAAATTTCTCCAGAGTTTGCCAAGGATATGGTAGAAAAACCAATGGGCCATGGCCTGTGAGCAGAATACCCAGTATTTCCCAACATTATCGGTCTGTGACCTGTGGGACAAATCTGCCTATTTCAAGGGGTGGTGATGTCAGCAAACTAGTGTCCCTAGACTCGACTCACAGTTATCTTATCGAACAATCATTCCAAAGGTCTGTCCGTGCTCCCATTGTGTCTACTTGACACATGCCTGTGCAAACTTAGCCTTATTTGAGTGCAATGTATTTGATTCATATTTGAGGTGAGTCACATGCTGGTACAAACTAGATGTGGAGTGGGTGAAACACTGTGAATCCTCATCTGATCAGGGTTGCAGCCAGGGAAGAGGGGGCCCGTGTTCGCCCCTCTCCCCTGTGGCCCCTCAGAGTGAGGGAGATAATGAAGAAAATAGGGAGGGGTGAATCTGGGCCCCCCCGCCCCGAGTTCTTTGAACGCATCCACTCAATTATAGCAACACCCCTGCATCTGATCCTATTTACTTTGATCTGTGATTCTCTGAGAAGGTGTTAAAAGTACGTCCTCATTTTGTAAAAGCTGGCACATCATGTCCATAGCTTGAAAACTGATTGGGGCACTTGCTGGAGAGTGGCAACAGGTAGCCCTTGGTTGGCATGGTCTTTCCGCCACTTTGTTCCTTGTTCATTGTTTAAAATGGTATCAAGATTTTAAGACACTTAGGAACATAGGAAGCTGCCATATACTGAGTCAGACCATTGGTCTATCTAGCTCAGTATTGTCTTCGCAGACTGGCAGTAACTTCTCCAAAGTTGCAGGCAGGAATCTTTCTCAGCCCTATCTTGGAGATTCCAGGGAGGGAACTTGGAATCTTCTGCTCTTCCCAGAGCAGCTCCATCCCCTAAGGGGAATATCTTACAGTGCTCACGCATCAAGTCTCCCATTCATATGCAACCAGGGCAGACCCTGCTTAGTTAAGGGGACAAGTCATGCTTGCTACCACAAGACCAGATCTCCTCTCCAGACTAGCTTGCCTTACTTTGCAAATTAGAGTGACATTTTACAGTTCTCAGTGGGAGACACGTTTCATGTATCTTTTAACCAAACATGTGTGCCGTTGTGCAAGAATGCTCTTGCGCAAATGCACATAATTGTGCAAACAGAACTGTGCAATTTTATTTATCACATTTATATACCATCCCCATATAAAATCTCTGGGAGTTTTACAAATTAAAACACAATTAAAACCTTAAATCATATTAAACAAATTAAAATAACCATCAATAAAACTTTAAAGCATAAACCAAAAGCCTGATAAAATAGATGACGGGTGGTCATTGGAAGTAATGGCTGTCCACTGTGCAACTGCATTTGTGCAAGTTTTTGTGTTTGCGCAAGAGTGCTCTTGTACAACTGTGCACACATTTCATAAAAGACACATAGAACATTCTGCATATGGTCAGCCATTACTATCCAATCAGCACGTAGTGTACCTTCTAGCTCAAACTTCAAATGCTTCTTTAAAAATGGCACGATTTTGCTGGACCAGAAAACTTAGCCCGGAAGCATATTATGCAAAGTCCTCCTTGGAGTACAATTTGCATCATATGCCTTCCTTGGATTACAGTTATAGCATATCAGTGGCTTTTATCATGGAACATCCATGAGGTGTTCATTATAATCTCAGCTTCCTTGACTGTCTGCATATTCTTTACCCTCTCTGTCTTATATTTGGCTTTGTGGAAGGAACTCTCATTACTCTTTTGCTGATTATATATCTATATCTATCTATATCTATCTAATCTGTCTATCTATATATATGGATGAAGGGCACACACACCTAGTGGTGTTTTGAAAGTTTTGTTTTAGATGATCATCTGGCCGAACAGCTGGCTGCTTTTATGATTAAAACAAATATGTCTTTTTGTGCACTTGCTCAGTTGCAATGCAACCTTCCAAAATACTGTCAGTACATATGTGCTTCTCCCCCACCTGTTCACACAGTGATCCAGGATTCAAGCCGTTTCCTTTTGATGGATTTCAATGCAGCTAGTCTCAGCAGCAGGGATTGATGTAAAGCAAAAGGCCCAATGGTAAAGGACAAGGGCAGCTTTTGAAGAGTAAAAATCATTAAGATGACATGCTGCTCCTGGGTTGCCCAGGAGTTTCCCTGCTAGGTGCCTACAGAAAGGCAGGTTTTACACCCCTGCTCAGTGTTTCTGTCCCATTCCCACATAGGATACAGCTGCTTCCAAACATCATTCCTCCTGCTGAGCATTCACTGAACAAAACAAAGAGGAAAGAACCCACCCGTGACTAAGACGGAGATACATAAAAGTCATATATTGCAAAAGACAAATAGAAATATGTATTGATATTTAATAGAAAAATAATAAGATAATTTCTTATATCTTACAGTTGCAAGAAAATTAACAATTAAACCAAACACGACAATTCAAACTGAAACATAACTAATCACATATATAATAATAATGATGATGGTCAAGACATCTGGAGAAGATATTCCTGAAACAAAGGAAAAGGGGCTTGCTCAAGACCTAAATGAAGTAGGTAAGACTCTCAGCTGGCACAGGAAGATTATGTCTGAAACACGGCTGCCAAAAGAAAGAGTCCTACCTACTTCAAAGAGTCCTACCTACCCCTAGAAAGAGTCCTACCTACTCCTCTCCTACCTGAGAGTCCTACCTACTTCATTTAGGTCTTGACTTGAGAAAGCCACTTTTGCCTTGTTTCAGGAATATCTCCTCCAGATGTCTTGATCATCAATCATCATCATCATCATCATCATCATCATCATCATATATGTTATTATTTATGTTTCAATTTGAATTGTCATGTTTGGTTTAATTATTAATTTTCTTGCAACTGTAAGATATAAGAAATTACCCTATTATTTCTCTATTGAATATCAATACATATTTCTATTTGTCTTTTGCAATATATGACTTTTATATATCTCCGTCTTAGTCACGGGTGGGTTCTTTCCTCTTTGTTTTGCTTGGTTGTATTCCTGTGATTGCCCTTGCTTTTGTTTTGAGCATTCACTGAACCACAGATCTTTTCAGTGACAATGGTGAAACTGTGTCTAGTGAATATCAGAACTATGTTGAGTGGATTAGTGCATAGCTTAGGGCAGCCCTTCCTGAGGCAGGGTGAGGTGGTCACCTTAGCTGTGGGTTCAGGGAGGGATGCACAGACAGCAAGTATCAGGCCCCTGTGACCACAGACAACATCCTGCCATCTATTGCTACCACTCATACCCCCTACAGGGTATACTGTTCAATTCCCCCTTCTCAACCTGCTGGGTGCACCTATTCTCCCCACCCTAATGTCCCGGCTAGCACTGGCTGACATACTGTGCAAAGGTATGTCAACCCAGAAACATCATGTGCATGCAAAATGGCAAAAACTGTGCACATGTTGTTACACTAGGGTAAGCCTATTATTTCCAATGGGCTTATGTGTGCGTAATGCCATTTGTGCAACTTGCATGCATCCAACATTACTGGGCTGCAGAGGTGCACCTAGGTAATTTTGGAGCCTGGACCTAAAGGCCTTTGAACCACAGCCCCCCTCCTCAGCAAGTTAAGCATCATTTTTTAATACGTAGGTTCTTGAGAGCACAAACCACACACCCCAGGACAGGCTAAAAAGGATTTGGGGCCCCTCACGGGGTGCGGAGGCCCTGGACTTTGACCGCAAAGTCAAAGGGGTAAGAGTGCCTCTCCTGGGCTGACATACCCTTGCCCAGTATGTCTTTCACAGTTTGGCTTGGTGGCATAGTAGTCTGAGAGTGCCTGTGTCATGACTGCTGCCTTCGCAGCATGGCCTGAGAATGCTGAGCACCAGGGCAGCAAAATGTCCTGGATCACCCCGTTCAAGCAGTGAAATCGGCAGAGCTAAGGGATGTTCTCTTCAACTATTGCCCCAGTGAGCACACAGAAGAGATTGAAAAAGGACTACATCATCATCATCATCATCATCATCATCATCATCATCATCAGTAGTTAACAATTCTATTTATTGGACAATTGTTCTCTGGGCAGCTCGCAAAAAACTATGGAATAAAATATGCAGTTTAAAGCACATTCAAAACAAAAAAGCTACAATTAACTCCAAAAACACATATCTATATCTATATCTGTGTGTGTGTGTGTGTGTGTCTAGAAGCTGCATGGGGTGGTGGAGAACAGATAAGGACCTCCTGCTCCCCTCCCTGCAGCACCAAACTGCTGCTTGAACCGTGGCTCTTGCACACCCCTAGCTGGTTAGAATAAGCCAAGACTGGTCAGTCTGGGCATCATGACTGATCCTGGTTTGTTTCTAACCTAAATGAAAAGTAGAATTCCTTGAAGACTCTCATGCCAGTGGGGGGAGGGAGCATGTGCTCCAGAGTCTCAGGGAAGTGTCACAGAACCAAGCTTTAATGTAGTTCTGCATGATGTCTAAACCAGCCCTGTGGATTAATCAAGTCAAGTTTTATTTACGGTCCTAGACCAAACAACCTGTGGATTAATTCTCAGATACAGCCCAAGATATTTTGATGTATGGGGTAGAAAATTCAAAAGGTATCTCTGTGGTGTGAAAAGAATATGAAAGATCGATACACCTGACAATATGATGGCCTTTAACGGTGCCTCATAATCTGCCTCCTGAAACGAACTATCTTGCTCTGAGTTGGTCCTTCTTGACTTCTCACACCATGTCAACTTCACAACTGGGGTGATATAAGAGTGGATTTTATTCCATTCCTTCAATACATGTTCCTCACTAATGTGGGAATTATAATCAGACTAAATTAGTGATTACAGAGTACAGACTCAGAGGGTAATAGTTGTTTTAGGTTAACACAGAATAATTGTGTTTTTATTATGAAGCATAGATCACACATAATCTCACATGTTTTCCCACCTTCTGTAATCAGATGTGCAGATACACATTCTCATTTTTAGTCTGGATAACTAATATACCCAAATTCATGCTCTCCCGATACTGGCTGACATCTGATGCACAGCCTACTGTCACCGTCATGCTGCCCCCACTTCATAAGCAGCCCTGACACTGCTCAGAATGAGTGGTTCTGGAAGAGTGCTATAGCAGTTTTTCCCATTGCAGTGAATGCTGGGGTTTGTGATTATTTAGCAGCATACCAAGAAAGCTACCACCCCAGTTACAGTGTGTGGAGTTTAGTTGCTGCAGCTACTTAAGGAACATGAGAGGAGAGCTGGTCTTGTGGTAGCAAGCATGACTTGTCCCCATAGCTAAGCAGGGTCTGCCCTGGTTGCATCTGAATGGGAGACTTGATGTGTGAGCACTGCAAGATATTCCCTTAGGGGATGGAGCCGCTCAGGGAAGAGCAGAAGGTTCCAAGTTCCCTCCCTGGCTTCTCCAAGTTAGGGCTGAGAGAGATTCCTGCCTGCAACCTTGGAGAAGCCGCTGCCAGTCTGTGAAGACAATACTGAGCTAGATAGACCAATGGTCTGACTCAGTATATGGCAGCTTCCTATGTTCCTATGCATGGAGATAGCTGTAGAGTCTAAGCTAAAATGATTTATTGGTGAAGTACATTGAGATAGGAAAGACCTAATCCTATCAGTTACATAATGAATAGGCAGGGAGGGAGAGATGTTTCAATCTCCTCTCTAGGAGGAAAGGAAGAGGACTGACTCACTACAGGAAGTACCTGAGCAGTCAAAGCTGGGGTCATAGAGACATCAGAGGCAAGCAGAGTCAGGTAAGGAGACCCTCACTAGCTAACTCTACTCCCAGTGCCCCTAGTGTATTAGGATAGTTGGTGCAAAAAGTCGATGCACTGGATTTCCAACAGTGAATGGGGAAAATGTGCCACCACTTCTTCAGTGTCAGGGCTGCTTACTAGTCTCCAGCAGCCCCATGGTCGAGATTTATGGTGACATTAGGCTGCCTATCCTAGTGAACACTAGTATAAACCATGACTACAATGGGGAGGCAAAGAATGAAGCTCAGAGCTGTCTTCAGGAGTCGACATTGTTGAGAAGGTGCCAAAGGACCCCATGACCATTTCTGTGCCTATAGCCTTCACATGGTACTGGGGGAGGAGCTGGGGAGTAGCGAGGTTGCTGGAGGCCCCAGACATACTGTGGAGGTCACCACCTTTTGCACTACCCTGTGCTGGCCATGCCCCACCTCGCCCCATATGAGCATGTCGACACTCACCGACTGAAGAGGGTGAGGGTTGTGCATTTGTGTCCAGCACCAACCATTCCCCCTGTGTCAGCATACTGACATGGAGGAAGGGGTGTGGCTGGCATGGCAGGACATGCCCAGCCTCGGTGAAGGGGTGAAATGAGGGGGCAATGGAAAATGGAGCAGGGGGATGAAGGGGTGCCCTGGGTGGCAAGGAGGCCCCTTGGCAGCCTCCAGGCCCCTTGCAGCCCAGGAACATTTGTCCCCCATCCTCCCCATTATCCCTACTACACATCTGTAGGAGTGATTCTCTCAGGGCCCACCCAGGTAGGAGGATCTCATAGAGGACAGCCTTGAAAAGGATGAATAACAAAAATCAATTATTTAAAAAGGAGACCCCACACATCAGTGCCTCTCACCCCAGACCAAGAAGATTAAATTACAATCAAAAGATTCTGGACCAGGACAGTGTTCCCTCTAACAGGGATTCCCAGATGTTGTTGACTACAACTCCCAGTATCCCCAGCTGCAATGACTTTTGCTTGGGGATTGTGGGAGTTATAGTCAACAACATCTGGGAATCCCTGTTAGAGGGAACACTGGCCCAAGATAAGGTATCCTAAACCCAAAACATTCCAAACAGTCATTGCTGCCCAGTCTTTCCTTGAAAATCTCCAAGGAAGATGTCACATTCTGACTTAGCCTTTGGGCAATGTGTATTGTGTGACTGAACTACTCTTTTTATTTCAAACAGGAAATATGCACTCACATGAAAAACATTCACAACCAGTAGGAGTCCATGGGCTGAATAAACGCTGTGCATCTCCAGATGGTATTTCTGTGGCAGTTACTGCAAACTCCAGGTCTGTCTTTAGCCTGTAGGTGGCATACTTGTAGAACTATTTGTGTTCTACAAAAGCTAAGGATGGAAAATCTCTCTCTCTCTCTCTCTCTCTCTCTCTCTCTCTCTCTCTCTCTCTCTCGTGTGTGTGAATGAGAGAGAGAGAGTGGGATAAACAAGATGAAACTGAAAATCTTCCTGCCACACACTAAAGAACTTCATCCTCAAAACTCGAAGAGCAACCATTCCATGATGATACAAGCTTTCAGATGAAACCTTTTGAAAGCCAATAATGGCATCTAATCAATTACAGCCTAGATAGAAAACAAAACACCATCCCAGCAATTCTACCTTTTCTGGTTTCCAGAGGAAAAACAATACTAGATTCTGGGAAATGAAACATTAAATGTAATGAAGATGGAAAGTCCAAATTAAACAAAAGATTCCTCAGAGAAACCTAGCAGAAACCAAACATCTTACGATTGTCTGTTTTGCTCCTTAAGGCATCACAGGTGCTGCAGTATCTCATAAAAAGGTGCCTCAGCCAGCCACATGCCTGGATTTGACAGGAAGCAGGAGGAGGTGCCATTAAGGATTCTGTGTTCATATTAGGCTGGATGCCCATGTCCTAATTATTCTCTTGAGGCTGTGGCAGATGCAAGGTTTGGTCAGCCCAAGCTAACCCATCTTGCCATGGGATGACTGAGCAGGTTGTGTGTGACATATGTCCTGAAATCGGCACAGAACACCTTTCAGCACTTGACTGCAACAATAGCTTTCTGAGCGGCTGCAACAGCAGAAGGCAGCCTGTGCTGGGATCAGCATGTAAGGTCTGCATTTACATTGTCAGCTCAGTGGGTGGCAGCATGGCTGAAAGTTTTCATGGGCTGACCTAAAACTGTCTCTGTCAAAGGCTCCAGCAGGTTGAGAGAATAGGCCATTTAAGGCCTTAAAGCAACTCAAAGGGATGCATTAGCTTTACTCTGATATAACAGAGAGTAATGATCATTGCTTGATTTATTGGATGTCATACAGAGCAAGGAGATACTGGTACAGAGTTGTGGCGGCACCAGAAAAAAATTGAGGGGGGCACAGAGGGGGCAAAGTGCATTTCTGGGTGGGCAAGCTGTGTCCCACATGTTAGATTACTGAAAGAGAAATGGGGGATAAGTGGGGGCAACTATTTTTCTGAGGGGCCCTTACCCCCCTCCGCCCCTGGAGCCATCTCGGGTCTCCTTTCACCATGGGCCAGCGGGCGGCCCAGGTCTGGCCTATGTGCATGCATGGAGCCCATTTACATGGTGATATAAATTTGTGTGGTGACATAAATGACCCCTGTGCATGTGCAGAGGCTGAAACTGGGCCATCCGCTGGCCCACAGTGCAGGGGGAGAGTCAGTGGGGCCGAGAAGGGTTGCTGCCGCTGTGGAGCCTCCACTGTTGAGGATTCACAGGAAGGCCACTAAGGAGTTACTGGTGGGTCACTGGCAGTAAGACCCCTCTCACCTGCCCTCCTCCCACCACTTGAACCCCTTTATAGTTAGGGAATCCCCTTTGCTTGTAAAAGGGAATCCTTACTGGATTCCTCTTTATAAGCACAGCCAAACTGGTTGAACTGGGCCTAAGTGGTTCAAGCCAAACTGGACCCAGTTCGGTTTGAACTTTGACCAACCCCTTTTTTGGGAGGCCGGGCCAATTTGACCTTGAAACCATACAATCGGGCCAGTTCAAATCAAACTGGGTTCGATTGGAACCAGTTCTGTATACCCCTAATGACTGCTAACCCACCCACTGTGGACAGCAGAACTTGCATATGCAACTTTAATGAAATGTATGCAGTTTTCAGATTGCTCATTGGCTTATACCGAGTTGGAACCAAAGACCCTTCACCGTGGCAAATCTTAGCCAGCCAGTTCAAATTTAGCCATGTGAAAAATTCTGTTCTTTCTTTAGAACTGGCTTCCCTAGTTCACGCATTTTGCACCAAGAATGTTTTGTTCTATGCATGAATATAGGCAAGTGGGAAGAAGAGAAATCTATCACCAAATAATTGGTGGACACATACCAGGGAGCAGTGGAACAACCACATCGTCACTGGATGCGTTCAAAGTGCCTCCCCCTGAGCCAGCTGTTTGCAGATGCATGCCTTGTACGTATCTCCACTTTTCAGTGTTTAGCTCAGAAAACACCATTGTGAATCTATCCTCAAGTGTCCTTATACATTCTTCCTCCTACAATATACGTAGCAAACACACACACACACACACACACACACACACACACACACACACACACACCATTTACTTCCATAAAAGTAATACTTGCTTTAAGTAGCAAATAAAGTAATGTTGCAAAAAATAAGACTAGTTTGCTCATAAGGAATTCCGTTTGCTTAGCTGTTGCATAGAACTGGATTTTAGTATTATGACCAGCCAACCACTTTTGTCTATAGAGGTGCCAGATCAACAAATAATGGCCAGTTCTACCATATTTGGATTTCACAGCTCAACAGCATTTTGAGTTTGATTTGCAGGCTGATGGGATTGTGGAGTGTAAACTGTACTCCTGATCTGTCCTAGATCTTCTTGTGGACTTTGGCACCTTTGATATTTTGTATTTGAAAAATAGGGCAACGTACAGGTCCAAAATTGCAGCTGGCAGGGTTAAAAGCTACCTTTGTAGTCTAAACTCCAGTCCATCTGGATATCCACAGCAACACGCCCCAAAGCTAATAAAAATAAAGAGCACTTATGCAGGAAATTGTATCACTAAGAGCCCGAGGAAGCCATACCTCATGCAGGGTTGCTGGGAGTTCAACAGAAATTCTGGTGATCTTTGGAAAATTGACTCTTACAGACAGTGATATATTCCAGTATCAGTACAAATGATGATGGCAGATAAAACAATAAATCCAGGTGAGGTTCAAGGATGTCACATAACATCTATATATTTATTTCTCCTAGGTGTACCCGTCACTAATCCCATGTGTGGTAGCTCTGGCGAGATTTTCTGTTTCGGGATTTTCTGTCCCATTGCTGTTCGCGAGCAGCTGCCAATTAGCTAAGGGACAGAATATAGGGATGCACCCACTGGTGGGCCATCCGGCTGGTGGGAGCAAGCATAAGGCCACAGTGCAATGTGAGCAGTTCAACTCAGCTCACACTGCTGCATGTAACTGGCCCTATCCACCCCCAGCACAGTACTTCCAGTGACTGTTGCTGGTGTCTATCTTGTGTTTCTTTTTAGACTGTGAGCCCTTTGGGGACAGGGATCCATCTTATTTATTTGTTATTTCTCTGTGTAAACTGCCCTAAGTCATTTTTGGAAGGGTGGTATAGAAATTGAAATAATAATAATAATAATAATAATAATAATAATAATAATAATAATTATTATTATTATTAACAACCATCAGCCAATTACAAAAAAGCAGCTTTACTGGGAACAGCCTATATTCTGCGATGATATCTATAATAACAGCAACAACATTGACAATAAAATTCAGCTATCCTAGGTCCTTGGGAAGGACTCGATGTCTGGATAAAACAAACCAGTCAATAACACCTGTCTGACTGTGTAAATAAATAAATAAATAGATAGATAGATAGATAATAATAATAATATACTGGCTGCACAAGAACAGGTACTAAGAACAAATGCAATAAGGGCAAAAGTCAAAAAATCCACAACAAACAGCAAGTGCCGCCTTTGTAAAGAAGCAGATGAAACAGTGGACCACCTAGTCAGCTGTTGTAAAAGGATCGCACAGACTGACTACAGACAAAGGCATGACAAGGTAGCAGGGATGATACACTGGAACATCTGCAAAAAATACAAGCTACCTGTAGCCAAAAATTGGTGGGACCATAAAATTGAAAAAGTTGAAGAAAATGAAGATGTAAAAATATTATGGGACTTCCGACTACAAACGAACATCTGCCACACAATACACCAGATATAACTGTAGTCGAGAAGCAAGAAAAACAAGTCAAAATAATCGACATAGCAATACCAGGGGATAGCAGAACAGAAGAAAAAGAAATAGAAAAAATCACCAAATAC
The DNA here is from genome assembly GCF_027244095.1 of Hemicordylus capensis. Taxonomy (NCBI): domain Eukaryota; kingdom Metazoa; phylum Chordata; class Lepidosauria; order Squamata; family Cordylidae; genus Hemicordylus; species Hemicordylus capensis. The sequence goes on along the minus strand of NC_069660.1, from coordinate 221,509,168 downwards.
AAAGATCTACAAATTGAAATTGAAAGGCTGTGGCAGAAAAAGACCCAAATAATCCCAGTGGTAATTGGCACCCTGGGTGAGGTTCCTTGAAGAGCACCTCAACACCATAGGGGCCACAGAAATCACCATCAGCCAATTACAAAAAGCAGCTTTACTGGGAACAGCCTATATTCTGCGACGATATCTATAACAACTGACAATAAAATTCAGCCATCCCAGGTCCTTGGGAAGGACTCGATGTCTGGATAAAACAAACCAGTCAATAACACCTGTCTGACTGTGTAAACAAGAAATAATAATAATAATAATGGAAACAGAGCACCAAACTGATCTAGGCGGCAGGGCACCAAACTTCCCTATCACTGAAAACGTAAAGTACATAGTGGCACCTACTGCATATCTAACTTCCCTTGAACCCCCTCTTCAGCCTGAGGACTTGGTGGGCCTTATATCTCCTTCACTTCCCGTTCAACCTGAGGATGCCCCACTACCCCCTTCTTCCTCTTCTAGTTTAGCCCCAGCACCAGTGCTTCGGCTCCACCACAACCAACAATTACAGAATAAGGCACAGGCACTTTAAGCCTGCATCCGTACAGATTGATGGGCATGGCCAGGCTCCACACTTTCCCTTCAAAGGCACTCGGTTTTCAGCAGAACCTTGCTGAAGCAACATCATTGCAAAGCTCTCAGACTTGATCTCTTGGCTTTCTGGCCCTGGCTTGTTATTGGACCTGCTTTATCTTAATCCCATGTAGACCTGACAGGGGTGCATCTAGGAGAGAGGGGGCCCGTGTTTGCCCCTCTCCCCAGCTCCTTGGAGTGAGGAAGATAATGAAGAAAATAGGGAGGAGTGGAGCTGGGGGGTCCTCAGGAGCTTGGGAGCCCGGGTTCTTTGAACCCATCCGCTCAATTATAGCTACACCCCTGAAACCTGACCCCCTGGCTTCTGACCTCGACTTGTCACTAAACCTGCTTCACGTTACCCCTATGTAGACCTGACCTCTTGGCTTTCTGACCTTGGCTTGGTGACCTTGATTTATTTTACGCCTCACTCCCTTGGTGAGTCTTTGCTGATAGACCAGCCCTGCCCTGCCCTGCCGGATGAGATACCCTCATTCTTCCACTACTTACAAGGCTACCATGCTACACCAGCCAGTTATATGTCTCCCTACTACTCTCTGACTGCAACCTTATCATAATACATAATTTTGCCAAGTTCTGTGTGGCAGTGTGCAAAACCTGCTGGGATCTGACCACCAGCAAGAATTACTCAGGCCTGACACACAGAGGCGTAACTAGGGAAAACAGCGCCCGGGGCAAGCACTGAAATGGCGCCCCCCTGCCCCCCCAACATACTACATTATACTTAGGTTTTTCCTCACAAGCGCCCGCCGCCGCCGCCAAGCCAGGCCACTGACTGGCTGCCAGGCACCTGCAAAGCAATGGGGGGGGGCACGCAGGGGGCGTGGAAGGGACCGCTCGTGGGGGAGGGGGCGCCGGTGCACTCCCTTGACTGCTGCAGCGCTGCTGCACTGAGCAGGAAACATTTGTATTAACAAAAAAATTTAAAAAATTAAAAAAAAATTGTCATGGCGGCGCCCCCCACGTGACCAGAAAAGATGGCGCCCGGGGCACGTGCCCCCCCTGCCCCCCTATAATTACGCCTCTGCTGACACAGTTTATACCTTCACTCTCACCCCTGCTACCCAGTCATACACTTTTTATTTTATCATATTTTAGTAAAAAATTAATTCTAATTTTATCTATTTTATAGTTTCTCATTGATTTTAGTTTGATGCTCACAGTCTCTAACTTCTTAACCTCTATGCAGTTACTTTATCCTATTTGAATTAATTTTATAATACTCCTTAGATTTTAGTTTGTCAACAATAAGGTTTTAGCTTTCACTTTGCAGTTACTGTCTCCACAGGCATGGACTGTTTTTAATGCTAGTGTTGTTATGTTTTATCTTATGTTGGTCAAAGAACAAGATAAAGATATTGATTGATTGATACTGATAGCTCGTACATTTATTCTGCTCTCCAAGATATTAGCAAAAAACAACCTCCAGAATATTAGCAAATATAGCTAAGATGGAATTAATCTCTCAGGTGTTTCCCATGTTCCTACTCAGGTTCCTACTTTTCACCTTTGAGCTTGAAAGACTGCTGCTCTCGCAAGCAAAAACCTAGAGCCATAAATGAACCCAAACCCAAGCCTTGGGGAATGGCATATAATCGGCTGTATTCAAGCACGTGGTGGCTGACGTACCTTGCAAGGCTCCATCAGGCTAGGAATGGAGCTTTGGCGTAGTTGCACAAGAGTGCGCTTGTGTGAGATGGAACAATCGCACAACCACAGTTGCACAATGAAGGGCTGTTGGAAATAATATTCCTAGGCTGATGGAGCCGTGTGCAGTTAGTCAGCCAACATTCATGAGCTCCCCAGTCTGAACTCCATCAATGATAGTCTTGTATAAAGAATAAGGCACACAGTGCCAGGTCTTCTGGTTGATTTTTATAATAAGAATTTAAGAAAGCCCTGAAGGAGAGGTGGCAAGAAAGCAGAGGGAGGAACTCCCTGCAGCCATCTCTGTCATCTCCTTCCTCTTTTCACCCCATCACTTTCCTTTTGCCCCAGCTGTGCCTGCTGATCATGGAAACAGGCAGGGAGTGTGGAGGCCCTGGACTTCGGCCCGGAAGTCCAGGGGTAAAAGCGCCTCTGCGTGCCCCTTCAAATGAATGTGGTTGTGTTTTTAGGGGCTTCCCTCACAAAGTAAACTTATATAGATTTAACTAAGAGTATATTCAGAAACAATTCCATCTTCTCCTTCTCCTTTCCCTGCCTTTTCCTTTCTCACTCCACCCCCACCCCCAATCCCTCTCTACAGGATCCCCACTGGGACAAACTTCTAAGCAACAAAACATAAAAGATACTGGGTAGAATACGACAGCGTGAAGATCGTGTGTGGTGTGGTGTGGTGTTTTTGGTTAATCCATTCATTGATCCAGCCAGGCCAGCTTTTGAATGCTGCTTTAGTTACTTTTATTCCAGTCCTGGAGTAGAGGCGGAGCTAACACACAGCCAGCAGCAGGAGCACTGAAGGCAGACTGCACTTGCCTCTCTTTAATAATATCTGTCTCATTAAACCGTCAATATTCCTGATTCAACTCCACTGTCTGGTCTTTGCATATCACAACTCTTTCCTCTGGATTCTACAGGCAGGAGGGTGACTGATGGACTGGATATACTCCCCATAGGCGGGACTTCTGGTCCCACTTGGAATGCTTTACTCCAGCAGAGCAGGAATTTTTGTTGTGAATGACCAAATAGGGTTACTCACACTCACAAGTTCATTCTTCTCTTCAAAATGAGTTTTTAGTCATATGCAGATTTTTAAACAGATTTAATGGATGAAACAGTTGATTAATAGATTAAAACTCATTTGATTATTCATCTAAGATTTCATTAATGAGGTGACAGCCCACACATTATTTCATGTTAGTAGACTCTTCAGTCTGACATGTCCTCACATTCCCCTCAAGGAGTTTATGAGTGCAGGTCACTAATTAATTTTCTTGATAAGCTATGTATTGTACTTCAAAAACGCTAGTTCCCTTTTCAGGATCGAGCACTGAACAGTTCATTTAGTTTTCTCTTAAGAACCCTCTCCAGTGACAGGAAAACAAAATCCATTCTTTTATATTTTGAGCACATCCTTATTTTCATAGCAAGGAATTCTTCAGCATTCAGACCTTCTCTATGAAATTGATTTGAAATACAGTTTACAAAACAAACCGCTACGGTTGAATAAAATTATCACTGTCTCCAGACTCTTAAACTGCTTGTAGAAATGATCATTGGAAATCACTGGAAGCTTCATTCAAGCAGGACACTACCACGTAGGTGAGAATACAGAGTCTTCCAAAGGATTTTTAAAAGGACAATTTTTTTCACCAAGGATAAAAAATGATTACTCTAGGGCCTCTCTGGGTCACTATTTTTGATCAATAGCTCACTACGTTCTTCTCAACCAGCAGCAAGCTAGGCAGAAAAGGATTGACATGGTAATTACAGATAAATGCAGCCATGACAACCGATGTTGACTTCAAGTTTCTAAAGTTTAAATTAAATGTAATAAAAGATACCAAGAATGGGATCATTGAACTACCTGCACAAAAAGCAGCTGCTATGGGTCATGTCTTCAGGAGATCTGCTGTAGTATTCAGACAGGTAGATAGAGATAAATCATGTGGGCCTATGCAGGTTTGTTTGTATACAGAATCATGTTGCTCACTTCACTTTATTTCAAAAGAATAAACCTGAGTCCCTGCTACATCAGTAGCCCTAATGTAAAAGGGGGAATGCGAACAAAACATAGGGCTAGTTTTCAGTTTGAGACCAAAAGAGGAATTTATAGTAAGAGGTGGGTTTCAAAAGCTTTGCCCAATAGCTGTATACCCTGCAATGCTCTCAGGACTGGGAAAGGTTGGGCCTTGCACCCAGTTCTGTCGCACTTCTTGAATCACGACACCAGTTCAACAATAGTGTATGCACAGACAACTCTGGTTGCTTCTGCCCTGACCCACCAATATCTTACTACAGATCTGCTTTTCTTTATGTACAGTTTGATAATCCTGTTAGCTAATCACATCTGGACCTGTTTTTCAGATGATTGGAAGTCACATGGTAGTTGCAAACACGTTGACCCCATGACACTTGTAATTGCCCCCTACCATGCAATCATGCCTGATGCTATCATTGCTCTGCTCCTTGGCTTTCTAAGCAGCTATAGTAGGATGGGAATGCTAGGATTAACTTCATTGTCACTGAAGGCTACAGAAAGTCACTTCTTCACTCAGTTACAAACCCCGTGATCTGGGAGTAATCTTTTAAATCCCTAACACATTGTTTCCAGTCATCTAAATTCACTCTCTCTATGATATAAATCAGGGCTACTCAACCCTCCTGCAGATGCTGGCCTGCAACTCCCATCATCCCTGATTATTGGCCACTGTTGCTGGGGATGCTGGGAGCTGTAGTCCAAAAACAGCTGAAGGGCTGCAGTTGAGTAGCCTTGATATAAATGAAGGAATGTGGACAAAACATAAGGCAGAGTCACATGTGAGGCTGAACTGGAGGTTCAGTGGAGCTGCTGGTGCCCTGGGAACACATACTTGCCTGACCTCTGGTGTCAGGAAGGATATGTTGAAATTGGGCATGATGTGCAAACCTGCCAGTGTCGGCATATTCTGCCCTACTTGCGGTACAGAACCTGACATCTGTCTCTCACTTCAAATCTTAGGTACAGATGTTGGGTTCCATACTGCAGGTAAGGTGAATATGCCAGCATTGGCGGGTTCACATCTTATGCCCAATGTCATCATCTCCTTCCTGACACTGGATGTTGGGAGCATGTGTGTTCCTGGGGCTTAGGTTCAGTGTGACATGTGAAACCACTCGTAATAAGGCCTTGGATGCTACTGCTCATGAATAAAACTCTTGGCATTATGGGAATGGTTGTTCTCATGTGCAAAGGTGCCCTCAATCAACCATGCAACATCTTCGTGGCAACATCTAGGGAGTTTGTGTGGACTGTAGCCTGCCCCACTATCCCCACAGACTCTTTTGGGCTTCCATTCTTATTTGCAGTTCTAGCTGGAATGCAGTAGGGAAATGTTACCAGCTCAGCTCCTATTGCTTAGTGTCTGTGCCATCACTGGTGGCTAGTAATATACTCCTTTCCTATTCAGATTGTGTTTCACCATTCAGATTGTGTTGTTGCACATTTAGGAAATCCAGCACAATCATGAGGCAGGCTGATGCTTCAGGCAATGCATTCAGGCGGGAATTTAGGTTGCTGCTTCAGATAAGTATTCAGGAGGGAATTAAAGGTAAAGTTGTGCCATCGAGTCGGTGTTGACTCCTAGCGACGACAGCCCTGTGGTTGTCTTTGGTAGAATACAGGAGGGTTTACCATTGCCATCTCCCACGCAGTGTGAGATGATGCCTTTCAGCATCTTCCTATATCACTGTTGCCCGATATAAGTGTTCCTAATGTCTGGGAAACATACCTGGCAAGCTCTTGCCTAGGTGAGGCAAATCATATTCTTAATTGCTTTAGAGGAGGGGTCAGCAGCCTTGGCTCTCCAGCTGTTGTTGAACTGCACCTTTCATCATCCCAATCACCATACATTGTGGCTGGGGTGGAGGGGAGCTGTAGTTCAACAGCTGAAGAGCCAATGTTACCTACCCCTTGCTCTAGAGCAAGCCTGCTCAACTTCAGCCCTCCTGCAGATGTTTGCCTGCAATTCCCATAATCCCTGGCTAATGGCCACTGTTGCTGGGATTATAGGAGTTGTAGTCTAAAAACAGCTGGGGAGCTAACGTTGAGCAGGCCTGCTCTAGAGTCATAATGCACTGGTCCCAATCTGTTGCACAGCAGTGGTGAGGATGGCTGTACCTCCTTCTAGGAAGTCGACAGATGTGCACATTGCATGCAGGTATGATTGCCACATAATGGTGCAGCGGGGAAGCAACTTGCCTAAAGAGCAGGAGGCTGTTGGTCCGAATCTCCGCTCGTGTGTTTCCCAGAATATGGGAAACTCCTATATTGGACAGCAGCGATATAGGAAGGTGCTGAAAGGCATCATTTCATACTGTGAGGGAAAAGGCAATGGTAAACCCCTCCTGTATTCTACCAAGAAAACCACATGGCTCTGTGGTCACCAGGAGTTGGCATCGACTCAACAGCACAACCTTTCCTTTTTACCTTATGATTGCTCTAGGTCGATGTCATTTTGTCCAGTCTATACTTCTAGCATCATTCTGGAAGAGCCACCCTTGACCCATCACCAGATGAGCAGGCTGAGCAATGGTAAAGGAGATGGCAAAAGAGGTCATCTGGCAAAGGATCATTCTTGACTTTGTACTTCTCTTCAGTGCTCAGTACATGTGTTTTTAAACAAATGAAAGAAAGCAGTACAGGGCTGATCCCTCCAGCAAACCTACATGCCATTCATTCATCATATGTGGAAATGATATAGTTTTCTAAGCCCAGAGTGGATTCCCAGAGCTAAACAACTGGATTTTCTGAGCTGGACTCCTTCTGTATCACTTTTAAGAAGCGATGCATTGGAGGGAGCAGAACAGGAAGTCCTTTCCAGCAGAGCGTTCCAGCCACTTGCAATGAGGGGCCCTCCTCTGCACCGTGGGATAGCATTCACATTATGATACTTAGAAACATGAGCATCCATCTTGCACAGTGATCTACTGCTATTTTATTTTCAAGCCGTTTCTTTGCTACCCTGAAGGCTTCATGGAGAGAAATGCAGCTAAGATGAAGCTCACATTGGCTGACCAAAGGGAGCAGGGGTGAGTTTATCTTTCTTTCACAGAGACTGTTTGTAATTTTGAATTTTTTTCTATTGGACAGCCCTGAGAGAGAAAATTAAAGGTGTCTGTGTTACATTTTGGACAGACAGCAAAAGAAGGGATTTAAGAGATTAAGTTGAACAGCAGTCTGTCAGTAATCAGCTCTTAAGTGAGATGAGCCTTACAGTTATTCTGGTGGTAAATAACTCTGGAAGTGGCTGCCATCATTTTTACAGCCCATGGGCGACTGCATATTTAATCATTAGGATTCACTAGAAGCTCATACTGGAAGGCCCTCACTAATCTGAGCCTTTGCAGTGAGATAGCAGTTTTCATACAGCTGAGAGTCCCTATCAATAAATGTGTTCTCTTTATGTCTCTCCCCCCCGCCCCCGGGTAGGTCGTGATTCCATTAAGATAAGATCTCATGTTTTTTGAAGGGTATACATGAGGAGGAGTGACCACTTGACACATAATCACAGCACACGTGCAAGGCTTCTGTCAGGCTCATGACCTGGGCGCTTTCCAGACTAGCTTCTCATCGACAGCAAAATGCCTCCGTTTGGGCAAGTCACATTCAAAACATAAACAGCAGGGGGAGAAGTCTCACAGCAACTAACAACCCGAAAAAACAGCAACTCTTCCATGCTGGATATAAGACATCATAGCTCTATCTCACAGTGATTAAATTCAAAACAAGGCATTGGAAATGTGAAGAGTACCCTGCTGTCCCCGTAGGGACCGCGGGGTCACAACACAGGAAGTGTGGAAGCACACTTCCGAGATATGTCACGACCCAGTTGCAGGGTCTAGTCTGGAAAGTGCCCAGGCTACTTCATGTAGATCATGTGATGAAACCCCCACCATAATTACTACTGGCGAGTGTTAGTAATAGAGGGTCATCAGTTGGAAGTTAAAGAGTGTACTGAAATTCCACCCCCAATCCTTATTACTGTTGGAGCGTGCTCAGAGGCTCCAGAGGGTCTTCTGGGACCTGTTGCAACAGAAGGAGGGAAAGCTGCTCCTGACCTGAAGGGGGGAAAGGGGGACTTCTGCAGCTTTCTGCTTTATTCACTTGCTTATATCATCAGAGGCGATCTTTCCCACGGACCTTGGGGATCTGGTCTGTGGACTCGTTTCCAGTGGGGCCTCCAAATGTCCTAGGGGGCCTTCCCAGAGGCCTGCCACCACCTCGTGCCCGCCCCGCCACTGCCCCACTGATCTAGCCCATTTTCACTGCCATTTGCGTGGCCGGGCTGGTGTGGGGGTGGGTGAGCCGAGCAGGCCTCCACCGTGGTGGTGGCAGCGGGCACATGTGACATAATGGCCTTACAATGCTCGATACTCCCATTGTGCAGGCGCACCCAGAAGGACAGGCCCACCAGCCACTGCGCCCGCCAACATCACCACCACTATGGGGGAAGCCTGCTCGGCTCACCCCCACCCCCGGCTGCGCAAATGGTGGTGAAAATGGCAGAGATCAGCACAGCAGGGCAGCATCAGGGTGTCAGCAGGCTTTATTTTTTAAAAAAATTAAGGGGGGGCGTTGCGGCGGGGGTACTCCGAAGCCTTTGAGGTCCAGGCTCCAAAATGACCTAGGTGTGCCACTGTATATCATTGCAGCTTGATTCTCTCTCCCCAATCAAATTTGTGCACCAACTGAACTCAAAGCCCTGGACAAGCCTGAGGAGTTCATGTCTTGCCTGTTTTTCTGGCTCTACACGCTCTCAAGATTTCTTAAGGGAGTGGTATGGACTGTAACAGGGTGACATTTAGGACACTCCTAAAGCTTTCTTCATGCACCACTTCTTCTTCATAGCCATCACATGTTGGCTATATGACATTATTCTATGCAAGATTTTTATGCCTTCTCTGTTGTGGAGCTGTGGTGGCTCCACCACTACCGGCCTGTGAGTGCAGAGCACATATTGACTCAATTGTGGGTTTGCCTATGCCTAAATGAAGGATTGCACACAGATGGGTTACAGTCATACTGTCACTGCTGTGCATGATTTCACAGGGGATAGTCATTCCAGTTGAAATGAACCATTTAAACCAGTGCTTGTATTTCTTGGTTTAGGGTGCTAATCAGTTAATGTGGGGAAAAACACTAACCTCCATAAATAAATTGAGAGCCAGGCTGGTGTTTTTAAGTTGAACTAGGCTCAGGGAGACTCGGATCAAATCCCTACTCAGCCATGAAGCTAAGAGTGACTTGGGCCAGGCACTGGCTGACATACTGCACACGTGCACATTAGCCTAGTCAAGTTACACAAGCCCATTTGACATAATGGGTTACTCTTGGGTAACACAACTTATGCAAATTGTGCAAATGCAGTTTCTAGGCTGACTACTCTTGCACAGTTTGTGAGCCACCCAGAGATGTAAGTTTTGGGCTGGATATAAATATGTTAAACAAACAAACAAATAAATGTCAGCCACTGTCTCTTAGTCTAACATGCCTCAGAGGATTGTCGTGACTGTGCAGATCACATTGGAGGGTTGGAGGAAGAACCATGGAAGCCACCCTGAGCTCCTTGGAGTACGGCTAAATAATAAATCAATCTAATAAATCCATGAATAGGAAAGAACCAGTAGCACATGATCCAGTCAAGGGAAGCTGTAGTGACCAGGCCCTCCTCTCCCCTAAAAAGTTAACCGGAAGTGAACCCTGTCCTGACAGACAGGCTGGTGAACTCCAGGGATCAGCCAATCAGCACACCAGGTGGGTGAGACCTAGAGAGCGTTGGGAGGAAGAGAAGAGTTTCTTTGTTAGAAAGACGCAGGTTGGGAGTAGGGCAGGATGTGTGGCCATGGAGGATGGCTGTGGAAGGAACTGCAGATCCTTGAGAGACAAGATTGCAGGAAGCTTGATTCTCATCAGATGGTGGGTGAGTTTTCAAGGAAAAGGGAATTCAACCTAGGGAACAGTTTGTTAGATTTTGCATTAGAAACTTATATTTCTTTTGTGTGCTTTGTAGATCCCTGATACTGTTCTAAGATGGTCTATCGGTAAGCTTTTAAAGGTGCTTTTGTATTTTCCTACATTCATGTTTTCTGCAACTGGGTAACTACGATTTTTAAAGTGTGCTGCCCCAACATCATCTGGGGTGCTTTCTGAAGTATTTTTGTAACCTACTGAGTATTTCCTTTACCTGTAACTAAAAGCTGAGAGAGTCTCAGACCAAAAGCATTTGAATAAAGGTTTTTTCTTTTTGTTCTTTGCATTTTACAAGCCTCTCTAGGTGAATTTTTGAGTCAGGAAAGGGGGGCTGGAAGCGGGGTCTCATTCTGATGCACACATGCCTCTGACAGTCAGCAACCTACCAGTTTTCTCAGCACATGTAGGCTTGCACGTGGAGGATTTTTGAGTATTTTTCTCATAGCAAAATTGGAGAGTTTTCCCTGGGATCTCCACTCAAGTGTGTGTGTGTGTGTGTGTGTGTGTGTGTGTGTGTGTAAAACTTTGTCGATAATTGGGTGGTGGTGGCAACCTAGATCCTACCAAGATTACAGGAGGGTTTGGGGAGAAGCTTTTGCGTGGGAAGCATAGAGGGGATGATTCAGCATTTTTCTTCCCTTCATCTGGGCTTGCTCTGAGACAAAGACTTGTAATCTGTTACAGAAGCATATCACCCATGTGGCCAGTTTTCCGTGGGCTCTGTTTCCCTCTTCCTCTAGTAACTTGCATTGAGAGAATAGGGAGGGGTGGAGGAAGACATGGGAAGCATGCACAATTTCCCTTTCATCAGCCCATTGTGCTGCCTGTGCATGATGTGTACATGAGTGTGTGTGTGTGTGGGGGGGGAATAGAGCTTTACAGTATATGGGAACCCTCCATGTGCAGGCAGGCAGTGCACACTCAGTGGACTGGATCTTCCCTGTTGTGGTTTAAAAAAAATAAATGCAAAAGCCAGGGACATTTTTACAAGACTTTCTTCTCTCCCATCCAATAGCTAGCGCTGGTAAGAAACAGAAAATCACTTTGCAGCTGCTTCTGCTTCATTTTAGCATCATTAATCTTAACCATTTCTAAGTAAGACTCCCACTGCTGCTTAGAAGCCTGGCTTCCTTGAAGTAGGGGTGACACCTGGCAGTCTTTTAGTGCTTCAAGATAATTAGCCCACAATTATCTCCAGTTTCACTTGCAAATCTCCTTCACTTCCTACCATGTTGAAGTTAGTTCCTATTCCAGTTCCTTATTTAACACATACCTACATGAGCAGCTTGAACTGGAGCCTGAAGCTTACATCTCTCCTGCACTCCCAAATGAGCTTCTGTCTTGCTCATTTGGCCTGTTCTGCTTCAAATTTGTGCTGTTACTAGACACAGTGAATCAATTCCAATGCTGAAGGAGTTACTTATCTGTATTTAGCTTAGAACTCCCCTCCCCTAGTCTGATTATTTATTTAAAACATTATCCCCCTGTTCTAACAACAAAAATGCTTCCAAACAGCTTACAATAAATTCACATATGCCAATAATACTACAACTGAAGAATCAAAATCCCCTCAAACCCGTCCCCCTGCAAAGCACAGCAAGAGTAATAATAGAACACTAGCTGGCCTGGGCGCAGAGCATCTGTGCCTCTAGTTCTCTCTCATTCTCAGCTCCTGGTTGCTTTCTCCCCCCCCCCCAGCACCACTTTCCTTCCCCCCTCCCCCAGGCGTCACTTTTTCTCTGCCCCCACCGGCTGCTTTCGCTCCCCACCTTATCTCATTGGCCTTATCTTCTCCGCCATTTTCCTCTCCCCCTCCTGGCAGCATGCTCGCGAACTCTTGTGAGAGCTGCCACACATGGATTAGTGGTGGGTACGTCTAAGAGAATTATATATATAGATTATCAAAAAGCAAGCAAATTTCAGTCAAAGTAGATGGACAAGGAGCCTGGTAGTGATCAGCCTTCCTCAAAGGCCTTTCTAAAAATCCATGTTTTGAAATGGTGTGACAGAACAAACATAACAATGCAGATAGGTGGGCTTCTCTAGGGAGTGTTCCATAATGTCAGGGCTACAGCTGAGAAGGCCCTGCTCCATTTACTCACCTGTTGAATCATAGTTGGAGGAGGAACCCAGAGCAGGACACAGATGTTGACTGGAGTGCTTGGAGGAGGAGAAGCTGTACTGTCATACCTAACCAGTGTCATTCTCAAAGAATGTTAAAATCTTTCTATTCTTGAAGATGTTATAAAAAGTACAACTTATCATTAACTGGATAAGTTTAAAACTCCATTTATTAAACAGCGAACTCATGAAATATTCTAGGCTTCATAGATTTGAAATTCATCCAGTTGCCATGAGCTTGGATTGTTTAACTTGGCAATGAAGCACTGAAGATTTCAATATCAGCTATACTTTTTATTTGAAAGGGCTTTTATTGGAATTGCCATTATTGCAATAAAATAATAACAACAACAACAATAACAACAACAACAGCAGCAGCAGCAACAACATTGACAATAAAATTCAGCCATCCCAGGTCCTTGGGAAGGACTCACTGTCTGGATAAAACAAACCAGTCAATAACACCTGTCTGACTATGTAAATAAATAATAATAACCATAAAATTGAAAAAGTTGTAGAAAATGAAGATGCAAAAATATTATGGGACTTCCGACTACAAACAGACAAACATCTGCCACACAATACACCAGATATAACTGTAGTCGAGAAGAAAGAAAAACAAGTCAAAATAATCGACATAGCAATACCAGGGGATAGCAGAATAGAAGAAAAAGAAATAGAAAAAATCACCAAATACAAAGGATCTACAAATTGAAATTGAAAGGCTGTAGCAGAAAAAGACCAAAGTAATCCCGGTGGTAATTGGCGCCCTGGGTGCAGTTCCAAAAGACCTTGAAGAGCACCTCAACACCATAGGGGCCACAGAAATCACCATCAGCCAATTACAAAAAGCAACTTAACTGGGAACAGCCTATATTCTGCGACAATATCTATAACAACAACAACGATATTGATGATAAAATTCAGCCATCCCCAGTCCTTGTGAAGGACTTGATGTCTGGATAAAACAAACCAGTCAATAACACCTGTCTGACTGTGTAAACAAGAAATAATAGATAGGAGAGAGTGGCACCCTCGCATTACAAATTGAGCAGGGGTGTATGACTTGCATGAAAATAGGAGGAGCCGGAGCAACCCAGGTTTCACAGCACTGCAGACTTTTGTGAGAAGTGGCAGGGGAGGTGTATATATCGCCCTGCCCAATCGGTTTCCCTTCCCCCACCCCACCCCCGGAACACACACATGCACCTACTGCTCAGCATTGTGTCTGAAGTTATTCGTTGCCCCTCATGGATCCTCTGTATACCTTGGACCTCCCTTTGCCCATGAGAAGCTAGTAACCTCTCAGCTGTGGGCTCCACCCAGCAAGAATGGGTCCTGGCCCTGCAATTCTCACCAGTCCAGTTTGGATTGGGCAAAGAGGGTTCTTCGGGTCACCCAAGCACTTCTTTGTTTGGGAAGGTTCTTCCTCATCTGCTGCACCTGCCTTTCTGATGGATAAGTGTTGGCGTTGTGTGCCCACGCCAGCAGCTGCTGTGGTTCAAAGAGTGGCTGGACAGGGTTGTTTGGGAACATACCATATTAATGCCTTCTCCAGAAGTGGTTATCCAGCCTGAATTTATATCAGAGGTGTTGCATCTCCCAGCTGTACCCCCCATACATTTCTCATGGGTTTGAGTTACCATCAAATGCCAGTCTGCTGATGGTGGGATGGCTGCCGGCAGCATGGTCCTTCCCACACTGTTGCCTCCCTTTCTGCTGTGATGGGGATGCCTGACATTGTTCCAGATGGGCCTGGGCCTTCAGTGAATGCCATGGAGAGGGTGCCAGGCCATTATGGGCTTGTGGAACCTCCAGGGTAGCAGAGTATGGATTGGACATCTCAGAATCTAGAGTGCTGATGGTAAAACCATCCAAAATAAATGAACTACCCATCAGACTAACCTCCATCATAGTTAGGACTCTGTCTGCTTTTGTTTAGGCAGAACAACAGCCTTCTCTGGTTCTTGCATTCAGCTGTCTCCTTTGTTACAACGTTTTGTTTTTACATTTGCTCACTCTGCTCAATCCTAAGTGCCATGCACTCGATGGCTGCCCAGCAGCAAAAGAACTAAGTGGCCTTCATGACAGATTATTATGTTTAATGTCCTGCTCTTTTTTCCCCTTGAAGGGGAATTAGCAAATCTAGTTGATTATGCTTCATGATGTTGAGCTAAGCTGAAACTTAAGAACATAATGTATTCTTACTAGGCAGTGTCTGAAACCTAGAAAATAAAAGGAAAATTCATTATAAGGGGAAATGTTGGCATGAATGGTATCCTTTCATTCATTTATGGCTACAATGTGAATGAATGGAAATAAATAGAGGGGTGGTGGGGGTGGGGGACATAGTGGATGTTCAGGGATTGCTCCTGAGCAGCTCTGCTTATTTCTGGCTGGAAATACTGGGGTAGATGGGTGGGTGAGAACTGCCTATCATCCCCTAACAATTCTTCCCATGGAGTCCTGCCGGGTTCCATCATAGCCTCTGTCAACATGTATTTGAAACCGCTAGGCAGGGGTGATTGGGGCTTTGGGTGTTATCTATATGCTGATGTCCCCTGCACTAGGTCTGGTGTTCATTTGATTGAGTTTCTGTCTGTGACTAGAAAACAGATAGGAGTGAACTGACTGAAACTGAAGTCTGCCAAGAGATCAAGGTGTAAGGACAGTACACACTAGGATGCACAGGAATTCAATAGGGTGGTGCTATGGATTCACTCCAGCTGGGAGCCAAACCAAATATTTTGCTTTCAATAAGGATGGAAACATATATTGAAAAAGAGATAGGAAATGAATCCATAGAGAAGACATAGGAAATAAACCTATGTTCATTGGGAAGGACATCATGCAATGCAAAACCCTTGTTGCATACACACAGAAATAGACCCCTGTCACTTGAACTCAAACCCTGCTGCTAGAGCAGTTTATCGCTAGGGATCACTGTAATCTTTCTCACATTATTAGTGTGATTGATTGATTAAGTGCTGTCAAGTCGGTGTTGACTCGTAGCAACCACATAGATCAGGCATCCCCAAACTGCGGCCCTCCAGATGTTGCTGAACTACAAGTTCCAGCATACCTAGCCACAAAAAATTGTTTCTAGGGATGCTGGGAGTTGTAGTTCAGCAACCTCTGGAGGGCCGCAGTTTGGGGATGCCTGACATAGATAGATTCTTTCCAGGATGATCTGTCTCCAACTTGGCCTTTAAAATCTTTCAGTGGTGCATTCATTGTTGTTATAATCTAGTCCATCCACCTTGCAGCTGGTCATCCTCTTCTTCTTTTTCCTTCAACTTTTTCCAGCATTATGGACCTCTCAAGGGAGCTGGGTTTTCACATAGTGTGTCTGAAGTATGATAATTTGAGCCTGGTCATTTGTGCCTCGAATGAAAATTCTGGATTGATTTGTTCTATGATCCATTTGTTTGTTTTCCTGGCTGTCCATGGTATCCTCAAAAGTCTTCTCCAGCACCAAAGTTCAAAAGCATCAATACTTTTTCTATCTTATTTCTTCAAAATCCAGCTCTCGCATCCATAGAGTGTCACAGGAAAAACCATTGTCCAAACAATTATACTATTTGTAGGTATCTAAATATCCTTTCCAAGGCTTTCATTGCAACCTTACCAAGTGCTAGTCTTTTACCATCTTGCAGCTTTGTTCCTCATAAGGTAAGGAGGGCTGCTGAGTTCCTCGTAAGAGCCAGAGGGCCCAGGACTTTTAATAGTTGCATGACAGGCAGACATTCAACAGGCACAACTTTGCCTAGCATATGAGGGTTCAACAGTACCCATTAATATGCTATGTGTACTTCAGCTGCTTGACAGCCAGAACTGAAGTAAGTATTGTTTCAACTATAAAAATTACTGTGTTTCTACCATGCCTGCTATAGTTCCCTTTTTTGTTAAATAAAGTTATGGTGAGTTTTAAACCCAAGCACTGATGCCTGCCTCTTTTTTATGCTTGACAATATTAAAACAGTATTTCTCACTTTCCTTATTCTGAACACAACTTATATTGAGTATGACATATATGGCACAACAGGGGCATAAAGCATATTGAGCAGACATTGCAAGAACACTGGCTGCCCCCAGTCACTGCAAGAGAAGGAGTTGTCGAGGGCTCCTCAGCGGCTGTACGCCCACTCCCTTCCCCCTGCAGCCACTCTTGCCACTGCTTGCTGCCACACCTGTGCTTGTGGCCACTCTGCTCTTCCTACTGCTGCCCCCACTTTTGCCATCACCAGCTGACTCACATTGCTGGCACCACATGCAGGGGAGAGGGCATGCATATACCTTTTGCCTGTGGGCTCCCCAGGGGCATCTGGTGGACCACTGATGTGAAACAGGATGCTGGACTAGATGGGCCTTGTGCCTGATCCAGCAGGGCTGTTCTTATGTTCTTAGCTGGCATTTCTTGCCAGTTGGCTCGCACACTGATAAGGAGTAGAACATCATGGGCCATCAAACCTCGTTGGTTTTTGGAGCTCAGTTGGGGCTGCCACACCTATAACTATCCCTGTAAACTGAGGATTTTTTGTTTAACTGAATAGAGTTATGCCTGCAGAAAGTCCAGGTTTAATCTCTGGCGTCTCCTGGTAAAGCTGGGAAAGATTTCTGTCTTCAGGAGAGCGGCTGCCAGTCACAATACTGAACTGGAAGGACCAATGGTCTGACTCGATATTAGGCAGCTTCCTATGTTCTTCTGATTTCCACTCTGTGATGCTGGTTAGAAGCAGGTTTTAAAAATCCATATAGTGAGAAGAGTGAAGATGGAAAGAAAGGAGGAGAGTGAGTCACTACCACCACTCCTTGATAATGCCAACAGATCTGTTTCTGTTGCCAGCATCCCAGTCTGCCTTTATGCATACTTAGGTTAATCCAATGCTTTTTTTCCTGCTCTCTACAGGGACTTTTAATTTATAGTAATGGCACTGAGACTTTTACTGCATTGTAGTTCTCACTGTGATCAGTGAATTATCCCCTTAATTAGTCTATGAATATTAATAACTGCTAAATGCATTGAAGACAGGTGTCCTAGCTGGCACTGCATTTGTTGCTTGGGGTGGGGGGATGCTTGTTACATCCAGGATTTATTTATTTTTTAAGCAGGATAAAATAAAATAAAAGTGGAATGACACTCATCTCTACAGCAAAGGCTTTTGGAGAAATATAGTACAGGATGTATGACATTTGACCATTTAAAAAAATAAACAAGTTCACCAAGTAGCAGAACAAGGAGACATGGACTGTTTTAACATCACCAGATCCAAAACAGGCACAGATATTTTTGTGGTGGGGACATGGCACAAATCTGAACCACCAGCCAGTTCTAAACAAGAATAAATGTTCAGAAAATTACATTTGACTAGTGACTTTAGGCCTCTTATAGCTTCCTGGAAACCTGCACAACTATAGGGCTAATAATGGCTGATATTCTCCGTAGAGCTATGAAAATGGAAGCTGTCCTGTAGAGAGCCCCAAAGACTGCAGCTTGATTGCACTTCAGTCTTTCCCTGCAGCTCCAGCAGCAGCAGAGCAGAGAGGGTGCAATTTTGACTGTGTGGTTTTGCTGCTTGCTCTTCCCTCCAGATGGAGTTTTTGCTTCTAGGAATCTGGCCCCAAGGGCTGCGGAACATTCAGGGACAGATTCTTTGAAGAAAAAACTCCATCTGGGCGCTTTCCAGACTAGACCCTACAATGGGGTCAGGATTAATCTCGGAAGTGTGCTTCTACACTTCCCGCATCCTGACACGGCAGTCCCTACAGCAGGTGCGGGCCATGAATGTGCCTCCGGGGGGGGGGGGCGGGCGGGGGCGGCTTCTTTAAGTGTAAAAGGAGTCAGTGCTCCGTGCCGCCCAGCAACCCCCCACGGCAGGGAATCGCCTCCACCACTCACCTGGCCGCACAGGGACAGCAGGGTGCCATTCACATTTCCAATGCCTTGTTGCAAATTTAATCGCTGAGATATAGAGCAAGGAGGTCGTACATCTGGTGTGGAAACGTTGCTGTCTTTTCGGGTTGTTAGTTGCTGCGAGACTGCGCCCCCTGCTGTCTATGTTCCAAATGTGACTTGCCCAAATGAAGGCATTTTGCTGCTGTTCCAGCAGCTAGTCTGGAAAGCACCCTGGAGGGAGGAGAGAGCAGCAAAAAAACTACAACCTCCCCCTCACCCCCTGCCACCCACCTCTGCTGCCACAGGGCTGCAGGGGAAGAATGGAGTGCGGTTAAGCCCCAGTTTATTTGCATCTCCACAGGGCTACTTCTCTTTTTGTAGCTCTACGGGGAATGTCAACTGATATATTTAGTGGTCAACTAAATATATTTTTGTATTGATGAATAGGAAGGAATGTGGAGCAAGATTTTATGCCATTGAGGAGAAGGCTGCTCCTCCCCAGGCTTATTTCTTCTCATGATTTCCTGCCAATTAAATCCAAATTGATTACTATCTGCTGTATACCTACAAGATGAACAGAAG
Source organism: Hemicordylus capensis (assembly GCF_027244095.1). Taxonomy (NCBI): domain Eukaryota; kingdom Metazoa; phylum Chordata; class Lepidosauria; order Squamata; family Cordylidae; genus Hemicordylus; species Hemicordylus capensis. The sequence continues at coordinate 221,490,254 of NC_069660.1, read as the reverse complement.
AAGCCACAGTGATGATTAAGGCAGGAAATTCATTGCTGCCATTCATTACCACACATCAGATTGGTCTCCTGGTCTCTGTTCTGCTGTTTGCAATTATGAAAAACTGCATAATACTGCCACACCATGATTACTCCCAGGTAAGATGACAGATGCTGTAGAAATATAAGAGCTGGTCAATTTCCTTCAGCCTTATTTGCAACTAGGAAACCAAACAATTAAATCCACTTGGATAAGAAAAAGAGAACATCCATGTCATCAAACCCACTCCACTGTTTTTCAGGCTGTCTCAAGCTGTTACCATGTTTACTGTTGCTGTACAATGCGTGTGTCTCATAAATCATATCTGATTTATTTAGAAGTGCAAATAAGGTGATGACATCCAAAATGTAATTTGCATAATGGATTCTGCCTGTAGTGAACTTTAGAAAGCTGGCCTTCTAGGTTGCAAAATGTGCTTTGCATTACCATATAGCAGATAAAAACCTCTGCCTTTACATGCAATTGATCAAGGACTGGTTGAAATCAATGGACTTTAAACATCACTCTGTCATTCAGACACAGATGGTCTCCTTACAAATAATAGCCATTGGGGTGCAATGTGTAGAGTAATGGATTAGGACTGAGTAGACGCTGATTCTAATCCTCACTCAGCCATGAAGCCCACTGTGTGACCTTGAGCTGATCATTATCACACCCTAACCTGTCTCTGACAACAACCAGGTTGTTGCCAGAGGTACACCTAGGTAATTTTGGAGACTGGCCCTAAAGGCCTTTGGAGGGGCCCCCCCTCAATTAAGCATCATCCCCCTACACACACACACTGACACACACAGTATTTTTAACACATGGGTTCTTGATAGGGCTGCCAACATCACTTTGGCTGAAATCGGGACAGGAACAAAGGGGGGCTGGGGGGCGGGGGTGGTCACCTAAGGGTGGAGCTTAAAAAAACACCACCTTTTAAAGCCTCCGTTGAGTGGTGGCGGAGCAGGCCGGGCAGGGAGAGCTTCCACCGGCCACTCCCAAATTCAGGGAACGGTTGCTCTGGGGCGGGGCGGCGGGGCAGGGCTGACTGGGCCAGGCGCGCTGGCAAGACAGGGCAGGCCGCTAAAAGAAAAGCATGCGCAGAAGCTTGAAATCGTCCATCTGCCTCCTTTGGAGTAAGGTGGGGCCAAGGGAGGGAGTGTTTCGCCCGCCCTCTCTCTCCAACTTCCTCCACTGGCTCCTGCCTGCAGCGGCAGCCGGTCAGAGTCAGTGTCAGTCAGTGGGGGTGCCACCGTGGTGAGTGCTTGCTTTTCTGGTAGCTGCCTGCCTTGTCTCGCCAACACACACGCCCCAGCCAGCCCCAGCCCCTGACCCTGCCCCAGAGCAGTCATTCCAGAGTTTGGGAGGTGCTGGAAGAGCTCTCGCCGCCTATCCTGCTCTGCCGCTGCTCAGTGGCGGTTTTAAAAGTTGATTAAAAAAAAAAAAGTTCAAAAAGCAGGAGAAATTGCATCCTGAATGGGACAAGCCTTTCCCCGCTGAAAGTTGGGATGTCCCACACAGTGTGAGACAGTTGGCAACCCTAGTTTTTGAGGGCACAAACATCAATGGAACTCACAAGAATGTAAACATTTAAAACAGGTATACTTATGCAAATATGCATCAGCAGAAACATTTCAACTCACAACTTAACATATCCTCATCCCACATCTTTCCTTCCCCACTCCCCACTCTGTCTCTAAAGCACTCAGCACCGATCACAATCACACTCGGCCGCCCAGCATAGTGGGGGCCAGCAGTGTGGCATGGTGACCACACTACCCAGGACAGACTAAAGAGGATTTAGAGGCCCCCAGGGTTTATGGAGGCCCTGGATTTCAGCCGCAAAGTCAAGGGGGTAAGAGTGGCCTTTTATTTTATTTTATTTTATTTTATTTTATTTTATTTTATTTTATTTTATTGTTGTGAAAATAAAATGGGGTGGGGAAGAACAGTCATGATGCCACTCTGAGCTGGTTTGAGGAAGTGTGGATGTGAATATAATAATAATAATAACATCTAAGATCAAATAAATCAATAAATACCTATAGTATCATTGCCCAACTTGATGCATTTAAGGCACTTCCATTCCATTATTGTTGGAAGTGAAGGACTTTGCGCTGTCTCTTGTCTCAGTGACATAGGAGGACAGACTAGTGAGTCAGAGGGCTAGAGGGTCGAGACATTGGTCATCCCTTCTCTACTGCTCTGACACTATCCCTTTTGAATGTAGATTGCTAATCTTAGGGATTTATTTCCTTCCAGCCACTCACTTCCTCTCTCTCCCTTCTCTTCCTGTTCCTTCTACTTTGCAACATGCAAGCTCCTCTCCCTGCACCATGTGTGCAGAGATGCAGAATCCATCTGCATTCAGCTAGCTAGCTAGATTAGAGATCCTAACTCCTCACTTTCCTATCTAGAATGGAGTTCTCTAATAAATACAATTTATATTGATTTGAAACTATGAACTGGCTCCAAGTTACTTTACTCTCAGCATACACGCACTCCAAACTAAATTCCGCTGTGTTGTGCCTCTGTGCACTCTGCTATAATAAAAAAGGGTTTCTCCTTCCAGAGAGAATTCCCAACAATTATTAATACATGCAGCCAGAGGAACCATAAGGGCTGTCTGAGTAACAGGGGTTCCTCTGACTGAGACTGGGTGGAAGGACAAGAAGAAATTGTCTGTGAGAGAGGTTCAAAGGCAGGAGTGGATTAAGAATGTTGGGGCCTCTGAGTCCAAAGATTACAATGGAGGGTGGCACATGTACAACCACAAGGCTATTATGTACCATAACATTAACTATGTACTGTAGATGTAAAACCTCAAATAAAGACTACACAATTACATTTCTTACATTTCAAAAACATGAATACTTTCGCTGGGCCTCTAACACAGTCTAAACCAGAGTGCTCTGGGGCACCTTAAAAAGACTTAGCAAGTTTTATGGCAGGAGCTTTCATAGGCTAGAGCCTATTTCATTAGATGCATGGTCTAGAATGTTGGTAGGTGTCATTTCTAAAGACGATCCTTTCCAACTTTATAGACCACAAGACATTTGATTAAATAAGCTCTGACTTAAAAGTTCATGCCACAAAATTTGTTGTTTTTTGCAATTTGCACCTCTATGACTTTTTCAAAGGGATATGACCATTATTACAGTAGACAAAACACAACAGACAAAAAAGGAAAATTAGCATATGCACGCATACACAGTCCAAGACACAGTCCTTTCAGCATCTTCCTATATCGCTGCTGCCTGATATAGGAGTTTCCCATAGTCTGGGAAACATACCGTTGGGGATTTGAACTGGCAACCTCTGGCTTGATAATCAAGTCATCTCCCCACTGCGCAATACTGTCATTTTAATAGCTGATGGGACACTAAGTTCAGGATGCAAAGCAAACCTCACACAGTAACAGCAGTCAGAATGCCAGCATGGAGCAAGCCATGGAGCATATGAACAGGATCTCCTGTTCAGGCATCTCCTTCATCTATTTGAACCACCCAGAGGAGGAGGAATTTGCAGGGCACTTGTACATATATTTGGATTTAGGACAAGCCACATATACAGTAAAATGGATAGATATGAGAGTTTGCTATTTATTTTTACACTTTAAGAATTCTTGGACTGTGGGGAAACAAATTTCCAGTGAGAACCAGTAATGTATCTATGCTGGTAGAATGCAAGCTTTATTTGCTACTGTATTCGTGGACAAAAAGCTAGCCTTCTAAGTTCCAAAGGCCATTTTCCCAGCCCTTGCCCCAGTGTCCTCCTCATGATGCTTTGTGCAGTGCAGTGTGTCTCGCCTCATCAGCAGCCAGGAGCAACTCACTGATCCATTGGGAACTGAGGAGAAGAAGTGGCATTCTCAGATTGAAGTGAAAAGCCTGCAAGGGAGAGCGTAACCCAGTGCAGCATAACAAAATGTAACAAGCAACAAGAGTATGGAACAATTAATAACATAGAACAACAATTACTGAAGAGATGTGACATAAACATCAACAAACAGTAAAGAAAACTACCCCCACACTGAGAAAGACAGAGGGCAAACAATAATTCAGACAACTATGGGGGCCAGCTTCATTAATAACTTTAACAACTTGGGTTACTGCAGCAAGTCTGTCCAATTAAAACCAACAAAACAGGACAGAATGGAGGAGGCGAAAAACCTTTAGAATTAGGCCAATCTGTTAGAAAGCAAAAATAAAATAAAATAAAATAAAATCCTACTCAGCCCCCCAATAGGATGACAGAGAAGCCCATTCTGTCCTCTGGGAGGAAGGGAAACCAAAGATTGTGATGAATGGGGCACCAGAGGGGAGGTGCAATGGTGTCTAAGGGAGTCCCTATCCCACCTACCCACCAGCCCTAATCCCATCCAGAACCTTGTGCACTTTTACTAGCTGGGTGAGGCAAAGCTGCTCCTTCTAGTGTGGGGCATCTTCTTCTTTGACGGAATCTGCCGTCTATGATGGTCTCCGGGATCATGACACACCTGTAGGAACCACAAAATGGTGTCAGTAGACTTGCCCTCCTCTTCCATTCCACTCCAACAGCCAAACCATGCTTTCAGCTTCATTCATTTGGGGATTGAGCAGACAGTTTGCAAAGGAGTAGCTTCCAGGAGTGGTGTATCCCTTTCAGAGTTGTTTCTAGCACATTTTGCTTTTTTAAGCGAATATTTAACATTTACTCAATGAAAAAGATCAGGGGGGAAAGAGTCTAACGATCAACACAAACAACTTATTACCAATACAAATACAAAATGTTGATATACTGATGATGTATCTGATATAGCCTACAGCACAATGTAAAATCTTGAGCAAAATTATAGAGAGAGAGGTAATTATTTCATTAATATTTATCTTATGATTGAACCTGGGGTGTGTGATTGTGGAGCAATAGCATTAAATATTTGGGTGTTATATCTGCATTCAGCTAGAAGAGACAGAAAAGTTTAACCCCAAATCTCCTATGATGCATCTCCTTATAGAACTGTAAAAAACTGGGACTCTTTCTTGTCATATCTGGAAACAAACAGCGTTCCCTACACAATGATTCATTAAACTGGCAGTGTGTATGATTTACTTAATAATTAGATATAATTGCTAAATTGCAATCCCTCTCCCAGCCTTGAACATCTGTTGCAGAAGTGAGAACGCGAAAGAGTTACACATAAGAAATTGTCCAATCAACATGCTGGTGGCCCATCTGTTCTCATTAGTCCTTTGGTGGGATATGTAACATTTTCTTTGTTGTCCAATCCATCACATGCATTCAGTTGCCTCTCACTAACAAATTTGCCCATTCTTGTGCCAACATTTTTGTTTGCTTTGTAAGGAAATAGAAACAAACCAGTTGAAGGCTGATTCTTACTACCGGTGTCAGTTCTGCCTGAGCTAGGATGGGCTGTTATTCTTATGTTGGCACCAATGGCAGCTTTCCTGCCAGGGCAAATAGCATATTATTCAACAATTCACTGATGAAATAAGGAACACGCCTGTGAATGTGTAGGGGGCGTGGCCAGGCAACCTGTGAGGCATGGCATACAGTTCTGACTACAAGCATGCCACAGATGGGAAGCAGGCAATAAAATGTGTGCAGAGCGCATTGTTCCAGATTACCAAAGCAGATGAGCCAAGCTCATATCCTCCAACATTTCACAGATGAAAATAGGGATATACACTTCTAACGAGCAATTCTCATACCAAAGATTACTGTGCCCAGGCCGCCCCACTCCCATCCACCGTCACACACGGCTGCGGACTCGATTCCACCTGCTATATGCTGTGCATTGCCTAGTGCCTCAAGCCCTGTCCAGTCATTCAAGCAAAAGATGCTCAAAGTAGGTTCACAAGTCCCTCCTGGCATGTCACTCACCCCTCTCCCCTTAGGTGAATGCTCTAGCCATAACAGCAGGTGCTCCTGTGATTAGCAGTGCCTGCCACTATCAGTTGCAGCATTTGCCTCTTCAGATGAACACCACCATAACAGTGAGCAGCGCAGGCGGATGGATGAGTGATGGGCCAGGTGGGACTTCTGGACCCGCTTTGGACATTCTGCTTATGTAGAGGGTCTTTTGGTTGAACGACTGATGAACATGGCTTTAGTGTTGTGCACTCATTTACCTGCAGTAGAGAAACAATGCATCCACCCACTGGATTTAACTTGTAGAGACTTTGGGGAGAAAGCTGAATACTGAAGAATGGCAACTCAGGCAACTCACATGGGGAAAAAACTGATCAAGGCATCACAAAGAGGCAAAAACAGAGACCGTGGTTTACCAGGGACCAAGGCCGGATTAACATAGTAGCAAATGTAGCATTTGCTACGGGCCCCGCGTTTTCTAGGGCCCCGCACGCCTGGCTTGAATGTCTGCCCCTTCTTTTACTCTCTATTTGGTGCTTTCTGCTGACTCTCCTCATTGCCTGCTGCTGCCCATTCTCTTGCCTTGCTTAAAGGGCATTTAAGCAAGGTCTTCCTGGCACCATGGTGTTGATTGGGTTATTATTGGAAGAGGGAACATCTTGAAGGAAGAGGGAACATCTTGGGCAAGGCAGTGACTGTGTTTGGGCTTCTGCCCCACCTTTTCTCCAGGTGTGTGCCATCTACCCTCAGCCTCTGCTGCTTTAAAGCTGGGGCTTGGCCAGGGACTGAGGAAGGGAAGAGGGAACATCTTGGGCAAGGCAGTGACTGTGTTTGGGCTTCTGCCCCACCTTTTCTCCAGGTGTGTGCCATCTACCCTCAGCCTCTGCTGCTTTAAAGCTGGGGCTGGGCCAGGGACTGAGGAAGGGAAGAGGGAACATCTTGGGCAAGGCAGTGACTGTGTTTGGGCTTCTGCTGCTTTAAAGCTGGGGCTGGGCCAGGGGCGTGAGCCAAAGGGCAAGGGCACAAGGACTCTCATCCTTGTGGCTCTCAGCCGTGGGGCGAGCTGCCTGGGGCCCTGAAGACCTTTTCCTCCTGCCTTGAAGATCCGTCTTCCTCCAAGCAAGAAGTCAGCAGAGACTGTATAAGTCTGGTTTTGGTTTTAAATTAAGCCAAGAAGCTGTGGTGGGTTAGTCTGGGGTGATGTGTCTGGGAGAGCGAAAAAGTGGGTCTGGAGTGGGGGCAGCAATATCACGGGTAGCGGGCAGAGGGAGATATGGAGATGGGAGTTGGGCAGGCCGTTACAGGGGAAAATGGTCCAGGCAATTGAGGCCTGTTCCTTTTTCCGGCCCTTCTCCCAACCCTCTGACCCTAGGGAGCTCTGTGAACACTCCTTCGAGGATTAGGGTGCTGCTGCTGAATGCCAGGTCAGTTAACACAAAAACATCTCTCATCCACAATTTGATTGTGGATGAGCGTGCTGACCTGGTATGCGTGATGGAGACCTGGTTGGATGCGCTGGGCGGGGTTGGTCTCTCTCAGCTTTGTCCTCCAGGTTTCCAGATCGTGCAGCAGCCCTGCCTCGAGGGTCGGGGAGGAGGCGTTGCGGTCATCTATCAAAAGATCCTCCCCATTTCCAGGTGCCCGGTCAGGCAATCTCAGAATTTTGAGTGTTTGTCCTTGAGGGTGGGCCTCCGAGATAGGCTGGGGATTCTGCTGGTGTACCGACCACCCCACTGCACTTCAGACTCCTTACCTGAGCTGGCGGGGGTGGTCTCGGAGGTGGCCTTGGGGGATTTCAATGTCCACGCTGAGGCCCCCCAGTGGGTGCGGCTCAGGATTTCATGGCCTCCATGGCAACCATGGGCCTGTCTCAATTGGTATCGGGCCCTACCCACATGGTGGGACACACTCTGGATCTGGTTTTTGCCGACCGGGAAATAAATGATCTGGAGGTGGGGGAATTTGAGACCACTCCCTTGTCATGGGCAGATCATCACCTGGTGGGGTTTAGTTTGACTGCTCCATCTGCCCTCTGCAGGGGTGGTGGGCCGATTAAGATGGTCTGCCCCCGGAGGCTTATGGATCCGCTTGGATTTCAGACGGCCCTCGGGGAGTTTCCAGTGTCCAGAGCTGGTGACCCTGTCGAGGCCTTGGTTGATCTCTGGAATGGAGAGATGGCCCGGGCTGTTGACACGGTTGCCCCCAAGCGCCCTCTCCGGCTTGGTGGAGCCCGTTCTGCTCCTCGGTTTTCCTCGGAGCTTAGGGCGATGAAGCAACTCGGACGACGGCTAGAACAACGCTGGAGGAAGAGTCGTCATGAATCTGACCGAACACAGGCTAGAGCCCATTTTAGGGACTACTCCGTGGTGGGGGCGGCGACGAAGAAATGCTTTTTCTCCGCCTCCATTGCGTCTGCTCAGTGCAGACAAACAGAGCTGTTTCTTGTGGTGAAAACCTTGCTCTACACATCCCCCCCAGACAATGGGGGAGGAGCCATCTACAGCTCTTTGTGATCGGTTTGCCTGTCGCTTTGCAGATAAAGTCGCTTGCATCCATGCTGACCTGGACTCCAGAGTTTTGGCAGTTCCGGCAGACGTGCCTTTGGTACCATCTGGTCCTGTTGTGTTGGATTCTTTTCGGTTGGTGCGGCCTGAGGATGTGGACAAGATCCTGGGCAGTGTGCGGGCGACTTCGTGCGCTCTTGACCCTTGCCCTTCATGGCTAATAAAAGCTGCCAGGGAGGGGACAGGTAGATGGCTGGAGGTGATCGTTAATGCTTCATTAAGGGAGGGCAGGATGCCATCGTGCCTTAAGGAGGCGGTGGTAAGACCTCTATTAAAAAAGCCCTCCCTTGATCCCTCCAACCTGGACAACTATAGACCTGTGTCTAACCTCCCCTTTTTGGGCAAGGTGATAGAGCGTGTGGTGGCGTCCCAGCTGCAGAGGGTCTTGGATGATACGGATTATCTGGACCCTTTTCAATCTGGCTTCCACCCCGGATAAGGGACTGAGACTGCCTTGGTCGCTCTAGTGGATGACCTACGCCGGGAACTAGACAGGGGGAGTGCGTCCCTGTTGGTTCTGCTGGACCTCTCGGCGGCGTTCGATACCATTGACCATGGTATCCTTCTGGGCCGCCTCTCGAGTATGGGAATCGGAGGCACTGCGTTGCAGTGGTTTCGGTCCTTTCTTGAGGGGAGGGTTCAGAAGGTGGTGCTGGGGGACTACTGCTCAGCCCCGTGGCCGTTGGCCTGTGGGGTCCCGCAGGGATCGGTCTTGTCCCCCATGCTGTTTAACATCTACATGAAGCCGCTGGGAGAGGTCATCCGGAGATTTGGACTGAGTTGTCAGCAATATGCGGATGACACTCAGCTCTATCTCTCCTTGTCATCTGATCCTAGGGAGGCGGTGGATGTCCTTAATCGGGGGATGGAGGCTGTGATAGGTTGGATGTGGGCTAACAAACTGAAATTGAATCTGGATAAGACGGAGGTACTGTTGGTCAGTAGGAAAGCCAATCGGGATGAGGAGATTTTACCGGTTCTGGATGGGGTTGCACTCCCCTTGAAGGAGCAAGTACGCAGCTTGGGGGTACTACTGGACCCGGCTCTGCTTTTGGAAGCTCAGGTGGAGGCGGTGGCCAGGGGTGCCTCTGCACGGCTTCGGCTGGTGCGCCAGCTGCGTCCCTTTCTCGAGAAGGCAGATCTGGCCACGGTTACCCACGCCTTAGTCACGTCGTGGCTGGATTACTGTAACGCACTCTACGTGGGGCTGCCCTTGAAGAATATCCGGAAACTGCAGCTAGTGCAAAACGCGGCAGCGAGGGTTTTATCCGGAGCTGCCTGTTGGGAACATATCACCCCCATTTTGAAAGAGCTGCACTGGCTGCCGGTTCGTTTCCGGGTCCAATTCAAGGTGCTGGTTTTCACCTTTAAAGCCCTAAACGGTTTGGGCCCGGGGTATTTGAGGGACCGCCTGCTCCCAAGGGTTGCTGCCCGCTTGACAAGGACATCTGAGGGGGCCCTGCTCCGGGTGCCGACAATGAAGGAGGCCCGGCTGTCGTGCACTCGGGACAGGGCCTTCTCTGTTGCTGCCCCCAGACTCTGGAATGCTCTCCCAGTGGCCATTCGTTCCTCGGACTCCATCATGGCTTTTAGAAAGCTTTTAAAGACTTGGCTTTTTACCCAGGCTTTTACATGATCGTTTTCTACTGCAGCTTCTCTGTGTTTTTATTTGTTGTATTGTTTTTATGCCTGTTTTAATATGTTTTTATACTTTTAACATGATGTTTTTATTGTCTTTTTATTGCATGTTTTTAACTTTTGTAAACCGCCTTGGGGTTATCTTTTTAACGAAAGGTGGTATATAAATGCAAAAATAAATAAATAAATAAATAAATAAATAAATAAATAAATAAATAAATCTATTATGTTAAGGAGGGAGCAGTAAGAACAACAATAGGAACAGATAGCTTGCAAAGGGGTCTCAAAGATAACTTAATCGCCAGGGAGTTGGTCTTTATTCGTTTAAACTGTAAAAGTTTTAAAAAACATACACAGAGAGAGTAAAAGAAATAAAAGCAGTTTAGATTAAAAAACAACTGTTAATGCCGGGCAGAAGAAAGGAAGCTAAAGAAGATGCTAGTTGAATGTTGCCAGCATTTTCCGACTGACTGGGAGAGGGTAAAGATAAACAATGAGAACGTGTACCTTTAAGAGGAAAAAGAAAGCCGGAAGTAACTCAGATGCATGGCAAGAGGAGTCTCAAAGTTTAGTGGATCAATTGAGGGGAGCTTATATCACGGTCTTGTTGAGTAAGGTCACTTATATCCTCCTTTAGTATCTAGTGCTGTTGTGAGGGAATTTGTGATCATTACTTTTCAAGGAACTGCCAAATTTAAAGTGAGCTCCTTGCCTCTCCTCTAGAACTGAAATAACTACTGCTGCATTGCCAACTTCATTAGCTTTACATTGGGATGCCCATTGAAATTGTCCAAAGATAAATGGAGGCTGCAAACCTAAACACACTTACTAGAGAGTAAGGCTCATTGAGTTCAGTGGGACTTACTTCTGAGTAAACATGCTTAGGGTTGCACTCAATGATTTGTGCATTTCCTCCTTTTAATATTATGCATGTTAGTGTAATTTAGATTGAAAGAGGCTGTGCCTCCTGCCAAAAGATTGTCTTTTGGATACTTCTGTTTTCATGGAAGTTGCTAATGCACCTCATCATAATCACATTCATTTGCAATGCATCAACTATTTTAAATATACATCTGCTTTCCTGTCAGGCTTGCACAAGAGGTTAAACATATATTCTTAATATTGTCAAATGGCCTTTTTAATGTGATGGCTGCTGGGATCCAATATGTTCTGCACACATTGGAATCAAACATCCAGTGTTGTGTGCCAAAATTGCTAATAGGTTCAGATTTCTCAAAGTACAGAATTCCTGAGAACCTTTTAATTTAAACATTCAGAGTTTTGTTCCCCACCCCCTTTCTCTTTGTGAAAATAACTCCAAAGGAGAACCCATGGTCAGGAGTCACAAAAGTGTGTGTGTGTTTTTTTTGCAAAGTTTGTTGACTGGCTGGCTCAGCTGAGTGGAGGCATGGGGTGGTTGGTGGGCAGGGGGGACTAGGCAAATGAAAAAATTGAATTACTTTACTATGCAAGTAAATAATTTATGTTTTAATATTTATGTGCATTTTTTTTTTATTTGGGGCCCCTTCATAACATATGCAACAGGCCCCACACTAGCTTAATCTGGCCCTGCCAGGGACAGAGGTCAGAAAACAGGACTGACTCTGGTAAATAGGGACAATTGCAGCCTATGAAATAGCTGTATGTATGTGTGTGAGAGAGAGAGCGAGCGAAAGAGAGAGATTTGGGAAAACAAAGTGAAACACTTCTGCCCTCCACACCATGGTCCCTGCCCTGATCAGGCATCTGCGATTTAAGGGGGGGGGGCAATGAAAGGGCAAACAATGGCCCACAAACCCAGGGGCGCACCTAGGTAATTTTGGAGCCCAGACCTGAAGGGCTTTTCAGCCTCCCCATTCCACTTGAGAGCTTGTTGTGGGGGGGTCAGGGCAAGTTAAAGCTTAAAAAAAAATTAAAATAAAATAATGAATGGGTTTATTACAGTTACAGAGCAGCAAGAAATAGAAAAAATACAGAACCATAGTACTTTCTTAACTATCATAGAATTACAAAACCCACCTTAGGGAAGTAAAATTTAACCTCATTAAAGAACAAAACCACACCAAGTGATCATGTTACTTAATCAGTTTACAATGACAGGTACAAGCAGCAGCACAAAACTCAGCAACTCTATCAGTAATGAATGAATTCTGATCAGAACAAAGAAGAGAAAGATAAAACTAATCAGGCCTGCCTGGCATTTTTAGTAAAATGGGAATGGTGAAAACAGAGCAAATGTCTCAGTAAAATGAGCAATACAAAAGGACATGACCCAGTTTTCACTCCCCCCTCCACATCACAGAGACAAATACACTCATAATCAGGAATGTTTTGAAATCTTCCTTTAGGAGAGCTGACATGAAACTGTGCCAAAGGAAAAACCCTCCAGTGTTTTGAGACTGTAAATTTTTTTAAAAAATAAAATACATAGCTGAAGTAAAGTTGCCCCTGACACCCTTCCCTGGTTCTCCTTAAGCCAACCTTCTTTCAGGCTGTATCTCAGATACACATTCTGGCTGCATTCGCATATAACACGGAATCGTGAGTCCACCCCCACCCTCCAGCCCACTATCCTGTCCACATTCACATGTAATGTACAGGAGGTGAACTGCAGTCATGGAGACTGCATAGTGGAGGGGGAACAGGATGTGTGGGCTTCCCTCTTGACTGAAGGACAGCTCCGGCAGCCAATCGGAGCCAGAGGGAGAGAGGAGCTTCCTCCCTCAACTCCGGTTGCTGCAGAGGGGGACTGAGGTGCTGCATTTGCAGGTAATGATGGCACTGCAGAACTGGAATTAAAGGTGGCAAAACTCACTACAAACTGTAGGTACAAATTGGAGTCTGAGGAAGGAAAGTGTAGGTAAATTTTCGATCCGAACTGTGGTTGCATGCATTCGGACGTATACAAATTTCAGCTGGAGGCCCCTTCAATTCCGGTTTTGTGTTATGTGCAAATGTGTCCTCTGTGAAGCTTTAGCTCCAACTTAAACTCTAACTGAATTCTAACTGCTCTGTTTTTCCCTCCCTACCAGGGCTTCTGGGACTCAGCTACTGGACTTTAACCCCTTCATATTCAGATAACTTTAACTATTTACACTCCAATCTTATTTACTCACCCAAGCACATTAATACACAATTCTATGACGTATTTAATTTCTTGAACTTTCCTATAAATGTAATCCACACAAAATGACTTCACCCAGGCAATGATGGGCCTCACCTACTAGTTTTAAATATTCCCTTAATAGATGATATTTTGTTTTTACATCAAGAGTATCTAACTTCTCTGTATAGGATATCACACCTATGCCAAACCACCACCTAAAATAAGGGAGAAAATTCATACTGGTGACTGGTATCTGAGGGATACTCCGATTGGTGGCAGTGGGGAGGTTGAGTGACCCACTGTGTTGGTGTGGTGTGCCATCATCCTTCCTACATGAACCTGCTCAAACACTGCGATCTTCAGCTGGATCCCTACACAGCATCCTGCTTCCTTCAGAGACACAGTTGGTGGTAACTAGGGACAGACTCTTTTCAATGGTGGTGAAAATGTCCATTCTCTAGAGCAGGGATTCTCAACGTTGTGTCCCCAGATGTTACTGGACTTCAGCTCCCATAATCCCCATCCAAAGGCCACTGGGACTGGGGATTATAGGAGCTGAAGTCCAATAACATCTGGGGACCCAACGTTGAGAATCCCTGCTCTAGAAGCCCATCAGGCCTCCTCACTGAATGCTTTTCACTATCTGGCAAAAGCATCCCCCCCTCACATGTGTATCCCGCTCTTCCCCCAAGGAGCCCAGAGCTATGTTCATGGTTATGTTTATCCTCAAACAATCTGTGAGGTAGCTTAGGCTGAGAGATAAGGCATTTGCTGACAGTTTTATTATTGGTTGCTACTGGTGTGTCTTTTTCTTGCCAGTACAATTTTTAAAAACTAATTCTAATTGGCTGATGTGATGTGCAGCATCCTAGAGGCCCAACACTGAGCTACAGGACTAGAAAAGCAACGTTGGGGCTGCTCAGAATGAGTGATGTCCCAAGCAGCGCTTTTGCAAGTGTCCTCATTATCACAGATGGAGAAACCGATGGAAGCACCACATGCACAATCACTCATTCCAAGCAGCACAGCTCCAACACCACATCTCAAGTCTACAGCAGCCCCACAGCACTATGCCTCTGCAAGAATGTGCATCATGTCAGCCAATGCATTTTAAATGAATGGATTGTGCTTTCTTTGTTTTGTTTCTCCTTGGTTTTATTCTTTGTTGTATGGCACTTTGAGCACCTTGGTGGAAAAGTGGTTTATAAATCCAGTAAAGTAAAGTAAAAGTAAAGGTAAAGTAAAGGTAAAAGTAAAAGTAAAAATAAGAGTAAGAGAAAGTAAGAGTAAAGGTAAAAGTAGAGGTGAAAGTAAAAGTGAGAGTAAGTATAAGAGTAGGGGTGGAAGTAAAAGTGAAGTGAGAGTAAAGTAAGAGTAAAGTAATAAATATGCCAGATAACCCAGGGATTGCAACCTAACAATATGCTGGGCTTGTACAAGGGGAAAGAGCAATTTTGACTGATTTTCCCCTCATTCCCCCCTTACTTTTTTTCAACTGCCGCTGTGCGATGGGGACGGCCAGGGAGTGTGATGCGGGCACTTGAGGGGAGACCAAGGTGGGGGAGGTGGAGGCAGCAGAAAGAGCTCCTTCTCTGAGCCTGCTTGCCACCCAAATGTGAGATCAGGCTGTTTTCAGCCCATTTCGGGCATCTGAGGACATGTGCATATGCGCAAAGCGCCCCTAAATGGGCTGAAAACAGCCCGACCTCTCGTTTGGGTGGCAGGTGGTCTCAGGGAAGGAGTTCTTGCTGCCAACTCCCCCTCCCCCTCCTCAGTCCCTCCCCTTAAGTGACTGCCCCCTGCTGGCTGCCCCCAGCTCTGTTACCATCCCCGCCGCATAGTGGTGGTTGAAAAAATGTTTTAAAAAATATTTAACTTGTGTAGCGGGGTAGTGGCAGGCATGGGGCAGCGGTAGGGCTCTGGGGAGCCCCCCCCCTCGAGCATTTGGAGCCCCCTCCAGAGACAGGAGTCCACGGACCAAATCCCCAAGGTCTGTGGCTAAGTCCGCCTCTGTAAACACCACACAGTGCCCCATCATGGGCAGTTTCTTCACTGTCTGCACTGCTGTAGGTATTTTTTAAAAAATTGCAAATGCAGTTGCTTGATTACGGTCCTTGGAAATCATGTCTGTGGTTTTGTACATCTTCATCAACACTTCCTTTTTCTTTTTTCTTTTGGTGTTTGCACAACAGCACTCCTGCGCAACTAGAGCATTAAAAAAAAAAAAAGCTTGCAGCAGTGTGGGTAGTGTGGAAACTGCCTTTGGGACCCTGTGCAGTTGGTGGACCACTAGCATAACATGTAATTTGGCCCTGAGGACGATTGATACCAACAGGTGAGATGAGGCGTGTTATAGAACATTGTTTATACTGTTGTCTCTCACTCTTCCTGTTTTAGGTTTGTGGTAGGAAGTATTCAACTAATGTAGAATATTAAAAAAAAACTTTACTTACAACATGATGTCCCCAGGTTTCCTTTCAGATGCTGGAGTAAATCCAATAAATTTGTTCAGTGCAGTTGTGAGTCATAATAATTTGAGGAAAATAAGGCCCAAACAGACTGAATGAACACAGAAAAGCAGTTTTTTTTAAAAAAAAGACATTAAAGGCTGGCAGGAAATGTTTTGTAGATCATCCAAAATATAAAAAAATTCTAAAAGCTTTTTAGAAGAAAGCTATTTGTGTTTTCTAAAGGCAAAATATTATGTTACCCAGTTGTGTTTTCTAAGTAGATGAGATGGAAGAATAATCATTCCAGAGACTGCAGTAAATAAAATAGCCTTTTAAAGAAGGAAAAATGTCAAAGGAGAACAAATGTCACCTCGGAATAATAGCAACTTTTTGTTCTTAAAATCAGTCAACCACATATATATTCACATTCCATATAATAGGTCAAAAATAAATTAGATGTATTTAATACTCTAAAGAAAGCAGAGAAATAAATATGTAAAGAACTTAGAACAACACATGAAAATAGAAGGACTGGCTGCGTCATATTTCTGTTATTTCAAACAGAGGATCTGACTGCCCTTCCTCTGACTTCTGTTCTGTATGAAGTTATTTCAGTGCAGCAGAAGTTTCCAGTGTTTGTTTCTTCCAAGGACTAGTCACCCTGTTAACTATGGAGAGCTGGTCTTGTTGTAGCAAGCATGACTTGCCCCCTTAACTAAGCAGGCTCCACCCTGGTTGCATATGAATAGGAGACTTGATGTGTGAGCACTGTAAGATATTCCCCTCAGGGGATGGAGCTGCTCTGGGAAGAGCATCTAGGTTCCAAGTTCCCTCCCTGGATTCTCCAAGATAGGGCTGAGAGAGATTCCTGCCTGCAATCTTGGCGAAGCCGCTAGACAATCCTGAGCTAGATGGACCAATGATCTAACTCGGTAAATGGCAGCTTCCTATGTTCCTGTGTAACGCTTCTGACTCTGAAGCATCTTACTGCTTGCCCTCATCAGGAAGAGAGTAGGCAAAGGCTAAGTGAAAAATGACAATAGAAAGGATGTCTTGAATAGACTAGTCCAATTAGAAGAAGAAGTCATTCTTCTCATTTGGTGCCATGATTTAGGTTGGTGTCATGGAATGCCTATGTGAAATTACAGGGATGGGGCCATAGCTCAGTGGCAGAGCACCTGCTTTGCATGAAGGAGAAGACCCCAACTTCAGTCTCTAGCATCTCCAGTAGGGGGACTGGGAAAGACTCCTGACTGAAACCTTGGAGAGCCGCTGCCTGTCAGGGTAGATCATACTGAGCTAGATGGATGAATGGTCTGACTTGGAATGGCAACTTCCTATGTTCCTGTGTCTCACAAAAGCTGATTGATTGATTGATTGATTGATTGATTGATTGATTTACTGCCGTCAAGTCAGTGTCGACTCTTAGCGACCACATAGATAGATGCTCTCCAGGATGATCTGTCTTCAACTTGGCCTTTAAGGTCTCTCAGTGGTGCATTCATTGCTGTTGTAATCGAGTCCATCCATATTGCTGCTGGTCATGGAAGCTGCAATAAACCCCATTTATTCAGCGCCTTCTACATTCCTACATGGCTGAATAAAGCCTCTTCCAGATTAGGCACAGAGTTGGGGTTTGGAAGCTGTAGAATTAAACCTGATCACAGCACTTCCTACCAGAAAGTGTTTGTACTGATAATATAAAGAAAGACAGGAAAGCATTGAAAGGACTAGGAATTGAAATTAAAAGTGAACTGACACTAACTTTTGTAAGCTGTGCTGATGATAGTGTGAGCCAGCCCTATTGTCTGAAGCAAACATACCCTTTGCATTTGTAATTGAGAGAAATGAGCAGGAATTTGACATTGTCCATAGGCTGAAGCCTCCTTTCTCAAAGGGATTCTAGAAGGGGATCATCAGCCTATTGGGTACTGGTCCAATCAACTTCAATGGAGCTGAACTAATTTAAGATGCTAACTTAGACTCAGCCAGTGTTAATGAGACTCCCATGGTTACAAGCATTGAGAATATTTCCTTTGATGTTAGACTTCAGTTTGGTAAAAGGAGTCTCCAACTGTGGCTCCTTATAAGATTAAAGAGTGTCTAGATTTGGTGAGCTTATCATTTCAAAGGTATAGTTCAACCATTATGATAAGGGCAGGGTGAATGTTTGGGCAAGGGATGGTAATAGTTCCTCAGACAAGGGATTTCCATACAAAGGAAAAATTACTACAAGAGCCACCTTTTCTAAGATCCTCACTTGGACAGGCAGGTTTACATCATGGTGTGACTGCATCAACTTGTCCTTTGGCAGACAAGTTTGTAAGTGAGCTACAGTGTCAGAAACTGATTTTTTGTAAAAGGAATTTCCATGATAGTTGTAGAAACATTTTACATTTGGAAGGCAGATTATTAATTTATGTATTTATTTGTCACATTTCTATGCTGCCGAAATCAGCGACCTCAAGGCTGTTTATAAACTTAAAAACTGTCAGGAGATATTTTCTGTGAGACAGTGCAAAATGCAAGTCACTGCAGCAATCAGTGAGACTGACAACAGGTGGACCTGATCAGCAAACCATAACAGGGTCAAGTGAGCTGGCTAGACGCGATTGGTCAGGGCCAGTATATTACAGAAGCCCAAGCAAGAGGCATTTGTCCACAGTGGTCCACCCGGCTGCTGTGATCTATGTGCCTATTTGACTGTATCCATGTGTTTCTGGACTGACTAAGGACTGTATGTCATGTGAGTGTTTTCTTAACTCAATACAAGCTACCTGTGATTTTATCCTTGCCTCTGAGTGTTCTTACTACAGCCAGGCTGGGGTTAGCAACTATTACTCTGCTACAAAGGTGAAGCGCCAACAAAAACAATTAAAAACAACTGAAACAACAAAATAGCTAAAAACGGTTTTTAAAAAATATCAAAGGCTGATTAAAAAGATGCACCGTTAAGGCCTTCTTAAAGTCAACAGCAAGGTCAGCCCAAGCAGCACAGCAGGGAGTGCATTCCAAAGCCCATGGGTGGCCGCCAAGAAGGCCTCGACCTCAAGACCTCCCCTGTTGACCTCAACAAACATTGAGGACTATATTGAAGAAGGTGCCCTCTTAAGTAAATTACTGTAGAAAGAAAAACTATGCTATTGCTATAAAAACTATTGAACATTTCCAGGGATGGAGGCTGGAGGGGCAGAATGGTTTTGCATTTAATTATGGGGTTTAGAATGAATAGGAGTGCCCCACTTCCATTGTCCCTGGCCTTTCCCATGCAGGGCCCTAGCATTCTATGGCCTTCCACACTAAAGACACCCATGCGTGCCCTCACCCTGACCTCTGCACCATCTTCACCGTCTCAGGCCTTTGAAATCTAATGTGTCAAGTCATTTGAAATGGCTGCTACTCAGCTAATAAGCTGGTACCGTTTAAAGAAAGGCATGGTGGTGGCCCAATGTACAAGATACACACAGCATATGACAATGTGCACTCACTGTTGCAAACCACATTCTCTTTTTTGAAAGGGATGGCTGAAGGCATGGCTGAAGCAGAAGCCTAGTACCAAGAAACCTTGAATAATGTTTCACTTTCTTCTGGTTCATTATACACAGAAGATGGAGGAGGTGGGAAGGAGTCCAGAAGCTCACTAGAGACCAGAAGTCCACTAGAATCAAGCAAGCAGTATGCCTGAAGGCCCACCCCCTGCCACAAGCTGACTAAGCTGTTTTGAGAGATTGTAGAGAACAAGCAGTGATTCCTGCTTATGATCCCTGAAAAGCTCTCTTTCTCCTATCCTGTACATCAGGACTGGCCAATCTGAGCTTCTTCAGTTGTTGTTGGATACAGAAGCAATAAATTGTGGCTGGCCATAATGAAGGTTGTAGTCCAACTGGAGAGCCTCCAGTTGGCCACTCCTGCTATAGAGGTAGGCAAGGAGGGAGTTAATAAAAAGGATGGGGTGGAAGAGACTGATTGATGGTTATTGAACATTTTCAGGGCACACAGATTCTGCTCAGGATTTTCACACTGAAGTTGGACAATTTCAGAAGTGGGGGGCATCAGAAAAAAAACTGAGGGGGGGAGAGCACAGAAAGGGCAAAGTGCATTTATGGGTGGATGAGCTGTGTTCCACACATTAGATTAGGCCACCACCCTCTCAATCACCTTGCCCAATCAAGGAAGATTGGAGATTGGCCTATAACTATCCATCACTGAGGGACCAGGGAAGGCTTCTTAAGAAGAGGTCTAACTGTTGCCTCCTTCAAACATAGAAGCACCCTACCCTCCCTCAGCGATGCATCTATAATATTAACTAGGCCACCTCCA
This sequence comes from Hemicordylus capensis, assembly GCF_027244095.1. Taxonomy (NCBI): domain Eukaryota; kingdom Metazoa; phylum Chordata; class Lepidosauria; order Squamata; family Cordylidae; genus Hemicordylus; species Hemicordylus capensis. Next base: position 221,470,281 of record NC_069660.1, on the reverse strand, counting down.
ACAATCTCCCTGCTAGATAGAAGCAACCAAATTGGGCAAGGGTCCAGAGAACAAGTGGTAGGCCAGGCCACACTGCCTCATGCAGCATGTCCACATCCTTAGGAGCCACAGATTGAAACTGATCCAACCTAACACTGCAAGAGAGTACTTCCTCCATAGATCCTGCAGAAACAGTGGAGTCCAAGTTGGCCCAAATATAGGCAACTGTAAATAAATACCTGTGCACTGAGTCACTCTTCCTGCAGCCCTTTAAAATGGCTCCCTTCCCTTTTCTACCTTTATGCTTCATTTGGGGCCTCAATCATGCCACTCTGCTGCAAGCATTCTTTTCTACAGGATGTAATTTCTCATGGTGAAAACACAGGTGCAGCTATGGCTAAAAAATAAGAACATCTCATTGTCTGCTGGTGTCTTTCGCAAAAACAAAAACAAACCCAAAACAAATTGGCATTCATAGCTGTTTTCGACTCTGTAATTACACAACAATGCCCATTTAAGGGTTTCAGTTCATAAAAGCAACTTTTTGTTCCAAATCAGATGGAGTTACAGCTAGCCATCCATTTCAAGAGGTAATATTGGTAATCAGGGTGTTGCTCATGATGGGTTATTGTGATTAGGTGACAGATGCTCAGTGATACACTTGTTGCCAGCTTTATAGGCAATTATGTTCATTAATACCAACAATATTTTTGTGCTACACAAGCAAGAACAAAAACCATAGCTCAAACCACATAGAGTAATCAAAACATGTTAACATTTTGCTATGCTCTCAGTTGTTTTTGGCTGGAGTTCAAGTTAATATCTTCGAGTCAAAACACTGAATATATTACTCCCTTTATGTCTGCATATGTGCCCATATGTCCACATGGAGCCAGTGTGGTGTAGTGGTTAGTGTGCCAGTTAAGGAGCAGAAAGACCCAGAGACTAATCACCACTCACTGGATTACCTTGAGCCAGTTACTGTATTTCATCCTAACCTACCTCACAGGATGATAAAAGGAGTGGAAACCTATATGCTAACCTAAATCCCTTAGAGAAAAGACAAAACAGCAATGTTAATAACCCAACTGCCTTTATTTACAGGAGACAGCCCCTATTTTCTGTCCCTAGTAAATCACTATTTCGGTTTTGCCTTTTGAGGAGCTTTTGGAATATGCCTTTTTAAAATGTTATTATGTGCATATGCATGCATTAGAACTACCATTTTTTTTACTATTTAATTTTTCATTTGTTCATTCAAAACAAACAAAACAATAATAGTCATATTATTGTCATATAAAACTAGTGTATACAAACAAAATTCAGCACTATTTATATCAAAAAAGCACACAAAATATCCATATCATTTTAAATTTAAATATATCACATAATAACTATCATATTTAACTGCTCTGACCTATGAGTGGACCTAGAATTGTAATTAAAACAGAAAAGGAATCTACCCATCTAAAAACCAGTTGTATGATTCATGACCATTTCTGAGGTTTCAGTCCCTTCGGCTGAGTTCCTCTGGATTGCACCTTTGAAGTATCTTGTGGGGGAAGGGGGTGAGGAGACACCTATAACAAATGTTGCTGACTGTGTTTGAGTAGCAGCTGTTCTGTAGCTATTACTGCTAGATCAATTAGAGCTCTTTTCAGACATTGTGTTGTGCAAGTATACAGATGTTTGTGCACTCATACATGTTTTAATGTGAATGGCTGTACCCGTGACTTGAGGTTAATCTTGCTACAGGCCCTTCGCATGTATGTACAGATAGGAAGTGTATTGCTGTATCTGTGTTCAGCACATGTTAATAACTGTACCTGTGTACAGATCTGTACTTGTGTACACTGTACACTTGTTATATGAGTGTTCAGCATAATGCCTGAATGGGACTTATGAAATTAAACATCCTACAAACTCCCACGGCACCAAAAAGCAAGCAATTATAGGTTGCTTACTATGAACATATGACGCTGCCTTATAAGGAATCGGACCATTGGCCCATTTAAGACAGTATCAGAGGCGTTGCTAGGTACTTAAAAGATATGGGGTCTGAGCCCACATGTCCTCCCCATAATTAAGCACAATCATATACCCCCCCAAGCATAATTATGTATGATTTTAAAAGTGTCTAATATTCTAATACAGCATCTGTAAAGGAGGAACCAGCAGAGAGCTAAGGGAGACTAGGAGCTCTCTCCTGTGCTCTGTGCAGGTGCCTCTACTGCTGCACTTCCTTTTTGGAAGAGTTCATGGAAGACGGAGGTGCTTGAGCAGGTCCCAGGCTCTGAGCAATTCACTGGGGGCCCCATGGGCCACCCCTAATAATGCCCTTGGTCAGTATTGTCTAGTCTATACTGATTGGCAGTTGCTATCCAAAGTTTCAGACAGTTTTTGCCCCAGCTTTACCTGGAGATGCCAGGAACGGAATCTGGGACTTTATGCATGCAAAGCAAGTGCTCTCACACTGAACTATGGCCCCTCCCCAACAGCCCACTTCAGCAGACACGGCCAGAGAACTGTAATTATATATATTTAATGCATGGATCCTGCCGATTACAAATAACTCCTTGCTGCATCCTGTCTGCCCTTTGTATCCTGTTTGTCACTCAACATTCTCCTTTGGTCAGCTATACAATGGCCTGGTTCATACAATCATCAAAATCAGAGTAGGAGGCACTCTACTCTGGTTTGCATCATCATGTGAACTCAGAAAAAATCCTTTCAGTCCAGGTTACTCAAAGAGCTCTCCTACCTTGATTCTCTGGTTGTGTGAACCTCTTCTAGCCAGCCACCAGGGCCCAGCAGGCATGGAAACAATAGAGAGTTGTGGCTAGAGGGGCTACCATCCATGGGCATGCCCCTCTGCAAAGCACACTCTGTGATCCTGTAGCTTCAGCAAGGCTAGGGCCGCCTCCAGCTCTTTTGTGGCCAATTAGAGGGCAGCTGCTGACATCATGAGGCTTTCATGCTGGAAAGGCCTGGAGGCCTCAGAGGATTTTCAGCTCCCAGTTTCAACAACGGATGTTGCACCTGGCTTAATCATGTGTTTTCTGGGTTTGCAGACCCAAACTGTGGTTCTGGTCATGTGCTGCTAAGGGGGTAGGAGCTCTTCAACTTACCCCAAAATGGTTGTGTGAATAGGCTCTCTGTGTGCGCGCACACAAACACGTGTGTAAGTATGGTGAGGGTGGCATTCAAGCAATGATCAATGGCATAAGAATGGAGTGGACTTGTTTTCATTTTGTGAAATGCTGAGGGCATGTGTCTAATAGTGAAATCATGGGAAAGCAGAGGATGGCAAGAAGGATGGGTAATACAACCACCAGCCTGCAGCCCCGAAGCACTTTTGTCTGGTCCACAGAATCATATTAACATTCGAAGGCTGTTTCTTTTCAGGGTTGCAAAGATAAGCTCAAAACCATGATGGCAATATTTGCTGGAGGCTTGGAAACCAGAAAGCAAGAGGAATGAACTCCAAATTTATAATGCTTTCCCTGAAAGCTTACGCGAATGTGCTGACAAACCCAGCATATTACTCTATAGCAGCATCTTACTTGGTGACTTGCTGCTATGATGGGGCTCTGTCAAATTGAGATTAATATGGTATCCGTGGGGTTCATTGGCCTTGAAAATGTTGTGTGGCTAATGAGCAAAGGATGGATGGGGTGCAGTGGGGAGATATTTGTAACAGGTGGGGTCCATGCATTAAACTACCCTTCCAAGACAAACCTAGGCAGTAATGGTTTAGATTAGACTAAAATGGAGGCCCGGTAAAATGCTTCAGAAGAAAGATTGCCTCTTTATAACCTCATTTCCAATAAAATAAATGGAATTACATCATGGAAGAATTGGAGATAAAAGGCCCACAAAGTGCACACACTTGCATTGTGATCATTTTCACACAGTCATGGGGAGCTGTCAGGCGTAGCGCGACTTTAACAAAATTGCCAAGACATCTCATTCAGCCAACAACGGTGCAGGCTAAAAAGGAGGAGAGCTCTGCACAAAAGCACTGCAAGCATCCAAATAAACTCAGCTCCAAAAATCATTGCTGGAAAAGTGCGTGCATCTTCCTCAGAGATAGTAACAGGATGTTTAGAAATATGAAGTGACTGACATGCTGGAGTCCTCCTGTGCTGTTAGAAATCCCTTCCAAAAAAAGAAAAAAGGGAGCGGGGTGGAAGGAAAGAAAAGCCATTTGGAGTTGCTGTCTGCATCACATAATAGCAAGCAACTGCCAAGCTGCCTCTCAGCGTTCTCGAGTGCTCATGGGGATAAAATTGCCCAAGGAGTTCTCGCTGTAACAATGACTAAATGAAGTGCCTGGGGGCGTTTCATGGAGTTTTGAAGACTAAGAAAGGGGTATTCTCTAGGGAAAGAAACCTGTGCTTTCTGCAATAAACAGTAGAGAAATACCTGTGTGGCATTTTTTTTGGATGGCTCATTTTTGTAGACCAAGACTGAAAAGAGAGAGACTAATTTCTTTTTAGTGAAGGTTAATAAGCAGCTTTTAAAATGCTGTAATGCCGAACCTGCTTCATTCACTCAGGTTTCATGGCTCTGAATACTTGCATATATGGACGTCAGTCTGCTGTGTTTGCATTGGGCTTTTTTCAAATGGTCAGCGCATTCAAAAGGGTCAAATTGCAGAGCAGCATGAACCATGTGAAAAAGCAGAATATATCTCAAGGGCTCTTAAACACCTACACGGCTTGCCATTCCATTTCTGGGCATAATTCAAAGCTCTGGCGGCGACTCATAAAGCCCTAAGCACAGGGCTGGCCGTACCATGAGGCAGGTGAAGTGGGCTTGACCGTGGGCCGTTTTCCAGGGTGGCACAGCAGCCACCCGCCACCCCCATGAATGGCCAGAAGAGGAAGGCGGGCCAAATGACCCCACACAGCTTTTCCTCAACCCCTTCAGAACAGAAGATGAAGGCAGGAGGCGAGATTTGAAAAGAAGGCAGGGAGTGAGGATATGATTTTCATAGGGGGGAAAGAGAAAGGTGGGGGAAGGGTTGCCAGTTGCTCTTCATTGCTGTTTTAAGACTTAACTGTTTTTTATTGATTGACATTGCTGTCTCTTTTCTTCCTTTGTTGCTATATGTTATTGTCTTTTAACTTTGCAGTGCCCTAAGGCCTTGTGCTGAAGGGTGGAAAGAAAGATATTTACTTACTAACTACAGGTAAATGCATACATACACACATATCTACATAGTGAGTGTGGAAAGGTTTATAGTAGTTCCATTTCCCCCACAAGCAGCTATGCTGTTGAAAGTGCTTTTCGCACACATCATATAGGCTTGCCACTTCTCTGCTTTGCCTGTGCAGTATATGAGCACCTTTGTTTTATGGTATCCCCAAAGATCATGATGAGTAATCACCACACTCTTAAAACACTAATATGAGGAGGTCCGCTGCCAGGTGCATCAAAATCCATACATCTAGACACATCTGCGTATTAGACGCTTGCCAGTCTGTCTCATTCTGCCATGTTGGAAGAGACTGGCCAGTTAGAGCATAATTGTGGTCAGTCTCAAGGTCTCTGAAGAAGGTTATTGTGAGGCCTGTTTTGAAGGAGCTGTTAGTTTTCGTTAGCTCCATTTGGCCTTGGCTATTATAGTCGGATCCCAAATATTCCATGTATAGGCAAGGTGATATGATACAGCAAGTCATGGTGGTCAGCTGCAGGCTTTGAACTGATGCAGAATATCTAGATTCATTTCAATCCAAAATTGATTTTGGAACTGAAACTCTCTTGGCTACCCTGGCTGATTACTTTCATCAGGAGATAGATGGAGGCAGGAGAGTGTCCTCCTCATTGAAGCTTCTGGATCTCCACACAACGTTCACTACCACTGACTATGGTATTCTTCTGAACCGCTGGAGAGAGGTGGGAGTTGGAGACACTGCTTTGCAAGGGGGCTGTGGGAGGGGTTGTGCCACAGCACAGGGGATTAAACTGTGGGGGACTCCAAAGCTCCATTGGTTCTTCATGCTGTTTAACATTGACATGGAGCCCCTGACAGAGAGGCCGTGTGAATATTTGGAGCATGGTGTTATTAATACGTTGGTGGTTGGGGGTGTTGCTGGACCTAGCTCGGCTTTTGGATGCAGGCGCAGAGCCAGTCGAATGGTTGTCTGGATCTGGCCCTGCCTGGCGGCCCCATAAGTAACATGCTGTGTGTGTGATGGCACGCGCATGGGGCATGGCTCGGGCTCCGTAAGAGCCCCGAGGGAACTCCCCCCCCTGCCTGGGCTCTGGTGATCCCTGAGCCAGCTCTGCCCTTTCATTTCAGGCAGCGCTTGCTGCCTGGAAGCAGCTATTTCCCTTTCTCTCCCTCAGATGCTGCCTGAAATGAAAGGACAGAGCTGGCTCGGGGTTTACCGGAGGTCGGGCGGGGGGGGGAGTTCCCTCAGGGCTCTTCTGAAGCCCAAGCTATACCCCCTGCAGCCTTCGGTTGCCCTTCCCATTGGTGACCCGGGTTCTTCAAACCCATCCGCACAATGGTAGCTCCGCTCCTGTTTGGATGCTCAGGTGGAGAAGGTGGACAGGAGTCCATTTTTGCACAGCTTTGACTAGTGTGCCAGCTGCATCCCTTTCTTGAGAAGGCAGATCTGGCCATTGTTACCCATGCCTTAGTCATGTCATGGCTGGATTACTGCAATTTGCTTTACGCGGGGGTGCCCTTGAAGAATATTTGGAAATTTCAGTTGGTGGAGAAAGAATGCAGCTGCCAGGGTTCTCTCTGGAATTGCTAGCTCAGAGCATATTACATCTATTTTGAAAGAGTTGCACTAGCTGCCAATTTGTTTTCAGATCCAGTTCAAGGGGCTAGTTATTACCTTTAAAGCCCTCAACAGGTTGGGTCCTGGGTACCTGAAGGACTGCCCACCCTGAAGGGTTTCTGCCCACCCAACTAGGTTCTCAGAGAGGCCTTTGCTCCATGTGCTGACATCGAGAGAGGCTAAATTCTTGTGCACTTCTCTGTCAACCCCAAGCTCTGGAACACCCTCAGTGAATGTCTGCTCTTAGACATTTGTGGCTGCTTGTAAAAACAACTCAAGACCTTTTTATTTGTTCAGGCTTTTACCCCCTTAGGGCTACCAGGTCTCTCAGCTCTCCTGCTTCTGTTTGTCTTTTTAATGGCTGTTAGTTTTCGGTGTTTTATGGTTTTTACTGTTTAACTGATCTTTATTTATGTATGTATTTATTTATTTTTATTTAGCACATTTTTATCCTGCACCTAACCCAAGGTCTCAGGGTGCTTTAAGCATTACAGTATGATTTTAATGGAGTTTTATTGTGTTTTAACTTTAAAACTGCCTTGGGATGCCTTATGAAAGGTGGTATAAAAACTGAACAGACAGACAGACAGACAGATAGATAGACAGATAGATAGACAGATAGATAGATAGATAGATAGATAGATAGATAGATAGATAGAATGGTGCATAGCTACCCCCACTTCTTCTGAAATCCCAGGGGCTGCTTCTGAAGAGTGTTCAGAAACTTCTGCTGGTCCCAAGGGTATAGCTATAATTGAGCAGATGGGTTAAAAAAAACCCCAGGCCTCCCAGCTCCTGAGGGGCTTCCAGATCCACCTCTCCTTATTTTATTTCCCTCACTCTGAGGTGCTGCTGGGTAGAGGGGTGAACATGGGCCCCTTCTCCCCTAGCTACGCCCCTGGCTGGTCCAGAATGCCGTGTTACCTGGAACCTGCTAGAGAGATCGCATCACCTGTTCTCAGATAATTTCATCAGCTATCAGTGAGTTTCTGGGCACAATTAAAAATGCTGGTTTAGCCTTTAAAATCCTAAATGATTTTGTTTCCAGTTATCTGAAAAAGAATCTCCTCCCATAAAGGTTGCCCCATGAAATCACTGAGTTCTGTTGTAGCAGCCCAATAGTAGCTACTCCTGCCATTTGTAATGTGGGAAGTGGTTACCTAATTTAGGGTCTTTCAGTGGTGGCACCCTTTCTGAGGAACTCCCTCTTTATGGAGTCCCAACTGGCCAGAATTCAGATAACAGCAGTTTTAGTCCAGGTGGTGGTTGTGGGGAACTGCCTAGAAGGAAGTCTAACTTTATGGACAGCTGGCCATTTGTCATCTCCAGACCTGAGACGAACCTTGTTACCAGACTTCCACAACTGCTTGGAAATCTAAGGAAGCAAGGAGTGTATATACAATATATACATAGCAGTTAGAACTGCCTTGTGGGAAATTCTTAAGTGGATGTCACACAATAAGTGGTCCCATGGCAAGAGAAAATGGGTTCTGCATTCAAGAAAGAAGCCCTGAGTATGACTCACCCGCTGTGTTGCTTTGGACTCCACGGGAAGACACAGTGGCTTCCCTTGTCCTAGTATTTTAGGAAGGAATATTTATAGAGAAACTGAGACCTGACATTAATGCTCAGGAGGCACTAGCTGATGCCATAAGGTTTAGTAGGCTCTGAAAAATATCAGGTGATTTCCCTTCTCTTCTTCCACCCCCGCCCATTATCTCTCCGTCAGTCATGGAACAGAGTGTTATCACGTCTAAGAAATTCAACAGCTGGGGAACGGAGGAGGATTTTATCTGTGCTCATTTGTTTGCTTAACTGAGGATGGTGTGTTACACCGAAACGTCTTATCTATGCACACCAACTTTTAGTTTTTCTTTTTTTAACGCAATAAAGGGTCTTTTTGTTGAGAGTTGAGGAGTTCATATGTGCATTGCCTCACCGACATATCAATTTATACTAGTATTTTAGTATAAAACCAGATGTCTGGGAATCATAGGAAAGTGCACTGTAGTGCAGGGTTTAGACATTTACATAGACATTTACATAGTTACATAGACATTTGCACATCCTACCTGGATTGCATTATCCATGTTGACCCTGCACTTATGCGAATGCTGTACAGATGACTAGAGGAGCAGATGCTCCAGATCAGAGCCAGCGTGGTGTAGTGGTTAGAGTGCTGGACTAGGACTGGAGAGACCCGAGTTCAAATCCCCATTCAGCCATGATACTAGCTGGGTGACTCTGGGCCAGTCACTCCTCTCTCAGCCTAACCTACTTCACAGGGTTGTTGTGAGGAGAAACTCAAGTATGTAGCACACTGCTCTGGGCTCCTTGGAGGAAGAGCGGGATATAAATGTAATAATGAATGAATGAATGAATGAATATGGTTTGCAGTAATTAGATGTACTGAATCCATTAATCAGAACTCGAGGAGCGGGGAAGACACAATGCTGCACCATCGAGAGAAGAATCATCTGTTCATGTTTCTGGACTAGCTACTTCTACACCTGCAGCTGATGGCATTTAGGCTGCTGATGGTGAAGAGACTGAATGCTGTGACGACATTGGGAAGGAGCCAGAACAGTCTTCCAGCTTGCTTTGGCTTGCTTTAATGATTGGTAGCACCATTGCCATGAGGGTTTGCTTGGAGGCTTTGAAGGCAATACAAAAATGAATGGAAAGTGGGAACGCAGTGTTCAGTAAACAAAAACTCTTCCTGTATTTTGCTGGTGTTCTGTGTGGCAGGATAAGCATCAGAGCAGTTGGGGAGAAACTTACAAACAAAAAACCACTATGGGGGGCTCCAGTTTCATTTTTCCGGAACTCTCACACAACAAAACGCTCTCAGTGTTTCATGGTTGATTGCCAAATTTCCTTTGTGTACTGCAGATCCTTAAATACCAGGAAACCAGGACAACTAACTTTTTTTTTGCTTATTTGGAAAAACGAGATAAACAAGATATTTTATGCTTCTGAAAATAAATTATTCTGAAGGCTTTGTTTAAATGGACTCAGTGGAGGCTTTTCCATTAGCTTAAGAAATAATTTTGAACCACTGCCAGGTAAAATAGCTGGTTTTGTCCTGAAAGTGGAGAATTGATGTGAATAAGGAGGCAGCCAATTGGATGTAGCCTGGGAGTACATTCAAACAGTGACTTGCAACTGAATCTTATCCATACCTGATGGCTTGTGCAAGCCACTCTCTTGTAGCCACAGCTGCCCAACTGCAAAATGGAGATGGTTTATAGCTGTTTCTCTCATGCAGATAAAACTTAAGTAGATTTAACTAAAGCTTTGTTCAGCAATAACTCCATTTTCTCCTCTTCCTCCCTTTTCCTTTCTCACTCCACCCCCCATCCTCTCTACAGGATCCCCACTGGGACAAACTTCTCAACAACACAACATAAAAGTTTACTAGATAGAACGCAACAGGAGCTATCTATGATTAAATAGTATGTCTTGGTAGGATCCTATCATGTGTACTGTTAAGCTGTGTGCTGCTATATAGGGATTAGGTATAAGGAGGCACCCTTATTAGCCATCTTCTGATGATGGATTGTGCCCGGGGTGCCATTTGTGGCAGCAGGCAGCACACACACACACACACACATACACCCCCCCCCCAATGTGTTTCAGATCATGGGGTCAAGTCAAGTAACGGTCAAATCATGATTAATTTCTGCATGCAGGGCAAGTACTGCTATAAAAAATCAGCTAGGTATGCATGCCAAAAGGTATGTCATCTATCTCTTCCCTGATAGACAAGGAACCTGCATCTAAGAACCTGCAGCTATCTCACATGGCTACAGCAGAGAGAGAAGCCAGAGAACTGGATTCTTTCTCCATCAGCCTGAGATCAGCTCTCATCTGACTCCTCTCAGAAGAGGAAGAAGAAGAAGAAGAAGAAGAGTCCACCTGCAACCATGGCCCTGCAGGCTGGGACCACTTGTGATCTGGTTCCTTCCCTCCAAGAGCTGTGCTTAACTGCAGCCAGCCAGCCACCCTTCATCAGGGATGTTGATGCCAGTTTTAATGTATTTATTACTTTTAAATTACATTTGTATTCTGTTTGGGAGTTAAGGCTGAAAAGCAGAAGGAAAATTCTGGAAAGTGAAATAAAATAAATAATAATTCAAAGGACAAAATCCTCTGTGTGTGTGTGTGTGTGTGTGTGTGTGTGTTTGACTGGCCTATTGCTATAGATGTTGTAAGGTATAAATCAAACCAAAAAAGCCACTCAAGTATTGCATAGCTAAGCTAAAGGGCATGGCCATCCCCCCTCCCCACCCTCATAATGCACCAGGAGAAGGATGCGACATCAGGAGCCTTTACAGACAGGGCTTTTAGCTCTTGGAGTATCTGGCCAAAAGACCCCCTTCGAATTAGACTTGCAGCATTAGGGGAGCAGCCCCTCCCCTCTCTACTCCAAGTTTTCTTTTCAGTAGGTTCACACACAAAGCTTGCTTCTATGTTTTGCTTCTGGCCAATGACTTCCAAGAGGAGGTGGGATGCTACACCTCCCTTTCCCCTAAGGGTTTAGTACTGTAATTAAAACATCCTCTGTGAGCTGGCTCTGTTGAAGTCCACACACACACACACACACACACACACACACACAGCTTAATTAGGCATCAGCCTTGGCTTTCTATAGCCTTCTCCGCCCCTGTCATGATCCTAACACAGAGAGAGAGAGAGAGAGAGAGAGAGAGCGAGAGCATATCAGCCCTCCTGCAGTGTTGCCTCTGCTTTTGCAACCCTATTCCTAGCTTGCAGCCTACAAACTCTCCTCCCCAGATCTCCCCACTCCAAAAACTTTCAAAGAGCAGAAAGCCTGAAAAACTGGCTTTCCCACTCTGCCTCTGGGCAGCTTTCTACTGTATTTGCATTTCATAGGTGTGACTTGCTCTTATCATGTTAATGTGAAGACTTATTTCTGTGCCTCACTGAAGTTTATCCCCAAAAAACTCCGGTAAAATACAGGATTTTAAAAACTTAGACATAAAACATGAACTGACCTTGGCAGGAATTGTGCTGTAGTGAGAAGAACACACTCTCTCCCATCCAGAAGAGATTCAGGGTAAAGCCCCCATGTAGGAAAGCTCCAGGATGTTGCTTCCTTCCCAGGCGCATTGTAGGATGGTACAGTGGAGGGAAAGGCAGTGTTTTGAAATGTCAGTGCTGCAGCTGCTCTCATGGCAGGAGCGGGCTCTTCACTTAAGGTAACCCAGAGGCGTATCTAGGGAAAATAGCGCCTAGGGCAAGCACTGAAATTGCGTCCCCTATCCAAACATCTGACACCCATCTTTCAGATAGCTTTACCATGATATCAGCTGAAAAATACAAGTCTGAAGGTCACATACAAGTCACATATCTGAATATGTGTACAGTGACTTATATTATATTAATTTTTTTAATTTTTTTTTACCTGTAGCTCCTTCGGGGGGCTTCCTGAAGGCCGTGGGAGGGGTCTGCAAAGGTTCCCCCTCCCCCTACTGGCCTCTAGGGCCTCACAGGGACCATTTGAGCATGTGCGGTGGCCATTTTTTTTAAAAAATATATTTTTTTAAATGGCAGCTGAAAACAAAATGGCCACCATGGATGCTCAAATGGCCTCTGTGAGGCCTGGTATGGCCTAGGGCATCACAGAGGCCATTTGAGCATGCGCGGTGGCCATTTTGTTTTCGGAAGGCTTTTTATTTTATTTTTAATTTTAAGAAATGGCACCCCCATTCAAGTGGCGCCCGGGGCACGTGCCCTGCCTGCCCCACTCTAGATACGCCCCTGAGGCAACCCCCACCCACCTGCATCCCAACACATCGAGCTGATAATGAACTCAATGGGATCCTGAACACCCTCTGCATCATTAGCACAATGCACAGCCTGAGTTACCACATTGTGTAAGTAATATAGACACCAGCTGTACTCTGTTTTCTAAACTGCAGCTTTTATTTTTATGCAAATACAGTGAGTGGCATCCAATATAATATCACTTGATGTGCCTTTTTAAAAAATGCAGTGAATTTCATACATCACACAGTTATCACAGCCATGAAGAATAAGGGGACACCAGCTTTAGGAAAGCAGCCTAGGGAATTGAGTGCAATGATCTGTGATGTTATGTAGCAGCAGTTCTGGGATAGTGACCATGTATTCTTCAGAAAGACAGGCGAGTTTGTAGTATGGACCTGTTTTTAAAAATGTAGTTAAAATCCCACAGATAATGTCTCCTTTAGACAGCATGCAACTAGTTCCTGCTCATCACATGTTTTCTGTTTGGCTGCATCCTTGCAAATGTGTATTCAGATCAGTTTAATATAACATAGATTATTCACATAGCACTGAGAATGTTCTACCAGTACCAGCAGGCTCTCACAAGGGACAATAATTGGAAAGTCATAGGAGAAACACATGGAGAGCTATGGGGTGATTTTAATTCCCAGACACAAGGCCAGTTCAGATTTTTGAATTTTCCCATCCTTGTTCACATCACAGTGGCGAAGTAGTATCTGGCGGAACTTGTCCAGGTCCATGCCGCTAATGCTGGGCTACAGGAGGGGGGAAAGAGAACTATTTTTAGAAGGCAAAATCTTTCTCTCAGTGGTTGCTTCTCTAACATTAAATATGAATAAGAACTCTGTAATGAACAAAGGGCAATGGTGAGGATAAAGGAATCATTCAAAGCAAGTAGGCTGCCTCAGTACAACTAGAAAAGAGAGAAGGAAATAATGGGGGGGAAAGGATTTGTGAACCCACCTTTTTGTGCATTCTCTATATGCATAGTTTGGCCATATAATTCATTACCGGCACAAAGAGTCAAGACTGGGAGGAAATGTGAAACCAATGATAACGCATAGTATGGAAAACAAGACATGCACGGATGAGCAAAGTCTAATAGGAACACGAGTTGTAGATATGGAACTTTGCATGTGCCACTGCTTCTGTTTCTCTTCTGGAATAGGACATGCTATCCGTAGTCATATTTTTATTCCACAAGGCTTCCCCCCACTGAGTGAGTGAGGAAGATTTTCCATTTATATAGTGGATTTGCTGGATGGGGACCACTATGCAAATCAGTCTGTCACATATGGAAAGAAAGCTCTATCATAATTCATATGAATCATACAAATTGATGTAAAGTGCAGCTCCTGTTCTTTATTGTTCCATAAAATAACTGACTCTGGACCAAAAACGTCTCTCTCCGCCTAACCTACCTCACAGGGTTGTTGTGAGGATAAACATAACCATGTACAGGACACCGCTCTGGGCTCCATGGAGGGAGAGCAGGATATAAATATATAAATAAGCTATTTGTCCTTGTGACTTATGCTTTTAAGTTACTGAACAAGAGCACACACAACTTTTGTCATGAAATCCATGGGGAAACCAAACATGTAAACCAAAATGAAAATCACCTTGGCAAGTTCCATCATATCTTTGACAAACCCATCCACTTCTGGCCCTTCAAGCGCTCCTGTCTTACTCTGGAATATATACAAATTCATGAAATGTTGCAGAATAAAAATACATACATGAAAAAGGCAAAGTTTGCCATCTGCCTGCTCCCTTGCTGACAACATGAGAGCCAAATGTGCCTCTTGATGTGTTCTGTGGCTAATGGGAAAGCAACTGCACATTCTGTGTCTTCCTGATAAAGCTCTCTCTTGCCTCTCTCTCTTACGAGGCCTTGGAAGGTGGCCACCAGGGCTGGTTCAATTGTTACACAGACAAGAGCATGGAAGCTGAGCTCCCCCAACTCCTGCTGTAAGATCTGAACTTGTAGATCTCACAAGGGTTATGGTACAGATTAGAGTCTAGCTGATGTATTGTGGCATGAGCTTTTGTAGTAAGAGCTTATTTTTGTATCACACATATGAAATGGACTGAGATGGTGATAGGTATACATCCACATGGACTGAGGCATACTGGAGATAAGCCAAGTTAAGAGATGAGCTCAAAGTAACAGGAATAATTAGCTAATGTTCTTATGTTGCCAATCAAGATAAAATCATGCAAGGATTAACTGGTATAGTCAAATGCTTGGAAAGATCCATCAAATATGGATTCTTGAAATGCTGAGTGGAACAAATTAGCTCTTCGTCTGCTCAATCATAGCTCCATTATTAATGGAAACCTTTAGCTGGATCTGACAGCAAGTTCTTTCACACATTTGTTTGTGTCTTGGAATGAGTAGCAGATGGTGAGAACTAACATCAGAGTGTGGTCATCACTTTCACACCCTGCTTCTTGGGGCTTCTGGCTAGCCACTGCTGGAAACAGAACAGTGGACCAACTAGTCCCTTGGTCTGATCGAGAAAAGGAATTCTGATATTCTTGTGAATTATTCAGAGCATTAAATATCTTGAATATAATATGTGAGGGGTGGCCAACCTGGGGCTCTCCAGCTATCAGACTACAACTCCCATCAGCCCCAACCACAGTAAATTACAGCTGGGGAGTGATGGGAGTTGTAGTTCAGCAATAGCTGGAGAGCCTCAGGTTGACCACCGCTGCAGTGTATGATCACCTACTGCAAGGTGAGGCTGTTGCATCAGTGTCCATGGCTGAAAACGCAACCTGATGGCTGTTGAAAGCCCATCTCAGCTTCTATACCTTTATATTGCACTATGTTAGCCCAGGAGCAAACACCAGTCCATCAACACCAGTGAAGGACAGCTACAGGGCCACAGGGGCAGAGGCTAGCTCTCCATGTTGCTGCAATGTCATGAGATACAGCAACACACCAGAACCAAGAGCCCTGCACATTAATCTAGGACAGGGCTGTGCAATCTTAACCCTCCTGCAGAAGTTGGACTACAACTCCCATCATCCCTGATGATGGGCATTGTGGCTGGGGGAGGATGGGAACTGCAGTCCAAAAACAGCTGGAAGGCCGAAATTGTGGAGCCCTGATCTCACACTGTAAGTTTTGATTTGTTGTAGGCAAAGCTACAACACCTGTGGCTTTTTAGTTTAGAAAAAAGACAACTGTGGGGAGACATGATAGAGGTCTATAAAATCATGCATGGTGTAGTGAAAGTGGATAGAGAGAAATTTCTCTCTCACACACATAACACTAGAACAAGGGATCATCCCATGACACTGATTGCCAAGAAATTTAAGACCAAGAAATGGAAGTACTTTTTCACACAATGCATAATCAACTTGTGTAATTCTCTGCCACAAGATGTGGTGTTGGCTACTAGTTTGGATGGCTTTAAGAGGGGTTTGGATAACTTCATGGAGGAGAGGTCTATCAGTGGCTACTAGTCTGAGGGCTACAGGCCACCTCCAGCTTCAGAGGCAGAATGCCTCTGAATATTCTGAATATTCAGAATGCCTCTGAATACCAGTTGCAGGGGAGTAACAACAGGAGAGAGGTCATGCCCTCAGCTCCTGCCTGTAGGCTTCCAGAGACATCTGGTGGGCCACTGTGTGAAACGGGATGCTGGACTAAATGGGCCTTGGGCCTGATCCAGCAGGGCTGTTCTTATGCCATCCACTCAGCAATAATTCCAAACCCACAATAACTTACAACATCATAGTGTGCAAAGATTTTTTCAAAATCTCTCTTCCTTTCTTCCGTACTACAAGCCTGAATGGAGGAAACAATGATGAAAAAGTTTCAAAAAGTTGTCTTCACAAAAGGGGGACAGGGAGTAATTAAGTGCACTGAAAATTACTGCTACTTACATCCATTTTAAACTGAAGGAGAAAATTTTCTTGAAGAGCCAAAATTCTAAATGGAAAGAGGCAAATTACGGTCTTCTCAGATATCAGCGACACAGACAGCTCTGCTTGACAGATCTCATCAAGAGTGACACTTATGGGAAGTTAGCAGGCAGTTTCAGAAACAGCAGCTTGTATGACATGAGCAGGGATGCTACCTTTTCCTCCCTCAACAGAGTTTCTGGGCCTTTGCTGTTTATGTGTACTGGGCTGGCTACACCATTTAACAGGTGTAGCTTTTTATGCCATGGGAACATAGGGCTGACAAAAGTTGCATTTGTTAGATGTCTGCCATGCAATCTACTGCACAGGTGCAGCTAGAATAATTTGGATCCTGGACCTAATGAGCTTATGGAGGCTCCTCTGCAAAATAAGCATCCTCTCCATATATATACATTTCACCACAAACTCCCAAATCAGGGGTTTGGGGGGGTATTTAATTTTTTTTTTTAAAAATAAAAATCCATGGATTGACTGATATGTTTGAAAATCATTACACAGAGTCCTGATAACCTGCCCTACATCTAACCCAAATTTCAGAACTCTAGGCCAAGCCACTCCAGAAATATAAAAGGGAGTCTATTTTCCCTTGGGCGAGTGGGCACATGACCTAGGCCCCCAGGTCCGTTACTAACGGTGCCCCTGATCTACCGCATGAAGCCATCAAATTCAATAAGTCTGCTCCTCAGAAACAGATGAACACAGTACAGTTAAAATGTACCTTGCTAGGTCATTCAGATCCAGTCGTCCATCTTTATTTTTGTCAAAGTGCTTCATCTAAAAAGCAAAAAGAGGAAGCCATTATGAAATGCTAACATTCAGCAAGCTGGTGAAAAAAATGGAGCACACAATGGAACTTCCATAGTCAAAGTGATACTTGCCATGCTATTCTGAGATGTACAGCATGGCCAAGTTCTTCCAGGATTTCTCCTAGGGATTCTTGACAGCAGCTTTAAACAGGATGCACTGTGGCCCCCCTCTTCATTGTTGTTTGTGGCATATATGCAAATCTGTATAACTTTCAGCCCTTCCCAAATTATGCTAAAATGTACAGTTCTCAAATGTAATCTCCAAATACCCCATTTCCCAATGTGTAATCTGATTGACAAGGACTTTGGTTATAGGCTAGTATGATGGAACACACACACACACACACACACACACACACACACACACACACACACACGAGCTGGTGAGTGAGTGTGTGAGTGTGAGTGTGTGTTGCCCTGGTAACCAGGCACGGAAGGTTCAGAGGGGGAGGGATTTAAACTGAAGGCAGTTGAGTTGAGATGGAGAGAGGGAGAGGAGAGTTGGAGTTAGTTGTGTTGGCATAGGAGGTGGTTTGAGCTGAGGGTTGAGAGATTGGGGTGTGTGTTCTGAACAGGAGAGATTGTTCAGGGGGTTGTGTGGAACCTGAAGGGTGAATGTGTGGAGGCTGTGGAACCAGCAGTGTACTGGGCAACTCCTAGTAACAGACAAGAAGGTCTGGAAGAATTCACTGAGTTTACAAGCCCAGTTTTAATTACCTCTGTCCCAGTTATCTAACCTCCCCCACATATGTTTATTATTTGATTGATTGATTGATTTGTTTTGATTTGTTTTGATTTGATTTGATTTGATTTGATTTGATTTCTATACCGCCCTTCCAAAAATGGCTCAGGGCAGTTTAAACAGAGAAATAATAAATAAATAAGATGGATCCCTGTCCCCAAAGGGCTCACTATCTAAAAAGAAACACAAGATCGACACCAGCAACAGTCACTGGAGGTACTGTGCTGGGGGTGGATAGGGCCAGTTACTCTCCCCGTGCTAAATAAAGAGAATCACCACGTTAAAGGGTGTCTCTTTGCTAAGTTAGCAGGGGTCTGGGTTAGGGCTATATGTTACATTTTATTCAGAAGGAAAGAACCACTCAGAAAGTGGAACAGCTGATGTATCTAGGAACTTGGTAGAGACGTTTTTGGGCCCTGCTTTGCAGAGATCTTTATTCTAATCAGTAAATAATAAATTTATTCTTTTTTTCATTTTATACCTCAGGTTTTGTTTCATTTATGTCCTGAACATATATGCCTATCATGTGCTCGCAAGGCTATGTAGCCAAAGGTGTTGAGTACCAAGAGCAGGGTAACAAGAATTATATGGTGGCAGCGAGGGGAA
This sequence comes from Hemicordylus capensis, assembly GCF_027244095.1. Lineage (NCBI taxonomy): Eukaryota > Metazoa > Chordata > Lepidosauria > Squamata > Cordylidae > Hemicordylus > Hemicordylus capensis. The sequence continues at coordinate 221,451,619 of NC_069660.1, read as the reverse complement.
AAACTGAAGAAATTCCCAGAAGAATAAATTGTTATAGAACAATATATTAAAAATAACACAAATCACCTCCCTGGAATTGAAGGGGGTGTCAGGGAGGGACCCTGACAGCTAGGATAAAAATCGAGGGGGTGGAAAAGGAAAATAAATATTACACTATATTGTATACCACTCTGAACTTAAAGACTCTGTGTGTGTGTGTGTGTGAGAGAGAGAGAGAGAGAGCGAGAGAGCACTCACAAGGTACTAATGTTGCACTCCTTCAGCCATTGTGATTGGGGTTGATGGAAGTGGTAGTCCAACAGCTTCCAGCTGTGGTGGGGAGGACACTAGGTCTGGGGAGTCAAAGTTGAGAACCCCTGCCTTAGAGAGAATTCCCTATGTTTTTTGGTTGGTGGTTGGCCTCATTATTATTATTTTTTTAACCACCCAACAGTTTCATCATTGAGTACTGTCCCAACACTTTGCTTAATTTCATGTTCCATCAGATATCTAAAGGTGCAGCTCTACCAGAACCATTCTTGGGAAACACAGGACAAGGCAGGAACTCTTCTCCTCTCTCTTGTGATAAATAGATAAGTGAGCATTTTATCTTGCTAAGCCTCATGAGTATATTTGACAAAAGGCTTTGCCTGCATGGATATGTTTCAATTAGGAGGTTTGAGGCTTTTTGTATCAGAAAGCACTCATCTTGATGAATATAGGAGGCTTTCTCCCTGCTCTGCAATATATTCAGATTGTCTTTAACTATATTCTGGTTGCTCCCTTCCTGGTGGATTCACCTTTTTCACAGTATCTCATCCTTTCCGAGCCATAGCTTTGTTGCAGGGAAACGACAAACAGGTCAACTGGAGTCGAAGCATGAATAATTCATGATAAAAGGGTGTTGAGAACTGGCTTTAATTTTTTAAGTGCTGGTAGGTGATCTAGTGTATCACACAGATTGACGGCAGTTCTAAAATATTCAGTACTGGGCTAGCGTTTAACCTTACTTTTATGAACGCTGTACCTTTGGGAGTGATCAAGTTCTGAAAACCCCATCAGGGAAAATTGAGACTGTGAATGTATTTCTGCAGATCATGCTTAATATCTCTAATATCTCTAATCTTTAAAAACAAACAAATACAGGTTCATTGTCTTAGCAGATGGCTTCATCTAGAAGGGGTTGCCATACACTCTCACTTCCCCAAGGAGTGAGAGGTTCCAGGGGCAGTGCAACCAGGTTTTGTATCCTTTGGATGAGAGGCAACTGGAGACCAAATGGGGTCTTTGGAATACTTGCTTTACTTACAGATGTGCAAGCAGAGAATGATGAGAACTGATCTTGTGGTAGCAAGCATGATTTGTCCCCCTAGCTAAGCAGGGTTGTTGGGGACCCCCCCCAACCCCAACATTAATCCCAGAATAGCAACCCAGAATTGTATAGGATTCAGGCCTGTGTCTGACTCCATTTTTATTAAGAGATCAATTAATGCCTGAACCCAAGGTGAACTGACCAGTACATGACTTGCCTCTGAGACTGATGCTAATTGTTCTGTGAAAGAGGAGGCAATCCAGCCTTCTGTTGTGAAATGGGCACTCACAGAAACACAAAGGCCAGGCCTGAGCAATCAAAATGCTAAAATCTAACCCACTATCAGACAATGCCTGGAAGAAGTGAGAAGCTGAGCTCTCCCTCCCTCCTGCAGGTCTATGTTAATCCTTGTCAATGATTGTCCTGCTATGCCCAAAGAGGATACTCAATTACTGTCTATAGAAATTCCACTCCAGGTAAATGCACACAAAGAAAACACCTATAGATTTTAATTCTTACTTTATTAACACCTTTTAACACCTTCTGGGACCAAGCACCAGAAATCTGGGGACAAGAGAAGATGCCCATTTGCAGCTCAGAGATGCAGATTTGCTTTGGGCAAAATTAGAATGTCTCTCCCCTGAGTAGCAGCTTACAGAAGATGGGATCAGCTCTCCCTGGACCTAGCTAATATCCTGAATAATTAAAAGACAAGATCCAGAAGGTAACAGCAAATTGTCACCTTTTGGGGGATCCAGGAAGGGTGAGAATATTTTGAATAGACTCTATGGAGATCAAAGGAAGATACAACTATAAAGAATGAGGCTTGCTGGACAGAGTCAGCAATCTTTTGCCTACAAGCAAGACTTGCTCATGAGCAATCCAAGGGTTTGCTGCCCAAGCTGCGGGGCTAGAGGCAGGAATTCTTTCCAGGGAGAAGGGACTGTTTGTGACTTCTGCTGCGCCGTGAGAAGTCAAGACTCCCCAGTCATGATACTCCCAAGCAATCTTGCCTAACAAGCATACTTGCTCAAGAGCCATCCCAGAGTTTGCTGCTAAGCCGTGGGGCAACAAGCAGGACCTCTATCCATGGACAGGAACTGTCTGTGACTTCTGCTGCACAGTGAGACGTCAAGACTTCTCCAGCCATGGTGCTCTCACTCTCAGCCTCGCTCTGAGCAAACTGCCTGCTTGACCATCGCTCTCAAGCTCCTGTTTACAGCTACAGCCTCTCTCCTTCAGCTGAAAGCCCCACCGCTCTCAAGCCTCTGACCCTGGTAATATGCTGCCCCACAAGCTTTGGATCCCTCCATCCTTTCCCCTTCTTCTCCTTTCCCCTCTTCCCTCTACTAATTCCTGATCTCCCCAACTCATGTCAGTCCTCTACCTTCCTCACCCCCACTCTTTTCCACCTATATCAGAATTATATTAGGCTCTAGGAGGATTTAATACACACACATATGATAGTTAGGAACACTGAGTGAATGTTGTTGCTGGCTATGGTTGAAATATTGTTAGTAATTCTGATAGATTGTTTTGCTTTCTGCTCAGTTAGATTGATATTGTTATTCTTTTGTACTCAATAAAGCCCATTGAATCATTTAGGATTGCTTTGATCTCCTTTCTATCTTGCGAGCCCAGATCCTTCATGGTCATCGTATAAAAGAACTGGTCACTTTGTGACACTGGTGAAGCCAGCCTAATTTCATCTGCTAGCTCCTAAGCACAAAATCAGGCTTGATTCACTACAGGGTCTGCCCTGGTTGCATTTGAATGGGAGACCACACATGAGCACTGGAAGATATTCCCCTCAGGGGATGGAGCCGCTCTGGGAAGAGCAGAAGGTTTCAAGTTCCCTCTCTGGCTTCTTCAAGATAGGGCTGAGAGAAACTCCTGCCTGCAACCTTGGAGAAGCCGCTGCAGTCTGTGTAGACAGTATTGAGCTAGATAGACCATTGGTCTGACTCATTATATGGCAGCTTCCTATGCTCCTATGCTCCTGAGTGGATGCAAACAGGCACTCCTAACAGGTGTCTCCTCTAAAAGTAACCTGGGAAACCCCCCAAGGCTGCACACACTCCTTGGTTACTGCTAATTCCAGCTATACATTCTCAGCTCCCTGCTTTGTGGGTCATACTACATTTTATACACCAACTGCATGATTGGGGGCTATATATATATATATATATATATATATATATATATATATATATATATGAATATGAGAGGAGAGCTGGTCTTGTGGTAGCAAGCATGACTTGTCCCCATAGCTAAGCAGGGTCTGCCCTGGTTGCATATGAATGGGAGACTTGATGTGTGAGCATTATAAGAGATATTCCCCTCAGGGGATGAAGCCGCTCTGGGAAGAGCAAAAGGTTTCAAGTTCCCTCCTTGGCTTCTCCAAGATAGGGCTGAGAGAGATTCCTGCCTGCAACCTTGGAGAAGCCGCTGCCAGTCTGTGAAGACAATACTGAGCTAGATGGACCAAGGGTCTGACTCAGTATATGGCAGTTTCCTATGTTCCTAAATGCAAATAGCAGCTCTGCGGGGTCCCAATCGAGATCAGGAACACAGTGGTGGGGAGGAGGTATTAGCCCTTTGTCCCTTGATCTGGATCAGACCCCTCCACAACTGCTCTTTGCCCTGAGGGGAAAAAAAAATCTCATTGGCACCAAATGAGAGCTTATTTCTTAAGAAAATGGTAGCTGTGCAGGTTGATCAGTATCAGGGCCCACATGGCTGCTATTTACGTTTTTTTAAACTACTACTACTGGAATATTTATATACCAATGTTCAACAAAACTTCTCAAAGCACTTTACATAGAAACATAAATAATAAATAAATAAGGTGGCTCCCTGGCCCCAAAGGAAACACAATCTGGGGGTGGGGGGAATGTACAGTAGACACAGCAACAGCCACTGGAGGGATGCTGTGCTGGGGTTGGGTAGGGACAGTTGCTCCCCCCTGCTTTAATATAAGATAATCGCCGCTTTTAAAAGTGCCTCTTATTGCAATCATGCATTAAGCAAATTGTCCGGTTTGGTCCTGTGACTTCCAAACTGCCAACTTTTGGTTTTCTTCTCCAACGTCTGCCCTCAGCTGGAAGAGTGTCAGGTTCCCGAGTGATACTCTGATGAGCATCTCATCCCAAAACACAAACTCTCTCTTCACATTAGCTCCTACAGGGAAACCATTCACCACCACCCTGTACCGCTAACCAGCAATTTGCCTAACAAATTGCTACCAGCTGTAACAACATGAAATACCCAGCATCTCATCACAAGAGATGCTGACTTGGACTGCCCAGCAGAACTGGGGCAACAACCTGCAGACACACATTCCCAGAGTTCAGAGAGAAAATACATTCTAATGAACAAAGAAGGTGCAGGCTGCAATGTGGTTCTTGGGCTAGTTTCTAGCTTCCCAGGAAAAACACCAACTAGCTATGAAGAACAGTGTCTACTTGTTAAAACAGACACGCATGCCCACTCTGATTACTCCGGAACAGGCAACCATCTTAGAATAATTCCAGAAGATTTTGCTTCCCAGACACTAAAGAAAGGCAGAAAGCTATTTATTTGATATGAGCCCTCACAGTTTCGTATGCATTTAACGTGCTCACTTGACCATCCGTCCCTGCCTGCCTAGTTCCTAGGCTCGAGTCACTCCCCACATGCAGCAACTGCTTCCAATGTGAAGGGTGGAGTCAGCCTTCCCTTTCCTTGTGAAGGGTCTGTGTGTGTGGGAACGGTGGGTTTGGTTCAAGGGCTCAGAATCACCTGGCTGGGAGTGTGTGGGAATGGTGGCCTTTGCCTCCAGATCACCTGGCTGGGGGAGGGAAGAGAAGGAGCTGCGCTCTGACAAGCTTTCTTTGAGTCTCCTTCCAATGAGACTCAATCCTTCCAATTTCTCCTTCCAATGACCAATTTATTTTGAGGGAAAGGAGTAAAAACAGTCCTCCTTCATCTCTCCCTATCACTATTTTTGCCTGGAAACTTAATGTCCTATGGGAGCACTCCACACACTATCAGAAGGGGCAAATGGTGGCAGTTTTCATCCTACTCACACCATCAAACATTCTTCCAGATTTTCCATGAATTGTTACAAGAACAGCCTGTCTGGGGTCTACAAGCAGCACCCCACTATATGATTTGGAACTGCAGACTTGCAGTCTCCATCTTGGCTACCTGGACTCACAAGATCGCGAGCCTCCCACATGCCCATATTTGGCAAATCCTCAGTGAGTCACTTAGCCCAAGCAGCATGGGGAAACTTTACCCCAGGTCAAGTATGACACGCAACTGCAAGGTACCCCTATGACCCTCTCTATTTTACAATACAGAAAAGGATGCTGGCTTGGCAGACACGAATTAAGGAGAAGGACTATTGCTCAAGAGAATCTCAAACTCCTCTTTTCGTTGGGACAAAGGATTAGTCTTTAATCATCTCAAAAGGACCTCAGATAAGGCTGTACTCACTATCCCAGCGTTAATGGTCTGACGGGGATCAGGGAAGAAGCTCCTTAGTGTGAAAAGCATTCCGATCTTCCCACCTGGAAGGTCTTCCTGATGCACGAGATATGTTTTGAGCCCACCCATTTACTCTATTCAATCCAGGTTTTTCAAACCACTTCACTCTATTGTTCCTCAAGATTGCACACAAGTTTAAAAGTGAGTGTCCTGCCCCACTCAGCCAGTGCTCTGGTGATTTTTTTTGGGGGGGGCAGTTCAGACAATCTGCCCTCCATGTGAGTATGCAGGATGGAATAGTAGCTAGGGAAGAAAGCATGCACACCTTCATTTCTAATTGCTAGGTAGGTGGGACCAGGAAGATGTATAATCCAAACTGACCAATGGGTAATACAGGTTGAGTATCCCTTATCCGGACACGGAATGCTCTGAAATCCAGAAACCACCACGGTGTGCGCCAAAGCAAAACAAAAACCAAAAATTATGTATTACCCTTGTGAGCTGGGTAATCTGCTTACACATTTTCATATGCATTTCCTGATTGCCTTCCTCCAATGAACTACATGACTAGTAGCTTTAGAAGACCCATTGCAAGTCCCAGCCTGATGGACCTTGTTTATACCAGAAGCCATCAGGCAGAGAGCTACAAACGTTTATTAAAAATAAATAAATCCTTGACTGCTGTAATAATCGCTCTCTCACACACACAGCTCACTAGCAAAAGGAAAACACTTCATTTCCCAAACCGAGCTGGCTGAAGGCGCATCTACCTGCCTTCCTCTCCTCGTGTGTGTCCGATCCACAAGCAGAACATGTGGGCGAGGAAAAGCAGACCACCTTTGCCATTGCAAGCCCACCCCCCTCCTCCTGCCTGGGTCCCTCCCCCCTCTCAGCTTCTGCCACGAGGAGACATTGCTGGCTGGATGCTACACATTCCCTTGGGGAGACACTGAGCCAATCGCCCCGGCTAAAATTGCTGAGATCACTGAAGATGATTTAAAACAGCAGAAGAGGAGAGAAGGAGAGGCCCCCCTCACTTGCCCGCAGCTTCCCAATTTTGCTGTTTTTAAACATGCTGTAATTTGTCTGTAATTCTCTCTAGTTGCGGCTCTGTTTTTATTGTGAAACTTTTTAATGTTTTTTCATGTTCTCGCTTTGGCACTAAAGGGAAAAGGGAAAGCCCCCCTCCTCCACTCCCATGCCCAATATATCTCATTATGAAAATATTCCCAAATCCGGAAAAATCCAAAATCTGGTACACTTCTGGTCCCAAGCAGTCTGGATAAGGGATACTCAACTTGTACCACTTTTGTGGTTCAGTGTGAATCAGGCTTCAAATTGAGCCTGTTTTACATGGCCAGGAGTCCAATGAACATTAAACAAAAGAATGAGGAAGCTGAAAGTGAATCCAAGAAAACCTCCACTGAAACAGAGGGCATGGATTTCTCATAAGCCCTAAATGGTCTCTGTTATTATGTAGACAAAGGTGCAGTTTCATTCAGTGGAAACATACTGTGTGGCTCAGTTGAAAGCTCACTGCTGACAGCCCAGCTCTGATGTTATCATTACCTGCTATTGCAGCCAATGAATAATAACAACCTAAGTTGGGATGCGATTATTTTGGCAATCTTGGCAAATGTGACTTGCAGATGAAGAAACGGGTAATGAGCTTTCCTTGCATGTGGCACTGATAATATGTAACTTTGTGAATTGCAAGATGGTAAAAACACACTGGAGATTTATTATAATGCAATCTAATGTATCTGAATGGCTTGGGGGGACTTGTAAAATCAGAAGGTCAGATATATGGAAATTTATTTCTATAGTACATTTATATACTGCCCCATACAAAAAAGTGCCTGGGCAGCTCACAATATAAAACCATTAAAACATTAACATAATTAAAACAATTTAAAATACAATAAAAACTCTAAAACCAAAGCTTAAAAACTATAAACTAAAAGCCTGACTAAACAGGTATGTTTTTAGGTCCTTCTTAAAAACATGCAGAGACAGGGAAACTAATTTCATTGGGAAGCACGTTCCAGAGTCCTGTGGCAACTCTAGAAAAGGTTGGTTTTGAGTCGCCACCAACTGAGCCAGGGGCAACCTCAGCGGGACCTCCCCTGTATATAACAGGGATGTGTGAGCAGGTTTGGAACTGAACTGGTTCGAAGTCAAACCGGTTCAGTTCAAAGGCTTGGGGTCAAGCTGAACCGGTTTGGCTTGACCCTGGACTGAACCACCCCCAGACACGTCTGAGGAGGTGGCGGGGTCCACGGAGGTTTCCTCTCCCCCTGCTGACCATCCTTTCTTCAAAAATGGCCACGTTCAGGCTTTCCCCCGGTGTGGTGACCATTTTGGTGGCCATGCAGAGGCCCATTGCACAGGCACAGCAGCCTCCAAAATGGTCACCGTGCCTGGGGAAATAGCCAAAAGGGGCTGTTTCTGAAGGAAGGAAGGCCGCCAGGGGGGAGGGAAACCTCCACGGACCCCGCCCCCGGCCACCTCAAAGAAGCCCCCCCCCCACTGAACTGAACCGGGGTGGGGGTTCGTGGAGGTGCCGGAACAAACTGGCCCAGTCTGGTTCAGGTCTGGTTCAGACTTGAACTGGACCAGACCAGCCGGTTCTGTGCACACCCCTAGTATATAAATAGCATATACAGAGAATTACACTGATACAGGGCTAGTACAGAATTCAGACACCTCTTTTAATTATCCAGGGAACAAAATTTCCCCACATTAAGTTGTCAATGTGAACTGGATAAGTGTGTTTGGAATGTTGCTTAATATACTAGCTTCTGAAAACTGAGCGCATTCCCTGCCTTCTCTTGGCACAGCAGAGAAAGGCACAACAGGAATGCAATGAGACCCCCTGCAGACTCCTGGGAAGGAGGTGAGGCAATGCTGGCCTCGGAAGCAACTGGATAAGTGATCTGATACAGTTCTTACTGAATTACTGGAGTGGCAAGAGAAGAAGTGACTTGCAGTGCCTCTCAGTGACAGGGCAGGCTACGTTTGGGCCTTCATTTCGCTGCACAGCTTCCCTTTACATTTCTTTTTCCCTCTTAGTATTTTAGAGGAATCCTAAACCATTCTGGCTGCATTACACATTCACCCAGGGGCATAGCAAGGTTGGAGTGGGCCCAGAGACAAAATTTTAAAATGGGCCTCCACACTCACTGAAGCTCAGCTAATGAAGTAAAGAAATCTTAAATGAGGCTGAATAGTGGTAACAAAAAGATAAAACACCTATGTGCTACAATAGAACATCATCCTAAATTATTTTTAAATAGTTTTTGGAAATTGTGGACGATGCAAGTCATTTAATGGTACTAGAGAAAGCCATGCTGTTCTGGTAGATCCAGGTCTTAACACTCACATCAGTTTCAGAGGATGGATACAACTGAAGGAAGCCCAGGTGGGTGTGTGGCCGGGGGAGTCAGTCATGTGACTTGCCTCTGGGGGGGCCCAAGCCAGTGGGCCCCCAGACAACTGTCTCCCCTTGCCCTGTTATAGTTATGTCCCTGCATTCAGCCATCCCACATGAGCATCCTATCCAGCTTCGGGAGCTGTGCACACGCCCAATTTTCAGTCATGCATTAGCAAAAACCTAGGTAGGAGGAAGGGAAAGTAACCATCTAGGAGCCAGGAACTGGGCAGGATGGCTTTCTGTCCACCCTAGTTAAAATGCTGGGAACAAATACTGGGCAGGATGACACCATCCGACTCAGCTCTTAGCCCTCTTCCTACACACAGCCAAACATTGGGAGCACACACAGCTCAGTTCACTAGAAGTCTTGTCCTACCCAATTTATGGCCGTGTGAGCTGCCTGACAGTTTTATAAAGTTAAAAGAGCTTGGTTTCCCTCCCTTAAGAAATGAATCTTTCTGGCCAGTCAAATCTTTTATTAATCTCTTCTTCACTTTCTTCAGTTTGTCAATATGGACAAACTATATATTTATATTTTAATATTTATTTATTTATTTATTTTTGCATTTGCATTATTATATTGCATATAATGAATATATATTAGATATTCTTAATGCTGTGCAGTCACTTGTATTTGTTTTTTCAAGGATATTCAGCTTCCCAGAGAACAGTCAAAAATAGCACTGAGTGTGTGTGTGTGTGTGTGTAAGTAACATGACCACAATATCATGCATGATACTGGACACTCTTAACTTGCTCGACTCTTTTGTAATTATTGTTTTCCACATTTTTCTCTCAAATGAAATATCTGGATTACAGAATCTCGCTATGCTTCAAGGATGACAGTTATTCTAAAGTAGAGATCATTGCTTATTCAAGAACAAAACACAACTCACTAGGAGAACTGGGAACAGAGACCATGGGTGGGATGACTGTTAACCACAAAGCAGCTTCTGCTCTACCTCCTGCAACTAGGGAAGGGGGACATCTCATCAATCAAACTATGTATGCTCTGCACAATAAGCAAAACCAAAAGCAAATGTATATGCTGGTTGTCTATTTAAATGATGCTAATTAATCACATTTGCACTGACTTACTTGTTGATTCCATTTCTGGCATTGATGCGAGAAATGCGATATGGAAGCCTTTGTACATGCAATATCCTTCTTCATGCATTTGAATTTAGAGTTCAGTAATTGTAGAATGTAATTATATTATGTATTCATTCTATTTGCTGATGGAACCTCTATCCAAGGTGGCTTACACAAATACAAAACATCAAAGCCAAAGCAGAACCAGGAAATAAAAAAAGATAAAAATAGAAAAGCAGCCGCCAGATGACCATGAAAAGATCTCCAGTAGCACTATAAGCACAGGAGAACAGGATGGACTTTGCCCACACCTCAACAGTAATGGAGAAGGTGCCAGATGAACATGTCTAGAGAGAGAGCTCCACAGCACTGCTAGATGGCAAGTCCTTTCTCCTGGAGCTATCTAAGCTCAGCAGGTGAGAGAACTTAAAGAAGGGCTCTTAAGAAGAGCTTCCTTGGTGGGCAGGATCATGTGGGATCAGTCAATGAGATCTTGAGATACCATGTTCTAGGGCTGTTTAGGGCTTTGAAGGCCAAAACCAGTAGTTTGCCCTGAGCCCAGAAACAAATTGGGAGCCAAACACTGACTGACATTCTCTGAAGGGCTAGGAAAATGGAAGTAACTCTGCAAGGATGTAGACAGAATGGACTTTAACTGCCCTATAGTCATTTCCCCACAGCCACAGTCAGCACAGAGTGTGGAGCACGATTTTCACCTTTCCATTTAGACGGAGTTTTAAACTCCAGGAGTCTGTCCCCTGTGGCTGTGTGACCTTGGAGGACAGATTCCTGGAATTTTTAACTCCATTTGAATGAGGGAGAAAGAAGTGAAAACCACGCTACCCCTCTTAGTACCTGCTGGGGCTGTGGAGAAACAACTATGCAACAGTTAAGGTCTACTCTGTTTGTGTCTCTGCAGGGCTAGTTCCATTTCCCTAGCTCTGTAGAAGCTGATAGTCAACATCTTTTAATACACTGGGGTAAAATATTTGAGTGATCAGCACATTCTGTGCCAGAAATCCTACTTTGTCTACTCCTCTGGCTTCTTCAACTTAAGCAGGCATGCCCACACAGACCTTCAGTCATCACAGCCATATATTTTTTTAAAAATGATTGTTTTTAAAAAACTGTTGCACACAAACACAAAAAATGCATTTTGTGTGTCTCCTTAAGTGGTACATAAGCTACAGCCATGTCTTTTAGGGATGTGCAAACAGGTTCGATTCTGAATCTGTTTGAAGTTGAACCGGTTTGGTTTGACAGCTTGATGTCGAACACCTCCCCCCCACCCCGCCGCCAGTTTGGCTCGACATTGGACTGAACCCCCTGGCTGTTCAGGGGTGGGGTGTTCACGAATAAAAATTATTTTATTTTATTTTATTTTTATTAGGTCATGATCTGGCCACACAGGGCCCAATGCACATGCGCAGAAGCCTCCAAAATGGCCACCACAACAGGAAGAAAGCCCAGAAAGGGTCGAAGATTGGCTGAACTGGGTACTTTTTGGGGAAATGGAGGCCGGCAGGGGGAGAAGGAACATCTGCAGACTCCTGCACCCCTCCCCTGCGGCCTTGGAGAAGCTTCCCAGAGGGGGTAAGTACAAAACATAAAATAATAATAAAAATTTGTGAACCCCCTCTGAGCCGAACCAAACTGAGGGGGGTGAGGGTGGCAAAACCAAACTGGGCCAGCCAGTTTTGTGCACACCCCTAATGTCTTTGACTTTCCACATCTTGGAGTCATTGAAGATTTTGCACTGAGAGTAATCTTAGCTATATTTCTGGCATGACTTGTGCTATAAAAAGTCAATACTTGCCCTGCAGTATATTCTGACCTCAGTTTTCCTTTGCATGGAATTTCCAAGGGGAGAAGAGGGTTAATTGGGGTGATAAGGCTACATATGGACCCTCCCACCCCCAATATTTATTCAGCCGTCCCAGGTCCTTGGGATGTCTGGATAAAACAAACCAGTCAATAACACCTGTCTAACTGTGTAAACAAGAAATAATAATAATATAGGCACCCTAGGTGCAATTCCAAAACAACTTGAAGAGCACCTCAACACCATAGGGGCCACAGAAATCACCATCAGCCAACTACAAAAAAACAGCTTTACTGGGAACATCCTATATTTTGCGACGCGCCGATGATATCTATAATAATAACAACAACAACAATATTGATAATAAAATTCAGCCATCCCAGGTCCTTTGGAAGGACTCAATGGCTGGATAAAACAAACCAGTCAATAACACTTGTCTGACTGTGTAAACAAGAGATAATAATGAACAGATAATAATGGTTTGTGCTTACCATGGTATCTGTATATTCTTGCAGCTTTGTTTTAGAAATAGCTTTTCCATGTTGCTGAAAAAGATCTTGTAGAAAGTCCTGTTGTCAGGAGATAAGAGGAGCTCTTTTTACTGTTTTGGATATTTACTAGAAATCATATCAAGAAATCAAGACAGGGGGCCTAAACACAAACCTGACTCATGAACAGTTGTGATATTTATTGGAGTGCATGAAATATGGATTACAAACTATTACCATTGACTGAAAAGGACATTTGGATCAAGCACAAGGAGAATCTCGAAAACTTACTCTGAGTTCATGGACTGAAATAAAACCACTGCTATCAGCATCGTACTGACGCCAAATCTGCAAGGAAAACATGGATGATATTAAGAATGAATTACTATATCACAACCTCACTTGTGAATGTGCAGAGGAATATTACACATTTTGGATATCAGGAGCTTGAATAAGTAGCTGTAATGGCAGAAACTTACATGGGATGGGGGTTTGGTAATGGAGCTCTATTGTATTCCCCCACCCCAGTGGATTGACTCTTTGTCATGAGTGCACATTCCTGTTTCAGTTCAGTCATAAGACCTATTCACAGGTTATGTTCAACACGTGTACAGATTTGTACAGAAGTACAATTATCCACACATATTCAGCACATGTACGGACATTCACTTCCTCCAAAATGGCCACTACCATGCAGGGCAGGCCCAGAACAAGCCAAAGACCACTTGGACAGGGTGATATGCAATATGATGGTGGCTGGCAGGTGGAGGGGGAACCTCTAAAGGCCCCCTCCCCGTGGCCTCAGAGAAGTCCTCCCATAGGGGGTGAGTAATGATTTTTTTAAAAAAACAATGGATTGCGAACCACCCCAAACTAAATGAAATGGGGTGTTGTTATTTTTGAGGGGGTGCCGAACCAAACTGGGCCAGCCCATTTTGTGCACACCCTTACTCGCTGCTACTTTCGTATTGGCGGCGCTCCCCCCCCCCAGCTATCAGCACATGCTGGCGGTGTTCTCCCCCAGCAGCCTGCATGTGACGCTGGCACGGACATGGCCTCTGAGCATGCACGGCAGCCATTTTTGCATGGTCAGCATGGTTGCTGACATGAAATCTTAGATATTCTTGCTACTCTTTCCAAAAATCAATAATTTGACTGGTGTGCGTGTATGTGCAATGATCTATAAATATGATCATGTGGTTCATTCAGAAATGACAAAGTGAGATTAATCACTAACAGTACCTTTTACTGCTTTTTGAAAGAACTGGAAAAACCATGTTCTGCAAACTGGAATAAACATTACATTTCCTCATGTGTCATGGACATATTTCCTCTAAAGGAAGTGTGTAATCAGATAGAAATCAATTTTCCCTTTTTAATCTGGCTATGTAGTTGCCATGGCTGCATATCCAGATTTGTTATTTGTCGTGTAAATAACACTAGCAATCAAATGGTTACTTGTATTCCCTTGTGTTTAGTCATCTTCCTGAAGGCAAACTCTTGAAACTGAAATGATAATCCAAATTAGATCCGATTTTATTTTATAAAATTACCTTCCCAGCATAAACCTTCCAGAAGAGTAGCCATGATAGCCTGTTGCAGCAAAAACAAGAAACCTGAATACTAACATATTTATTTTAGCACAAGCTTTCACGGATTACAATCCATTTCATTAGATGCATGAGGGCACATTTTAAAATGCTGCTAAATTGGCTATTTACTCTGCGGTAACATTATCCTGTTTGCACCCAGATGTTGAAAACCTTGAACCAGCCCCTCTTGAATGAAAGCTGCTAATATTATTCTTTAATTCTTGAACTTAATAAGCACTACAGCTATGCAACACTGCATTACAGACTATCTTCAAGAAAAGGCTGTATGTTGCCTCTTTCAGAGCAAATGTGTTCTGCTGTAGTACTCAAACTAAGAAAGAGTGCTTCACAATGAATATGCAGAGACGATGGTACTGAGGATCAACCTATATGTGACAGCAGCCGCCCTGTATGTTTAAACCCAAGTTTGCCCAAACTGCACATAAAGCAGGACATCGGAGTCCTGTTTGTTGAGGATGGTGTGGGATGTGGGATGGTGGTGACGTTTAACTGTTCCTCAGTCATGGCTTAACTCCCTTCTGGTGTGTTTCTCCTTCCAGCCAAGGTCACTATTGATACTAGAAGTGAGCTTCCTGCTGGAAGAAAAGTACTTTGTGAGAAGAGGCTTACATGTCTAGGAAGGTTTCAGTTCCCTACATACAGCCCTGGACACCTTTTGTTCTAATATTAGGCCCTTCATTGCCTGCTTTATATATGACTGGGACAGACCAGAGTTTAAACCAGAGTCTGCTGCCGTCATGTGTGATTTAAGCCTCAGTGTGACCGTGAAATACCAATCTAATAAAAAATCTTCACTATACCTTCAAAATGTGCATTTAGTAAGCCAGCAACAGGAATTTACACCCACCCGCATGAATTCCACACTGTTGTCCAAAGGTGTTTCTCTCCGGAAAAGCAGCAGAAAGTTCTCATCCTCAGGCAAGATCATATTTGCAAGCTAAAATAAAGTAATGCTTACAGTTCTGTAAGGTAATCACAACCCTCATTCCATAGATTGCTTTAGATTAAATGATACAAGTGCTGTATTACAAGGAGAGACATATGGGAAAAGAGAAAAGAAAAGCTACAGCAGCAGCAACAAAACCTAAAACAGAGTAAGTTGCTTTTTTGTTTAGACAATCAGTTTCAATACTACATGAGCTCAAAAGGGTTGATCCACTTTCTGCAGTGTAGTCACAGTTCCTTGGTTACCTGTGATCCATTTCCTAGCATTTCAAAAGAAAAGATGCTGGTACCTCTTGTATTTGTAAGCGTCCATCTGCAGTCACATCATAGGCTGACATAAATCGTTCTTTCACCTTCTGAACTTTTTCTTCTGTTATGGTGCTCTGTGGTGTTAAAAGCAACAAGCTGACCTTATTGCAGTTAAGGGTAAACCCATTTCCCCAGATATAATATGTTATGTCCTGTCTAAGATCAGTCATCCAGAATCAACAGTGGGAGTGTTGAAGGAAAGGGAGCTTGTTGAAAGAGCCATTTCTGTTCGGAATTCCTAATAAAGCATTTTAGTTTAAGTCTCTTCATCCTGAAGTCATGTTTGGACACAGACATGGACACATATTTGCATATCAAGTCAGAAATGAGTTGCTGCTCAGAGAAGCACAAAAACACTATAAGAATATGCACAAGTCCTTTCCATCCCCTTGTCTGTAAAGATGGATTATCAGAAGAAATGACAGAACAATAGAAGATTGCCAGGCATGAGGAAGGCCAATAGCTCAGTGACAGAGCATCTGTTTTGCATGCAGAAGGTCCCAGGTTCAGTCCTGGCACCTCCAGCTAGGGATGGGAAATGTACGCTACCTGAAACCCTGCTGCCATAGTGAGATAGATGGATCAATGGTCTAACTCAGCAGAAAGCAGTTCCCTATGTAAGAGAGGCAAAGGCAGGCAACAGGGGGAGAAGCATGTCCACCAGACTCCACCACCAGACTGACTTTGGGGGGGAGGGAAACCCCTCTGTTTGCGTTTTAGCAAGATGCATCCCCCATGCCTTGCCTGACCTTTGGAGTGGTAAGTTGTACAGGTGGGAAATGACATCATGTTCTATGCAAGTCAACCAACTCACCCTGCAAACACATTTAGGGATTCCTGCCGGAAATAGTGTGCAGTCCCTCAAAGAAGCAGTCTCATCAAGCAGTCAAAATACTAATTCACTGGGCCACACTGTATACAAGAGGGGTTCCTATAAATTTCAAGATTGATACTGAGACTGAAACCAAAACTGGCATACCACTGGAAGCACTACCATCTACTGCATTGTGCCATATGCATATCTTCTGGTGGCCCCAGGTCAGAATCTGAAAAAGTCACTCTAGCAGCAAAAGTGCAGGGCCAGTGTTCAAATGCTCATCTCCAAAGGAGCAATCACAACATCTTTAGGCTGGATGCTTCCACACAGCTCAACTGTGAAAACCAGCCACCAGTAGGCACACAATCATGCCTAGAGACCCAAACATCAGCAGAAAAAGAATACATTACAAGTGACACCAGGTATGCATTCTTGCTATGGAGACCTCTGTAAAAAAAAATTATGCAGGAGCTTCATAGAACAGTAGTTAGCCAGCAGTAGCATGTGATGTGATGTGATGTGATGTGATGTGATGGAAAGGAGAGCTGATCTAAGGAGAGGAGAACTGGTCTTGTGGTAGCAAGCATGACTTTCCCCCTTAGCTAAGCAGAGTCTGCCCTGGGTTGCATTTGAATGGGAGACTACATGTGTGAGCACTGTAAGATATTCCCTTTAGGGGATGGAGACGCTCTAGGAAAAGCATCTAGGTTCCAAGTTCCCTCCCTGGCATCTCCAAGATAGGGCTGAGAGAGAGTCCTGCTTGCAACCTTGGAGAAGCCGCTGCCAATCTGTGCAGACAATACTGAGCAAGATGGACCAATCGTCTGACTCGGTATAAGGCAGCTTCCTATGTTCCTATGCCAGCAACTGGCAATCTACAGGACAGGATATTCTGTTACAGTGATCTTCCATTGTACCTGCCTACCACTGAAGTAAAGCCAGATTAAGAAATGTAAAAGTAGGATTTTGGCATTGGCATACTGGTGGTGGGACCAGAGCTCAAGCTCTCCACAGTTCCAATGTCTAGCTCACTGTCCATGTGCATGGCATCCTATGGGATTTGTGGATTCATAGGATGCTTTGAAGGCTGAAAGCATCTTTGGCTGAAAAATATCAAGGGTGGCCTTTGAAAAAAATTGTCTTTGAAACTTTAAAATATGATAGTTGACCTTTAAAACCTCTCAGAAGATTATCAAGCATCAAGGGTTATATATAGCTAATCTTTGCCTATGCTTCAAATGATAATTCTATGGGAATCAGGTTAATTAACAAGAGCCATGCCTCCAAAATATTTTTATCTCCTATGAAAGATTTTACCTTCTTTAAATTCATTGAATAAGTCATTAAAAGAATCTGGCATAGATCTGAACAATAGGGTTAGTTTAAAAAAAATAACAAAGGACTAGGTTCATTTCCACAGTATCTTTTTAAAAATATCATATATGATTACAGCCTAAAGTTTCTGACTAGCAATTGGAAGAGAAGTTTAAGAACAATTATACTAAAAAAAATGTACTGTTAATGTGAAAGAAAATAGAATGGTACTAACTGAAGCAAACCTTGCTTCTTTTAGTCATCCTGGCTTTTTTCATGGACGTTTCTTTCCTGAAAGTCAGTTTTAAGTTGAGGTTGTATAACTGTCCAATGATTTCTCCTTGAGATTTCAGTGTCCCTCCCTCATGTATGTAAAGATTTGTGAGCTCCCATTTTAATGGGAAATCAGTGAAGAGAAATATTAAATTATGTTCTCCCACATGCAACTAGGTTGGTAACTTTATACTTGATGGATAAAACACAACTGGAAATAAATCATCAGTCTTGTCCCAGAGCAACAGCTATTAGTCAAGATTATTAGGGCATGTGTTGTCATGCTCAGACTGTTCTCCATTTCAGAACCCTAGAAGTGAACAAGGTTTAGAACAAGGTCACTCAATTATTATGCCTCCTTTTAGCTTCAGGCCATGGTTTCCCTAGGAGACATGATATGGCATTAGACCAGGGGTTGAGCAAGTGGCCCCTGCAATGGCCATTTCCCCTGCATCAAAGCCAGAAGCACGTCAACATAGGCAATGTGGTTGACACTGGGCCCTGCCTGTCTCCTCCTAGCAGCCAGTGAGCACATTGTTTGCTGGCTGAGTGTCAGGGTGTGGGGGCAAAGGGGTACCCGGGGTGGGGGTGTTAAGGAGTGCCTGGTGACCCCTTCCCTCCTGCAACCCAGGACATTTCTCTCCCCACACACCCACCATTATTCCATGGTGGTTACACCACTGCATTAGACTGAACTACTAGAGTGTCTCCTTATGGTTGTTCTTGTGTTACTTCCTGAACCAGCAGAGAGCTTTGATGTTTCCAAGGAATCTAAGAAACTGTAGGATTCCGACAGCACATAGAAAGCAGAGCCTGGCCCCAGATGCAGCAACTGGTAGATGCCCATCAAATAATATTACATATCTGACCCTCCTGGTTTCAGAGGCAAATCTGAAAGTTTATCAAAATGTATCAGCTTCTGATAAAGGCTTCTGACAAGGCAGGTGGGGCAGGCTTTCTACTCATCAGGGATAGGACACTCAGATAGCTTCCAGCTCTTCTTCACAGTGCCTAAACCAGGGCTGCACAACCTTGGCCCCCCAGCTGTTGTTGCACCTCAACACGCATCATCTGCAGCCACAGGGCACAGTAGACAGGGATGATGGGAGTCATAGTCCAAAAACCGCTGGAAGGCTGAAGTGGTGCAGCCCTGGAACACTCGACCTCTGCCGTGCAAAGTTGTTCTCTACTCTAATTATGCACATCCATGTCCTTTCTCTCTCCAGGTCAAAAATACTGCATCAGCTATCCAAAATCTCTGATAAAACTTGGGGCAAAAATATGCAAGAAAGCATCTTACAAACTCTCCAGTTCTACATAATTGACTCAAACAATGATGTTTGGGTTTCTAGCTGCAGAATTCAGGGGCTGTCATTCTAACACAATGCCGGAGCTCTTTGAAATGCCGCAGATAGGATCAACTAAGCACCAGCACTTGTGGGGGGGGGAGGGGGCAGAATTTGATGAGGTCTGATGGAGCTCACTCCATTAGACCCTCCCGTGTGGCATCTGGGAGGGATCTAATACCCCCCTCCAATCTGGATCCATTCCCAGCCAGGATCCCTTCCATTGCTCCCTGGACCCTAGGAATAACAGCAACACCAAGCCCAGGCCAACCTTCAGTGCCAACGGTGAAGTATCTGCCTGGCTGCCCAGGTTTCCCTATCAATTGATCTACTTGAGAGGAGAGGAAAGGAAGCTTAGAGTAGCTGCTTGCCCTAGATCAGGAACTAGTTAACTTCGGGAAGGGGTGGGGCTTCTTTATAAGCACCTTAGCTGCAACCTGTCTTTCACAGCTGCTTCACATCGGGAGCTCCTCCCAGAGCCTGCACCCCAGACTTCTGCTCTAGCCTGATTCTTGTCCCAGCCTCTGCTTTGCCCTTGGTCCAGATGTCTTGCTTTGTTCTCTGAGATCCCTGCTTATAGCTTAGTCTGCTTCTCCTGCCCAGAGGTGTATCTAGGGTGAGGCAGGTAGGGCACGTGCCCCAGGCACCACTTGAAGGGGGGGTGCCATTCTTAAAATTTTAATTTTTTTAAAAAAATGGCTGCCAAAAACAAAATGGCCACTGTGCATGCTCAGATGGCCTCTGTGAGGCCCTAAACCATGCCAGGCCTTGCAGAGGCCATTTGAGAATGTGCGGCGGACATTTTGTTTTCCGTGGCCATTTTTTAAAAAGAAAATTATTTTTTTAAAAGGCCACCGCACATGCTCAAATGGTCCCTGTGAGGCCCTAGAGGTCAGTGCAGGGAGCAGAAACCCTTGAAGACCCCCACACACATGGCCTTTAGGAAGTCCCTCCCAAAGGGGCTACAGGTAATTTTTTATATATTTATATATAAATATATATATATAAGTCACTGCACAAATATTTAGTTTGGCACTAAGTACAGAGAATCGGGGCTTGTGATAAGTGAGTTAAATGTGATGTCTTAATAATATGGCTATTAATGGTGTGTTTGTCTTTGAATCAGTGTGAAATCCTTAGTATTAAGGCCCACTGGGAGTTTCTTGCTCTCTTTCTCTCATTTTAACTGTCTTTCTGAAATACT
This sequence comes from Hemicordylus capensis, assembly GCF_027244095.1. Classification (NCBI taxonomy): domain Eukaryota; kingdom Metazoa; phylum Chordata; class Lepidosauria; order Squamata; family Cordylidae; genus Hemicordylus; species Hemicordylus capensis. Next base: position 221,431,202 of record NC_069660.1, on the reverse strand, counting down.
AGAATATATTCCAAGTAGTGACACAGTTTACTCTGCATATCCTTTAGTTATTTTCAGAGTATCTGGGAAAAGTTAAATTCTCCATTTATTTTTAAAACTTATGTAATAGTGATGCTACAATGCATAGTGTGGAATTAGAACAGGTATTTCTGTTTAGTTTTCCAAGTACACCTCCACATAGTATTTGGGTATTTCATGAGCCCCAGCATACTGAAATTTGTAGTTTTCTAGCATTTTTTGGTCTGGCTACGTCCACTGCTAAATAGTTTTTGAAATATTAAAAGATTAATGAGCTTGACTTGAATTTTTGAGCTGATATTATGGTAAAGTTATCTGAAAGATGGGTGTCAGATGTTTGGACAGGGGACATAATTTCAGTGCTTGCCCTAGGCACTATTCTCCCTAGATATGCCTCTGCTCCTGCCTTCCACTCTAGCCTCTGTTCTGGCCCCCAGTTTCCTTGCCTATATGTTTAGGCCCTGTTTACCCACTATTTGTGCCATTGCTGCTTGAATTTTAAATTCCTTTTGTTCTCTAGGGTGGTCAGGAGAGCAAACAAGGGTCTGAGTAGTAGTCACTTTGAGATCAAGCATTCAGTGACTTTTGAGCAAAGGCAAACTTCAGCTGCTGAATGACACCCTGACTACAATGTCTTGGAACCACTAACTTCTGCTACTCTTCTGAGACAGCCAAAGGATTCATATTTCCTCTGGAGCCCATTTAAGCTATCATAGCAGGGATTCTGCAAAATACACTCGCTGCTTTGAATGGCTAGACTTCAGATAACTTCCCCGCTCATCTGTTTCTCTAGGCACCAACTCCTTTTGACATATGGAAAATAGCTTTGTATATTGTCTGTTTTTGTCTTTCTTCCCATAATATTATTGGGCTGTATCTGACTTTTACCAATGGAAACAAGAAAGCAACACACTCACAGACAAAGATGGACACACACACAGAGGAGTTCTTGGTGCTATATTTTGTGGTGACTAGGACAGAGATTCAAACTCAAAATACTCATGTAATGGAGTCAACTCACTCTAGTTGAGTAGACTACATGCACATTAAAAATAGCTGGGTTTCCCTTTAAAATCCGTTCAAGCAATAACAAGTAAATTTACAACAACAATGCCAACTCCCATGTATTTGAAACAGGAAATGTGGCTATTTTTACATGTGTACATGCTTTATAACTGACATCCTTAGCCAAATATAGATTTGAATTTTGCAAACGTGATCACCAAATAAACAGAAAAGGAGTCTTTGGCTCTCCAATTTGGTTGATCCCTTAGAAGGTTTGGAGCCACGTACAAAATCCCCAGCTCTCCTTTTGGACACAAAACATTTAGGCCAAAGATTCCTGTGTAAGCCAACCTAAAATTAAAACAAGCACAGAATGCCCTGCTCCCCGGAGTCAGTGTTCATTCCTCTTTTCTTCCCTTTTTGCATGCCTGCTGGATTCTATCATTCTGTTGTTTTTCCAGCTGGGCTGGTTTTTCTTGTATTTAACTTAGGAGGAGAATGCATCAGAATAGCTGAGACAAAAAGCACAACTGCAGACTACACTGGTCATTAGGGGAGAACAGCAGGGAAGTTGAAACTATCATTAAGAAATTGTTATTCAAACAAAGACAACTTTTGGAGCTCATCATGCTCTTTATTTTATTAAGTGCAGTACTTTAATTGTCAAAGTACAGAAATAGTAACAAATTACTCCTCATTGCAATCTTCTTAGGTTAGTAAAGCACATCTGTATCCATTGAAGCACATTAAAAAGAGTGGCCTAATTCACACATTTGTATCTTAGTATGATCATGTGAGCCCATGCCAGGGCGGGAATCTCAGATTCATCATGGGATACAAACCAACATCAGTAATATTGGTGTGGGTTCACACAATCACACTAATGTTGGTTACCAACTTTAAATCTAGATTTGAATGGCTGTGGGTACCTGACTAGTCTGATAAATTAATAAACTGAATGAGTCACTGTAAATATTTGGGATATTCTATAGGAGATTCAGAGTGCACTTGGGTAATTTTGGAGCCTGGACCTAAAGGCCTTTGGAACCCCACCCCTTGCAGGAGGCCCCTGCCCCCTGCAAGTTAAACATCATCCCCTACACACACACACACACACACACACACACACACACACACACACACACACACAGACACAGTATTTTTAACACATGGGTTCTTGAGGGCACAAACAGCAACTGAACTCACAAGAATGTACGAATATAAAACAGGTATATTTATGCAAATAGTAGTAGAAACATTTAAACACGCATCAACATATTCCCATCCCACATATTTCTTTCCCCACTCTCCCCTCTGTCTCTAAAGCACCCAGCACAGGTCACAATCCCACTTGGCTGCCCGGCTCAGTGCAGGCCAGTGGAGACCACACCACCCAGAGCAGACTAACAAGGATTTGGGGGCCCCCAGGGGGTGTGGAGGCCCTGGACTTTGGCCCCAACTTCAAACTACAGCCCCAAAGTCCAGGGGTAAGAGCGCCACTGGGGAGATTGTCTGAGTTTGTGCTCTTACAGAGTTATATCGTTGTTAGGATCTCTGGAACAGCAACACTGCAGAACAACTCTGCATCAAATGAGGGCAGAAGTGCAACTGGCTTCCACAACAGGCACAGCAGAGGAAGCACATTTGCTGAGATAATGGGGGACATTGAGATTAAGTTGCACTTACAAGGGAAGAGCAACAGGAGGAAAGCAGGTCAATTCCTCCTGCATCAACCACTTAAGAACATATTAACAAAGGAAGCTGCCTTATACCGAGTCAGACCATTAGTCTAAGTCACCTTAAGTGGCGCAGTGGGGAAATGCTTGACTAACGCCCCTGGTGGCGCAGTGGTAAAACTGCCGCCCTGTAACCAGAAGGTTATAAGTTCGATCCTGACCAGGGGCTCAAGCCTGACTCAGCCTTCCATCCTTCTGAGGTCAGTAAAATGAGTACCCAGAATGTTGGGGGGCAATATGCTAAATCATTGTAAACCGCTTAGAGAGCTTCCAGCTATAGAGCGGTATATAAATGTAAGTGCTATTGCTATTGCTATTGCTAATGAGCAGAAGGTTGGTACTATATCGGGCAGCAACGATATAGGAAGATGCTGAAAGGTGTCATCTCATACTGCGTGGGAGGAGGCAATGGTAAACCCCTCCTGTATTCTACCAAAGACAACCACAGGGTTCTGTGGTTGCCAGGAATCGAAATCAAATTGACGGCACACTTTACCTATAGGGACATTTTTTCTTCTCACTTCTGCTTTCAGAGGCTGACCATGACTCTGAGAGACCATGCTTCGTTAGGAGGGTCTTCTTGTCCCCTCCCATGGCGGTAAGCCTTTTCTACTCTCCCTTTCATCTTTACAGGGGGCACAACCTAATTGCTCTGGACACAAACACCAGGACAGCAGGCATCCTCAACACGCTCTGTTCAGTCCAGCATGAGAAACAAAGCCTGTACACTCTGACATTCTCCCCCAAAACATCTGGAAGGATTTAATAGCCCCTCTACAGTAGAACTGTGTTGCTGAAAGAAGTGCTAGCCGAAAACCTTTGGCACACACAGAGGCATCACCTGTTGTTATCACTTTTTGAAATATACTCTGCAGGAATAGTAGAAAGTTGTCTTAGGAAAAGGCAATAGATGAAGCAGCTTTTAGGATGTTCTGCAAATTGTTTGAGCCCTGATCCACCCACCAGAGGAACTGCCTCAGTTATCAGGTATATTTCCAAGGTCACACAGCAGCAGTTCAGAAATAATTTCTGATCCTTCGGGGGCTTTCCCTCTCTCTTTCTCTGATGACTCCCTCCTTATTTATCCTTTGACACTGTATGCAAATCCAAAGCTGATATGAGTTAAGGTGCTATCATCTCAGAATAATGAATCAAACGAATAAGCTCATGTCTTCTAGAACTGAGAGGAAGTGTTGTGCACTGGCTAGAGTATGGGCCTTCAAATGAGAGGACCTAGGTTCAAATCCCAATTCCCACAGGGCTTACTGTGTGACTCTGGGGCCAGTTTCTCTAGCTCAGCCTAGCATATCAAAATAGGAAGCTGCCTTCTGCTGAGTAAGACCATTGTCGAGTATTGTCTACCCAGTAGTCTGCCAGAGTTTCAGACACGAGTCTTTGCAGCTTTACCTGGAAATATCCAGGATTGCGTCTAGGACTTTCTACACACAAAATATGTGCTCTACCCCTGATGTACAGCATGGCCTACTTCACAGGGCTGTTGTGAGTAGGGATGTGCCAAAATGTGATTTAGCGTCTGAATTGCCTGCACGATCCCTTTACAAGGAGGCCCTTTTACAAGGAGGAGAGCAGATCCATACCTGCTCCTCCTCCCACTCACCACCACTTCCATAATCCTGGTGCTCCTCCTGGATATCTTCACACACAGGTGGGCATCTCCCAGTTGCCCCTGTGCATGACACCAGCACCCACATGGCCTCCGTTTATGTGTGGCGGCCATTTTCATGCAGGAATGATGTGCAGGGGCAGCTGGGAGATGCCCCTCTGGTGTGCGAAGATATCCGGTAGAAGTGCCGGGATTATGGAAGTGGCGGCAAGTGGCAGGAGGAGCAGGTATAGACCTGCTCGCCTCCTTATTAAAAGGGCTGTGGAAACCCTCCTTTTAAAAGGGATTGTGCCAGCGATACAAACACTGAATCACATTTCGGCACATCCCTAGTTGTGTGTGTGAGCTCCATGGAAGGGTGGGATATAAATGTAATTAATAATAAAAAAATATTGTTGTTGGTTTATTACAAGGCAAAGAAAGGAAACACTAGCTGTGTGCCCTTTTACGCTATTTTGAATAGCAGACAATCAAAAATAAATAAAAGGGGCAATATGTCAGCTGAAATGAAACAGAACTGCAATGAACAAGACATGCTAATAATTGCCCATGCACTGCAGTTGACTCTTCAGTAAGTCTTACAGCTGGTTCTTAATAGATCCATTTTCCTAAGCAAGTACAAATTAACTTTGGAAAAAAGCCCCCTGTTAAAGTGATTTTGGAAGCCAGAATATTGCATCTGCAGAACTAATCAGCACTGTTTTGAATAAGCAAAAACCACCTGCCGCTCTCCCTCCATCTTTCCAGACTAATGTGTATTCAAGCCTCTTGGTTCATTAATCTAACTAAACATGGGTTTGTCAGTTTGCTGAAGGAAATGGGTTTGCTTTATATGTCAGAATTATGACCACTGAGTGGGTGGCAAATGCGGGGGGGGAATTCAGAACACAAAAGCAGATAATGAAGTTGTTACACCTGTTCCGAAAACAACCTAAGCAGGACTTTGCTGCTGCCAGACAGCAACTCTCTTTACTTTTAGAATTACTAAATAAATAAATAGCCTAAAGAAATAAATAGCTTGGGTGACAACTATGGTTAAACACACACATCCTGTTCACATGTTATGTTCAACACACATATAATCTGTGTATAGTATATGCATGTGCAGATTCATATGCAAATACAGTTATGTATTTGCATACAGAAATATGTTCAACATTATGTTCCACGTACATACAGCAGTACACTTCCTATTTGTATCTTGCATTTGAGGAGGTCTGTACCCAAGAATGCATGTACAGTCCTTTACACATACAAATATACAACATAATGTCTGAACAGGGCTACACTCTTACCCTGATCTGAAGCAGTATGCATGGGACAGCCTGTGCTGTGTATGGGGAGGCCTTTCAAAGAGGGTATCGTCCTGAGGGTCAGCTGTTTGGCAGGAAAAGGTGGAGTGGAGAGAGTGAATAGAGTTCTCTGCTCCCCACTGCCAAACAGCCGTATGGCAGCATTGTAATTGTTCTGAAAGGGTCCCACAACATGCAGCCACAGCTGATGGGTCAGTGAGAGAACTGCATGATGCACAGCGCCCATCTGCGCACAGCCGGGGATCCATGCATGAAGGCTTTGAACTGCTCAAGTTGGATCAGGGTGAATGACCTTTATTCATCCTTACATGCAAGTAACAGGATACAGTACTTACTTCACTGTCCAATGTCTCTAGCAGATGATGGAAAAAGTTATCAAGCTCCTTCCCCTCTATGTAACCATTGTCTAAAATAAATAAATACATAGATTACTGAACAGATAGCATTAATATTTAGACTCCAAACCCAACAAACCACATACAGCATGAATATTTCATAAATCTAGTAATACCTTCTTTATTTTAAATCAGCTGAGCAGATTTAACCAAACTGGCATACTACACAATGTCTGTGAAGGTTTTGTTTTTTTAAAGAAATATATTGCTAAATTTTAAAATATGCAATTAATTTATTACATTTTAAAAATAAAATATTCCTCTTAGTCACATAAATACAAGATAGAAACGTTGAGAAAAATTCACTCAGAGTTTTTCTTACGCAAGTTTTCTTTGAGAACTATGCTTATTACAAAAATCTCTGTGTCAAGAGTTGCACTGAGACAAATACTGGAAAACATGAGTCCAAGATGCAAATTAACTCTACCACAGCAGACCCAGGAAATTTAGAGAGATCCAAGGCATATCACTTTGAAGAAAGTGAAAGGAATTAAGATTTTAATGAATGCTTAAATTCACCCATCTGGGAATAAAAATTTAGATTTCAAATTGCAATAAATAGCTCCGACTTAAATCTTAGAGGATATTCAGATTTATGTTGCTGTAAATCTATGATCACAAACTATATATTAAGCTGTTTTACAGTAAATCTGATAATGATGGGTAACATAAACCCCATTACGTACATGGAACAAAGTTTATGCATTTTAAAGTGATGTAGACAAAGCATCACTTTAGGAACAATTTATATGGTATGTTTTTGGGGTGTTTGTTGCTCTGAACAGCACAATGCACAAGGACATAGAGTGGTAGTGGTAGTAGTAGCAGTAGAAAAAAGGAAAGCTTGTGCCGTTGAGTTGGTGTTGACTCCTGGTGACCACACAGCCATGAGGTTTTCTTGGTAGAATACAGGAGGGGTTTACCATTGCCTTCTCCAATGCAGTATGAGATGATGCCTTTCAGCACTTTCCTAAATCACTGCTGCCCGATATAGGTGTTTCCCATATTCTGGGGAACACATGTCACCAGCAGGGATTCGAACTAACAGCCTCCTTGCTCTCTAGGCAGGCTACAGCAGCAATAAATAAGCAGAGCAATAAATAATCAGAACCTGTATTGAGATACTGCAATATTTATTTTAACATGCAAAAATCAAGTAGTGATTAACTGAATAGATTCAGTCAGAATACAGCCTGAATTTTAATATCCTCTGCCCAACAGCAGACACACTCAAAAGGAAGATACTGAGACCACAGGAATACAAATCCAATTAAGTATGTGTATTATCTGGTGGTGGTCATTCAGCAATCGCTCATGCTACACATCCTATATGGACTTTAGAGGAGGATCTGCTGGATGGAACTCAACACAGAGATACAAAACTTCTTTATAGGCTAAAAGTGCAAATACGAACTTATATAAATATAATATAACTAAGTTTTACACACACACACACACACACACACACACACACACTACAAACGTCTCTTGCCCAAGTTCACCTTTGAATCTTCGAGTACTCACCGTCGGCGTCGAAGCGCTGCCAGAGGTCCAGAAAGCCAGCAGCGTCAAGGCGCACCAGAGGATCGCTGTCCATGGTGCTGACCACTGAGACCACACTGAGCAAAGTTTAGGGCGCGGTGCTTTTAACTGGAAGTTCACTGCCAGGATGTCTGGGCTGACTCCTGCCCTCGAGTGCCAAAGAGACGGGCGGGTTTTCAGAAGCAAAAAGCCGGAGACACGCCCAGCACTCCCAGGCGACCCACCTGATGCTAGCTGAGAAGGTCAGAGCAAAGCAACCACCCAGCCAAAAGCTGCAGCTGCCCACACCCTGTCACCGTCTCTTCTCACACCTGCTAGGAGAAAAGGCTTTGTGCTCCACTCTACCGGTGGGGAATCATGCACTCTCCCGCCCTGCTTCTGCCACCTCTGAAAAGAGATTTCTGGAACCAGTTTTTCTTTGCAGCTAATGCCAAATGTAAAGAGAGAATATCAGGGGATTTACTGGAGTTATCATGCATTCATGTATATATTGGAATATATAGATTCGTTTACTGGAAAACGCGTTGCACTGAGACAGATGGATTAACATGGCCATACATGTTGAAACCCATGAGTCAGAGTTGCCCTATCAATTCAAAGGGACTTCAGGTAATCTATCCTAGGGAGAAAGTGAAATGGTTATTGTTAGATGAACCGATACATATTTATTTACTTATTCATTCATTCATTCACTTAAAAAATAAATACATTGAATAACATGTAGATTTTAAATGTCTGCTTATATAGAGCGCATTCCTCCCCCCTCCCCCACCCAGTGTTCCAGTGTTGCCAATATGTCAAGAGCTACAGGGGGGTGATGGGTGGAAGGACGGACTGGGTCATCCCAAAGGTAGTATTTGCAGCTGTTGCTACATTTGGAAACAATCCAAAAGTCTTCAAAAACTAAGCGGAAAGAGAATCCTAGCTAGGGCTTTAAATCAATTATATGCTGTTGTTTTTAAGCAGAAAGGAAATCTGTAGTTAGTTATGTGTTGTTAATTGACAATGGGCAAGGTTTTATACTCTTAGAATTAGAGGTAAATAAATGTTACATAGCCATAATGATGCTGCTCACACATTAAAGTTAATTATGCATGAGGTATTGTAAAGCACTAGCTCCATTTTCAGAGAGATATTATACCTCTATATGGGGGTAATATTGCCATCACACCCTGTTTGTGAACATCCTTGATGCGTTTAAAAAGCATGTAACTTTTATTTCCTGTTGGGAGCTGAAATGCTGAGTGCAGTGGACAATTGATTTGCACAGTGTGGCACTTCTTACATCCATTGACTTGTGAATACTGGGAAAATATTACCAGATACCACAAATTCTGATTAATGTATTAAACATTACATTAGAAAGTTGAAAGAGGAAAATGACAGTAAAATGCTAACCTCCCATCACTACTTACTTCTTGAATACGTGAATGTTGGTAAACCTCACTAAAAAATGAAGATCGGGATGTTCAATAGCATTTTCAAGCCAGAAGGTATACATCATGAATAGAACTGTACTATGTGAACTTACACACTCCCCTTCAGCTCAGTTATGTACATGGAACAATGCTCAATCTAAATTTAACAGGTGTTTTCCCCAGTATATCAAAATCTATCTATCTAGCCAGTATGATCAAGTATACAAAATGTCATTGGGAGATAATTTTGAATGGCAGTCTAGAAATTCTAAAATACACTGCTGACATGATGACAAAAATTACTCAAAGTAGTCCCACTGAAATTAAAAGTTAGTCAATGCCTAACATGTCCATTTAGTTTCTATAGGACTACTTTGTCAGCCACTAACTAAATAAAACCCACCACTGTAATCTTATCACATAGCTTTGGACAAGCCATTAGTGGGTTCTTTCTCCCTCTTTGAAAATAATGTTGATATGTGTGACATGGCAGCTTCTAAAATGATACAAAAGCCAGCATTCTGAATTGTATTGGTGATTCTTAACAACATGACTACATTAAAAGCCCTTTGCTTACCTCTTCAGCCAACATGGCAACTGCACTCTATAACCTTTTTGCTTTTCCTGCAACAGGTTGACTGAAGGGTGTGTCATGAGTATATATTGTATTTTTGCATTTCACTACTGGATTCATATTTGGAAGATCTGCTGTAGTGAGCAAAATTGTGAACTGAACTTTCCTTTTTGAATGACTCAGTTTGTCCTACATACAGTACACTTCATGCCTGACTGTGAGCAGAATGGCTTTTAAAAAAAATTGTAACTTTTAATTTTATAACTTTTACATATTTTAAATTTTGCATACCGCCTAGAGATGTACATATCAGGCAGTATAGAAATATGATAAGTAAGTAAGTAAATAAGAATTGGCCTCTAAATCACAACCTATGGAAGTCAGTGGAAAGTATATCCCAATGGACAATGCATTTTGAATTGACCCTTATTGCTTTCATCTTATCTTAAGCATAATTTCTTTGAAGTCAACATTACTGAGGTCTAAATTTGTGAGTCATCCCAAGCAGTATTCTACTGGTGGGGCAGGATATAAATATTTTAAATAAATAAATGATAAATGACAGGTTGCAATGCATGCATTTTTCCTCTGGTTTTTTTTTTTTTTAAACAAAACCAAAACCAAAAGCAGCCTCTGAAGGCTACAGGTTTGACTGGCTGAATGAGAGGTGGTGGTGGTATCTTTTCACTCAAACCTGGAAAGCCCGCTCCCCTTTGCAAGGTAATCATTTAGTTCCACTGTGGATGGAAACAATCTAGAGGGGTGGGAGGGTTGAGTATAACAACTGCTAGAAGGGAAATGGTTAGGGAGCTCAAGCTCATCTCCTCCCTCCTGCTGTACTTCCACTCAGAGGTTCAAGCTTCCGCAGTAGCTTTTGGTTTAAAAATATTGCATGAAAGATCTATATAACAGTAGGCTACCTTTTGCTTGGCCCTGAATTTAGATGGAATTAATTCTTAGTAAGTATGCTGAGGTTTGCAGGCACAGGTCTGGTTCAGTCACTCAAGGCCTCTCCATGTGGTTTCCTGTAGACATTCTGTTTGTGGCATCTTGGGCTGCTATCATGAAGCAAACCAGAGTGGAGATGTGTATATATCCCCCATGCGGTGGTGCTGATTCATACAGTGGGCGCCTCCATGTTAGCTAGGTGGGTTAGGATCCCACTGGTAATCCCAGACACGCTAATAGGCCTCTGAAATGGCCCTTAGACTCTTATCTTGGGGTCAGTACTTCCAACAGAGTTGATCTCCAACAGTAACCACTAGCTTCCATTAAAGTACCGTATTTCATGGGGAAAGGGCATCTAGTTGCTAACTCAAATGTTGTCCAAGATGCCTGCATTCATATTTCTGGAACTGAAAATCTTGGATCAAATTTGGTGGAAGTTGTTATTCATATAAAGGACCATTTCCCACACACTTGCCTTTTACATGCTGTTGGATATATCAGCTCCCCTACATCAATATTTTCATATATATATATGAAATGCCTAGAACAATGGAACTTCTTTAAGTCAATGAAGCCCACCAACCTTTTAAGTTAATTGAGCACAAAACATTTTGATGTGTAAGGCCATTAAGGAGAAAGGAGCTGCCTCCAGAACTGAAGCATTTAATTAACACCACAAGGTCCCAAACTGGCTAGAATCACGATTGTACTCTGGACAAAATGTTTCTGAAATGTTAAAAGGGATGTCTCAAACAAGAATTTCCTCAGCATCTAATTTATGGGTTTAGGCATGCCTTTTTAGTACCCCCACTTCAACTGTAGAGAGCGGAAGAATAGCGAGCAATGGGGAAAGCCAGAGAAAATAAAGAGCAAGGGGTCGAGAGGGCACAGAATCAGTTATTCCCACCCTCATTTCTTGGTAGCTCACATCTACAAAGTGTGCTTTGTTGCAAATATGGAAATTATGCTGCACACATTCATGTGACTGTTTCTTTAGGGAAGCCTGCCTGCTGCCTTTCTCCATAAATTAACATTTCAGCTGGAGCATCCAAACTTCAGGCTGCAACACCTTTGCTCACTGTGCTCCTAACTCTAACCCAGGTTCAGATGCCTGTTTTACACCATTGCATCAAAACTGTCATTACTGCATAGTTCCATCAATTACTACTATCTGGATATTTCCTTGTAATGGACATCTTAAAGCAGGAGTGGCTGAGGATGATGGGAACTGTAATCCATCCACAGCTGGAGAGCCTCAGATTGGCCAGCTTTGTCTTAGATGTTCAAGGAAACTCCCAGACTAAATTTTGTGTATGACTTTGCCGCAGCCCTAGTCCTAGCCAGGATCCACATCCTTGCTATTTGTAAAAAAAAAAAAGCAGTAACAGCAACAGCAGCAGCCAACATCCAGAGCGAAGAACTGATTGTGGAATGAGCATTGTTGCACTAGTGCAAGAGGATGGTTTAGCTGGGATAAAAATGAGGATTTGCAGTATTGTGCTAGAGTAATATCATCCTCATGCAAAAGTTCCAATTAAAACAAATGAGGCATATTGCAGTTGTGCAACACTAGTCTGGAACACAAGCACCAGACTTAGTGCAACTAGTTAGCGCAACAACTTCGTGCTAATGCTACATTGTCCTGCATGTGATACATTGCTCTAGCTGTCGGCCAATGTCATAAAATCATTTCTTTCCTCCCTGTCCAAGACTATTCAAGGTGATTTACAATAAATTAATCCTTAAAACAAATAGCAACAATAGAGGGATTATGTAATTAAGTCAGCACTTACAAGCCATATTTGGAAAACATTAACTGTATAAAAGCCATGCATACGGAATTCAAAAGAAACTCTTGCCATCATGGTGGCATTTCTCTGCTTTAAAATGGAAGGGTAGATCACCTTTGTTGCTGTCAAATGGCTGGATCCACTGCTTTTGTGGCTGCTGTCAGGGCACAGGGCTATGGACAGAAGAGTGGTCCACTTAGAAAAGCAAGAGCAAGCAGTGGCACAACCAGCTCCAAATGGGCCTGTGTGCAAGAATTGAATGTGGGCCCCATCAGTTCATTTCCCCAGAGGGATCAATGAGAAACTCAAAAAGATGAATAATTCAAAGAATTATCAGCACTCTCTCCAAACAAGAACTCCTAGGATAAGAGAGATACAAAACACACATATGTTGTAGTTAGATAGGTGCCCTCGCCAGCTACATCTCTCCCCAGTGCTGAAAGATGACACTGCCCCAGTTATGACACTGCAAGTGGTTCCAAAAGAACATGAGAAAAGCCCTGCTGGATCAGGCCCAAGGCCTATCTAGCCCAGCATCCTGTTTCACACAGCAGCCCACCATGCCCTCTCTCTTGCTGTTGCTCCCCTGCAACTGGTATTTAGAGGCATCTTGCCTCTTAGGCTGGAGGTGGCCTTTAGCCCTCAGACTAGTAGCCGTTGATAGACCTGTCCTCCATGAATTTATCTAAACCCCTCTAAAAGCCATCCAGGCTGTTGGCTGTCACATCTTGTGGCAGAGAATTCCATAGATTGATAATACATTGAGTGAAAAAAATACTTCATTTTGTTGATCCTAAATTTCTTGGCAATCAGTTTCATGGAATGACCCCTGGTTCTAGTGTTATGAGAGAGGGAGAAAAATGTCTCTCTGATCAACTTTCTCCACACCATGCATAATTTTATAGACCTCTATCATGTCTCCTCTCAGTCGTTTCCCCCCCTAAACTAAAAAGCCACAGGTGTTGTAGCCTTGACTGGTAAGGAAGGTGCTCTAGGACCTCAGTCATCTTGGTTGCCCTCTTCTGCACCTTTTCCAGATCTACTACATCCTTCTTAAGATATGGTGACCAGAACTGCACACAGTACTCCAAATGTGGCTGCCCCATAGTTTTGTATGGCATTATTATTTCTCTGTTATGATGTGCTGAGTGCCTCCTTGATGATGGCTAAAGTGCTCAATTTAAATAAACAAATGAGTGGGGAGGCTGCCAGATAAGAAGTGTCTGTTCTAAAACAGGAATTTGTAATGACTGTAGGCAGTTTGAAACCAAGTGATCCAGCAGATGAGGAGAGTGTTTCAGCATCTCTAAATGCCGAATTATTAAAAAATTTATTTGGCTCTGTCAATAACTTTGCCAAGGCTTAATTCTAAAGACGGAAGGGGGAAATATACTATGTTGGCTGGAGAAGAATCTTCACCCTGGAAATAGAGCAACCTGAACAGAAAGCTGCAGACAAATGGACACCAATAAAACAACCTTCATTTTGAGAATCATCTGGAAAAGCTTTTAAAAAGCCATAGATTCCACCAAGTTTAAGAAAATAAACTCATAACAAGAATCCTGGTGCAAGGTAAGGAATGATTCAAGGTAAGGAACATAACCTGTTGCACTTTTTCAGAAAAAGGGAAGCAAAAACCTTCAGATATTAAAACCATCAATATAGATGTAAGTGTTTTATTGCTAAAGAATGCAGCTATTTGGTTTCTTTTCTAGAGAATGGGAGGGAACACCATCACATTCTGCTTTATTAGCAGGAAAAGGCTTGGCTTGAAACATATGGTTTTCAATTAGTTTTCAATTCAAGCAACAAACTCATAACAAGAAGTCTGATGATACACATCATTGCACTATTTCAGGAAGGAGGAAGTATAAAAGATTACAAGTGGTCACCACTAATATGGAGATAAGTCTCCATATTGTAAGTTTTCTTGCCAAAGCAAATTACTACTTGGCTCCACTGGCCTTTTCAAACCAATCACAGAAGCCATTGATGATGATTGAACGTTGACCTGACCATTTTGATTACTGTTTTGCAGACTGAAAGGTAATTTCCAGTTTACAAGGAACTGCAATCTATCTATTCTTGCAAGAGAAAAAGAGATACTTCTCAAAGGTAAACAAGAAGTTCTGGTAAGAACTAATCTGCCTACTGTCAGATTATAGAAGGCCAGCGTGGTGTAGTGGTTAGAGTGCTGGACTAGGACTGGGGAGACCTGAGTTCAAATCCCCATTCAGCCATGATACTTGCTGGGTGACTCTGGGCCAGTCACTTCTCTCTCAGCCTAACCTACTTCACAGGGTTGTTGTGATGAGAAACTTAAGTATGCTGTACACCGCTCTGGGCTCCTTGGAGGAAGAGCGGGTTATAAATGTAAAAAAAATAAATAATAAAAACTTGTCTTTCACTATAATTTTAATTGAAATTTGATATCTTCATAAGTTAGCCCAGCCTCAAAAGTTCACATGTCCGTCATCTTGACTTGGGGTGGATGACATAATCACAAACATATAGGGACACTTTTGAGGTGTCCCTATATGTCCCTTCAAAATGTACCAAATTTGATTCAGATCAGTTAGTCCATTTGCACCTCAAATGTTCATGTGTCCTCCATCTTGAAATGGGGTGTATAGCATCATCACTAGCTATTCTATTGAGGTGTCCCTATGTGTCCCTATATGTTTGTGATTATGTCCCAAGTTTGGTTCAAATCAGTCCAGGCATTGTGAAGTTGATAGGGACACACACACACACACACACACACACACACACACACACACACTCCCCTGGGTAATCTCATAAGCTTGCATTTCTTAAGAAAGGGTGTGGATGCCAGGGCAGGGGGAGTCCCAAAATGGGGCAGTGGTAGGCACCAACAGGGCAGTAGGGGACACAAATGACAGGGCAGTGGGAGAGGCAAAAGGGGGTACTGATGATAAGGCAGTGAGCATGTGCCCAGGGAGGGGCCAATGACAGGGCAGTGGGGGGCGCCGATGATGGGGCAGTGAGGGGCACCGATAACAGGGCAGTAGGCAGGTGCTGATGACGGGGCAGTGGGGGGCACTGACAATGGGGAAGTGGAAGGGCGATGATGATGGGCTGATGATAACGGATCCCGTGGGACCCAGAATTGCCACCCTCTGCCCCCTCCCCATGCCTCCCACTCCCTCTGCATGGTCCCTTGCCTGCCTGCCTGCCTGCCCTCCTGGCCACAGCAGGCAGTGAGCAGGAGGGTGGGTGCTGGATAGGCAACAGGGAGTGTATGCCTGCCCTCCTCACCGCTGCCTCCACCTGCTGCTTTGCAGCTTTGTGTTCAGATTGCTGGAGGCATGCAGAGTGCTTAGCTGACTTCCCGGGTTGTCTGGCTGGTCCCTTGTGATAGATGACTCTATCAGTCACATAAGGGACTTTAAGTACAGGTAACCCTTCCTAAAATTCTATTCTCTTAGATTGATCCATTGGAAGTTTATAACCATTCTTTCTAACTAATTCTTCAGCTTTTCTTCTAGAGAACTCTACCTGCTCATCTGATGAAACTCCCACAGCTTCCACAGAAGAGTTGCCTGTACTTAAAATCCCTTATGTGACTGATAGATTTGTC
This sequence comes from Hemicordylus capensis, assembly GCF_027244095.1. NCBI lineage: Eukaryota > Metazoa > Chordata > Lepidosauria > Squamata > Cordylidae > Hemicordylus > Hemicordylus capensis. Next base: position 221,415,238 of record NC_069660.1, on the reverse strand, counting down.
TGGGAAACACAAAAAATCCCAAGAAAGCATCAATTAAAAGCTAATGCAATTTGCACAGCACCCATGACTTTAAAACAGCATCTAGTCAAGTCCATACTTTATGATAGCAGATTATAAGTGTTGTAATCGACAAATGTCCTACCCAGGTTTGGGGGCTGTGTGTGTTTCCAATTTTTGGTTGTGTGGGAACAAATGACTAAGGAGGAGGAGGGAGAAGTGATTGTGTGGAATCCAGGTAGGAGGAAAAACTGGGTAGGACAGTGCTGCCCTACCTAGCTTTCATGCCCAGCATTTGACCAAGGTAGGAGGAAAAGCTGTCCTACCCAGCATTTCCTCCTACCTTGATTCCACACAATCACTTTTCTCTCCTCCTACCTAGTTATTTGTTCCCACACAACTGAAAATTGGGAGCATACGCAGCTCCCAAAGTTGGATGAAACACTTGTCCTACCCAATTTTTGGTAGGGGTGTGTATGGAATTGGTTTCAGAGGTTTGGTTCAAATTCGAACTGAACTGCCATTGCGTGAGCTGATTCGGTCAAACCAGCTAGCGGTCTGGCCTGTTGAGTTGTACCAGGTCAAACCAGATCAACCTGGTTTGAGGGGCTCTGGTTGTAAAGGGGAATTCAGTGAGGATTCCCCTTTACATACAAAGAGGAATCCTGTCTTTAAAAGGGTTCTAAGGGCAGCTGGGAATGGCAGTGAGAAGGCACCTTACCAGCTTTGGTGATGGCATGGCAGTGGCTCCTCTAAACCCCACCGGCACTCCCCCCCCAGCAGCGCAGCCAAGTGGTGGTCCATTCTTTGGCCCACACAGCTGGGGGGAGTGCCGGTGGGGTTTAGAGGAGGAGCTGCTGCCACTGCACCACCCCTACACTACCACTACCAAAGCTAGTAAGGTGTCCTCTCACCTTTACCCCGGCCACCCTTAGAACCCTTTTAAAGGCAGGATCCCCCCTTTGCTTATAAAGTGGAATCCTCACTGGATTCCACTTTACAAGCAGAGTCCCTCGAACCGGGACAAACGATATCAGGTTTGTCAAACCATATCAGACCCAATCTGATTTGAACTTGGAACGACCACCTTTTTTTTTTTTAAGTCCGATCCGGTTCAAGTTCCAACTGGTTGAACTGGTCCAGTTTGAATAGAACCCAGTTCAATTCGAATCAGTTTGGCACACTGCTAGTTTTTGGTTGTGTGAATGACCTCAAACTTTCTTTCTTTAAAACATCGACACCCTGTCTTTCAGACCCATGGTCTCACAAGACACTTTACAACCACATAAAATATAATACAAATAAAGCCCAAGAAGCCTAAAACAGCAGTAAAGAGCAGTGTAAACAGCAGCAGATGTGAGTTCAGCTAAAACTGAATCAATTAAAAACCTTATGGAACAATACCATTTTTACTGCCTTCTTTAAAGCAGTTAAAGAGAGGGAGAGTCTGACAAAGCTCCCCAGAGCAAGAGCGTCACAATTACAGTGCACCACAGAGTCGTGTCCCTGATCATCACCAAATAAGCACAAAGCAGAGGCAGGTCAGAGAGGAGGGCATGTGAGGCAAATCTTGAAACCTAGTAAGTTCACATGGGTGCAGGTGGCCCTTAAGATACTCTTGTCTTAGGCTATGTAGAGCTTCCAAGTTTGAAAGTGGCATTTAAAATTCTGCCCAGAATTCTGCAGAACCAGTGCGGCTGATCCAGGAATAGGTGTTATACTCACATGTCACTGTGCTCTCCTGAGCATTCAAGCGGAGGCATTCTGCACTATTCTGTTAGTTTGGCTAATCCTGATCTAAAACCAAAGCTGCAGAGAAGTAACCCAGGGCCTGGGGTAAAACATAGCACTGGGTCCCTCGTGATGCTCCCCTCAAATCCTGTCAGGAGACAGTAATAAAACGCTGGGGGGGGGGGTGTTAGACCCAGGGGGTACAGAGACGATGTGCCAAGGGGTCAAACTGCCTTAAGGCCCCACAAGCATCCTCTCTGCATCCTTGGATCTAAACCAGGCTATCATATAACCTCCTTCAAGGCTCGGTCTGTGTATGTTTTCCTGTCAAAGGGGTGGCACACACCATAGTTAGCAAAAAATAATTGGCAACTGCTCCATTGGGTATTAAGAGATTGATAAGCCACAACACAATTGAAAACACTGGTAGGCGACTGGAGCGCAAGTGGAGGAGAACTTGGGTTGAATGTGACAGGACACAGCATAGAGCCCATTTGAAGGTTTATGCGGAGGCAGTACATGCGGCAAAAAAAAAAAAAAAAAAATCTGGTCTGCGCACATTGCTTCTGTAGGTTCGCGTCCGGCAGAGCTGTCCCGGGTTGTGAGGAGTTTGATTTGGGCTCCTTCCAATTCAAACCAATCCCCAGGGACATTGTTCTGCTGTGATGCTTTTAATGGGTTCTTTGCGGACAAAATCTCCTGTATTCGGACCGACTTGGACTCCACTGTTTCTGCAGAGTCTATTAAGGTTGTGTCCAGCAATCCCTCTTGCAGTATTAGATCGGATCAGTTTCAATTGGTGATGCCTGATGATGTGGACAAACTTTTTGGGGAAGTGCGGCCTACCACTTGTTCTCTGAATCCTTGCCCGACTTGGCTGCTTTTATCTAGCAGGGAGATTGTTGGGGATGGCTTAGTTAATATCATTAACTCATCGCTGAGGGAGGGTAGGATGCCTCCTTGTTTGAAGGAGACAATTATTAGACCAGTTCTTAAGAAGCCTTCCCTAGATCCCTCAGTGATGGACAGTTATAGGCCGGTCTCCAGTCTCCCATGGTTGGGTAACATGATTGAGAGAGTGGTGGCTAACCAGCTCCAGGCAGTTTTGGAGGAAACCGATTATCTAGACCCATTTCAAACTGGCTTTAGAGCGGGCTATGGGGTTGAGTCTGCCTTGGTCGGCCTGATGGATGACCTTTACCGGAGGGAGTGTGACTCTGTTGGTTCTTTTGGATCTCTCGGCGGCGTTTGATACCATCGACCATGGTATCCTTCTGGATCGCCTGGGGGAATTCGGGATAGGAGGCACTGCTTTGCAGTGGTTCTGCTCCTATCTCTCAGGCAGATTCCAGATGGTGGAGCTTGGTGACAGTTCCTCTTTAAAACAGGAGCTATTATATGGAGTCCCTCAGGGCTCCATTTTGTCACCAATGCTTTTTAATATTTACACGAAACCGCTGGGTGAGGTCATCAGGAGATGACACCCAAATCTATTTCTCCTCCTCCTCCTCCTCCTCCTCCTCCTCCTCCTCCTCCTCCTCCTCCTCATCATCATCATCAGGAAATGGCATTAACTCCCTAAATGCCTGCCTACGGGCAGTAATGGGCTGGATGAGGGATAACAAATTGAAGCTGAATCCAAGGAAGACGGAGGTGCTCATTGTGGCAGATCAGAATTTAAGGGATGAGTTAGATCTTCCTGTGCTGGATGGGGTTACACTCCCCCAGAAGGAACAGGTATGCAGCTTGGGAGTGCTCTTGGATCCAGACCTCACCATGGTATCTCAGGTGGAGGCTATGGCCAGGAGCGCTTTCTATCAGCTTCGGCTGATTCGACAGCTGCGTCCATTCCTTGAAAAGAACAATCTCAAAACAGTGGTGCATCAGCTGGTAACCTCCAGGCTCGACTACTGCAATGCGCTATACGTGGGGCTGCCTTTGTACGTAGTTTGGAAACTTCAATTAGTCCAAAATGCGGCAGGCAGATTGGTCTCTGAGGTAACCCGGAGAAACCATATTATGCCTGACTTAAAACAGCTGCACTGGCTTCCGATATGTTTCTGGGCGAAATACAAAGTGCTGGTTATTACCTTTAAAGCTCTGAACGGCTTGGGTCTGGGTTACCTTAGAGAGCACCTTCTTCGGTATGATCCCCATCGCTCATTGAGGTCATCTGGAGAGGTCCGTCTCCAGTTGCCACCTGTACATCTGGTGGTGACTCGGAACCGGGCCTTTTCTGCAGCTGTTCCTGGTCTATGGAATGCACTCCCGGCAGATATCCGCAGTTTAGGCTCGCTTTCGGCCTTTAAGCGAGCCCTAAAAACCTATATATTTGGCCTGGCCTTCCGAGGCTTATAAAGTGTTGTTGTTTTTAAAAGTATTTTAATTGGTTTTAAATAGTTTTAATCATTTTGAATTGTTTTTAGCATTGTTTTAATTGTGGGTTTTATGTCTTTTTAAAAGTTGTTGTACACCACCCAGAGTCTCTAGATGGGGCAGTTTATAAAGGTAATAAATAAATAAATAAATAAATAAATAAATAAATATCTCCAATGATCTTCATACATTACTCTGTATCCCTCCCCTGCCCCCAACACCTGTGTAAGGAAAATGTCACAGGAACACAAGGTAATCCATATTTTTTGCCTCAGGAACAGGCATCATTTCATCTGAGTAGGCCTCTGCCCAGTCTCCCTTGAAGGTTGTTTCCTTTTCAAAAGCTAGCTGTAGCCATCTCACATGTGACTGTAAGACCCCAGGCTTTTGTATATTTTAAGTATTCCCTTGAAAGTTTGCTTTCAGCATTGGCTACTCAATCCTCTTTGAAATTGTCACACACTTTTCTCAGTCTTTCATGTCGAGAGTCACTTCAGATCTACACAGCTTCTCTCCGAGAAAAGAGTGGGCAGTGTCACTGCTGGCACTGAAGCAGAAGCAGGGATCAAGTAGAAATGATAAGGCACATCACCCAATAGCCGGGAGATCAAACTGATGCCTGTTGAGTGCCTAGATTTGTACTAACGCCACTGAGACAATGTTTGCCACAAATAACACAGTGGTAATGCAAAGCTATTTTTTGTGTGCGCAGTTCAAATAATCTCATTGACCTCATCACTGGCCAAGAGGGTATCTGATCCCATTCTTGAAATTAAAGTCACCAAAGAGAAGCAATTTTTTGCTTCATTGTGTAAGTTCAGTTGTGTTGGACAGATTGCAGGGGTTCCTACAGATGATTTGGGATGAAATAATGTAACCACATTAATCTTAGGGTTTGTGTGTTTGTAATACATTGCTGATCATACAGCTTATATCTCATTGAGATACTTGGCTAATGTTCTTATTGTGCTATTTAATGCTATCTATGGCTTCATGTGAAGAACCTATTTCAGGCAGCATTGCTTTATAATGTCAATGATCAGTTAATTAATTAATTAACATAAATAATTTTAAAAAACTTTGTTAGGCACCCCATAACAAATTGTTCTCTGGGTGGCTCACAATAAAGGATCAAAACATGACATTAAAAACATATAACACATTAAATCATAACAAGCCAAAAGAAAAAAAGCAAAAAGAAAATAGAATACAAAGCAATTCAAAAACTCTTTTAAAATCAGTTTAAAATCAAATATGAAAATCAAAATTTAAAAGGCCTGAGTGAACAAAAAGATCTTTACCTGGTGTCTAAAAGAACAAAGTGATGAAGCCAGGAAAACCTCACCGGTGAGGCTATTCCATAAATAGGGTGAAACCACCAAAAAGGCCCTCTCACTAGTAGCTGCCTGCCTCACCTCGTTTGGCAGGATCACTTGGAGCAAGGCCTTTGAAGAAGATCTAAAGGTCTGAGTTCGGACATATGGGGCTAAGCACATTCTCAGGTAACCCGTTCCAAGCCATTTGGGGCATTAGAGGTTAAAAGCAGCACTTTGAATTGGGCCCAGAAACAGACTGGGAGGCAGTGCAGCTGCTGAAGCACTGGTGTAATATGCTAAAAAAATCCAGTCGCAGTTAATAATCTTGCCCTCTTTTGAACGAGCTGCAGTTTCTGGACCATTTTCAAAGGCAGTCCCACATATAATACATTGTAGTAATCTAAGCGAGAGGTTACAAGAGCATGGTAACTAACCGCCCAGAGACGTAAGTTTTGGGTGGTATAAAAATATGTAAAATAAATAAAAATAAAATAAATAAATAAACTATCTATCTCTGTCCAGGTAAGGTCGCAGTTGGTGTAACAGCCAAAGCTGATAAAAGGTTCTCCGAGCCACAGAGGCCACTTATGCCTCTAGTGATAGTGCTGGATTAATGAGCACCCCCAAGCTGTGAACGTGGTCCTTCAGGAGAAGTGTAACCCCATCTGGAACAGGCTGTAAATCATTCACCCGGGCAGAGCAACCACTGACCAGCAGTACTTCTGTCTTGTCTGGATTGAGTTGCAGCTTGTTCACCCTCATCCAGTCCATTACTGCATCCAGGCACTGATTCAGGACTCTCACCACTTAACCTGCTTCTGATGAAAAAGAGAAATACAACTGACTGTCATCTGCATACTGATGACACCTCAGGCTAAATCTCTGGATGACCTCTTCCAGCAGTTTCATGTAGATATTAAAGAGCATAGGGGAAAGAATGGAAACCTGTGGAACCCCATAGCATAACTGCCAAGGGGGTTGCACAGTAATCCCTCAGCACCACCTTTTGGAAACAGGTCTTGAGGTAGGAGCAGAACCACCTCCAAGCAGTGCCTCCCACACCCAACTTGGCCAGCCTATAGGATACCATGGTCAATGGTATTGAAATCCACTGAGAGGTCCAAGAGAACTAACAGCTTTGCACTCCCCCTGTCTCTATCTCTCTGCCCAGGTCATTTTCTCCAAAAGTGTCTGGAGCTGGTCAGCTGCTACATGCTCAGGCACTTTGCCCAGGAAGGGAGTATTGGCCACAGGCCTATAGTTGTTTACATCCTCTGGGTCCAGACTGGGTTTCTGTGTCTATATCAGGTTGAATGATAGCTTCCTTCAATGGAGCTGTGACCACTCCTTCTCTCAATGAGGTGTTTAGAATCTGCTGGAACGAGATAAAAATTCCCTCCCTACTAGATTTAATAAGCCATGAAGGGCAATGGTCAAGCATGCAAGTGCTCGGCCAAACTCAACTAAACACCTTGTCCACATCTTCGGGAACCAATAATGGAAACTCCTCCAGTAAAACTAGACCACGTGTTACTTTGGACACCTCCTGCAATGACTCTGCATCAACCATAGAGTCCAACTCATGGCAAATGCAAGTGACTTTACCCTCAAAGTGCTGTACAAATGCTTCACCGCATGCTACCAAGGGTTCTAATACAGTGAGGGAAATAAGTATTTGATCCCCTGCTGATTTTGTCCGTTTGCCCTCTGACACAGAAATGACCAGGCTATAATTGGAATGGTAGGTTTATTGTAGCTGCTTGGAGGGAGTGTGTGGGCCAGGCCAAGACTCAGAGGAACACTCGACACCAGGCCAAGAGCAGAGGTGGCGGGAGTGATGAAGAGGGCAGGTGCACACCCCCTGCAACCACCCAGCGGCCACCCTCCTGCCCGAAGGCTGCTGTGGCCAGGAATGGGCCTGGGTGGACTATGGGGCAGTGTGTGTGTGTGTGGGGGGGGGTTCCCAGGGTGTGTGGATGATGGGGCAGTGGGGGTGATGGGGCAGTGGGAGGTGCCTGGGGGTGCAGATAATGGAGCAGTGGGGGGCACCTGGAGGGCACCACAACAAGGCAGTGGGGCATCTGGGGTGGTATGGATGATGGGGCAAGGGGGCATCCAGGGGAGCATGTATGATGGGGCAGAGGAGGAACACCCAGAGAGCATGGATGATGGTGCAGTGGGGGGTTGCCTGGGAGATGTGGGCAACAGGGCAGTGGGGGCACCTGGAGGCATGGATGATGGGACTGTGGGGGTGTCCAGGGGGCATGGATGATGGGACTGTGGGGGGGCACAGATGATGGAACAATGGGGGGGTACCCAGGGTGTGTGGACAACAAGGCAGTGGTGGTTAGGTGATGGGGCAGCACCTGGGCAGGTGACGGGGTAGTGTGGGGCAACAGAGGTGGGGGCACCCCTAACCCTTAGGCCAGCCCTGGAGAGGAGGATCCTTCCCCCAGCCATCTGCAGCTGCACACACTTTCTCCCTTTCTCTCATGCAGCTGCTGCACCACTACCACCACCACCACCTATTGCTGTGTGCTTTCTCCCTGCATCTTGGAGGGGGTGTGCAGGTGGGAGGAGGCAGGCCCCACACTGGTCACATGGGCAATCTCCCCCACAACCACCTCCCCATGGAGCCCCACACATTCTAAGCCCCACACAGTCACCCCCAGCCCTGTGTCCCCCTAGGGACAGCCCTGCTGGCAGCATATAAAGACAGGCAAGCGTTTGTTAAGGATGTTTTTCAAAGCAGCTGAGATTATATGGAGACAGACACCACAATCCACTCAAGCAGTGTTCTTGGCCCTGGCATGAGTCACAACTCCCATCAGCCAGAAGTGCTGCTCCCTGACTAACTGTCCATTGGGCCTGTATGAAGCTTTGGCCAAAGTGAAAGACTCTGCCCAGCCCCCCAGGCAGCCTGCAGAGATGGCCATTTGCCCCCTTTGCCCTTTGCTGAGCGCAGATGGGGCTCTTTTGAGGGAAACAGAGCCCCCTTGAACCCTTGCACCATCTGGGAAGGCATCCATGATGTACTTCCCCCACAGAGCTCTCGAGATAAGGCCCTGTCTCTCTCTTTTCCAGCATGGAAAGAAGTTCAGTACTGTGAGGAGGTCAACACAGTGGGAAATGGCTCTCACGCTGAAATTGCCAAAGTGACCCCCCTCTTGAAAAATAGTGAAGATGACTTCACTAAAGGGCCTTTGGATGTTAAAATAAACATCCAATGTGTGTGGGAAATAGATCAAAGACATGTTGATGGCTGAACAAACATGAAAAACTCTCCATCACAGTTTTTAGAAAGCGTGTTAAATCTTGGCTTTTTACCCAGGCTTTTTTATGATGGTCTCTACTGCAGCTTCTTTGTATTTTGTACAGTTTTAATGCTTGTATTTTAAATCTTTTTAGTCAGATTTGTTTTATATTTTTGCTTAATATTTTAATTGTGTCATTTTTATAGTCTTGTTTTTAAATGTTTGTGGAAACCACCTTGGGATTGTTTTAATGAAAGGCAGTATAAAAATTTAACAACAAACAAACAAAGTTGACCCATCACATCTAATTCAACACCTGCTATGCAAGAACGTAACTGAAAGATAAAGAAAAATGAAACTGTTATTTCATCATCACTGTTATTATTATTTTACAGTCAGACAGGTGTTATTGACTGGTTTGTTTTATCCAGACAGCGAGTCCTTCCCAAGGACCTGGGATGCCAGAATTTTATTGTCAATTTTGTTGCTGTTGTTATAGATATCGTCACAGAATATAGGCTGTTCCCAGTAAAGCTGCTTTTTGTAATTGGCTGATGGTGATTTCTGTGGCCCCTATGGTGTTGAGGTGCTCTTCAAGGTCTTTTGGAACTGCACCCAGGGCGCCAATTACCGCTGGGATTATTTGGGTATTCTTCTGCCACAGCCTTTCAATTTCAATTTGTAGATCTTTGTATTTTGTGATTTTTTCTATTTCTTTTCCTTCTATTCTGCTATCCCCTGGTATTGCTATGTCGATTATTTTGACTTGTTTTTCTTTCTTCTCAACTACAGTTATATCTGGTGTATTGTGTGGCAGATGTTTGTCTGTAGTCGGAAGTCTCATAATATTTTTACATCTTCATTTTCTTCAACTTTTTCAATTTTATGGTCCCACCAATTTTTGGCTACAGGTAGCTTGTATTTTTTGCAGATGTTCCAGTGTATCATCCCTGCTACTTTGTCATGCCTTTGTTTGTAGTCAGTCTGTGCAATCTTTTTACAACAGCTGATTAGGTGGTCCACGGTTTCATCTGCTATTATTTATTATCTTTTTATTTTTTATTATTATTATTATTATTATTATTATTATTATTATTATTATTATTATTATTATTAATTCAATTTCTATACCGCCCTTCCAAAAATGGCTCAGGGCGGTTTACACAGAGAATTAATAAATAAATAAGATGGAACCCTGTCCCCAAAGGGCTCACATTCTAAAAAGAAACACAAGATAGACACCAGCAACAGTCACTGGAATTTCCTTCCAGATCCATCCTGGATATTTTTAACAGAATCCAATTTAGCTTTATTACTTTTCTCTGGACATGTAGGGTTCAGAAACTTGTAAAATTCCAGCAAAATAATCACCCTGATAATATATGTGCTGCTACTACCAACCTTATCACAGATAAAACATACATTCATACATGCCAACAACAGTAGGCTTGCAAAATGCATTGATCTCATTGTCTGTGGTGAGTACACTGCTACAGGTGATCAGACAATCACTGGCTATGACCAGATGATAATTTCTAAAGAGCAATTGGAAATGATTTCTACTTAATATATGACTATGGCATTAGGCCTGGTCCAGCACTGGTAGCTTGACTGGTCCTACAACCCCAATGAAGGAAGTGGGGACATTACTTAATTCCTTTCTTAAATGCGCACACTTTGCTTAATCTCAATTGAGTAGTGTATTTACTATACCAGATCACAAAGATGTACCTGGTTGAATAAATTTTAATCATAAAGAAGAAGAGAATGATTCTTGGCAGTGAGGGGAGATGCCGTGGGAGAGTCAGACATATAGTCTATGTGGGCTGGTCATTTGCTGGGAATCCCAAACCACTTAATGACCAGCCTGCGCAGCTCAAGTAAAAGCCAGACTGGGACAAGGAGAGGAAGGCAACCAAGGCAAGCAGGGGCGTTAACGATAGGGGGGGCAGGCAGGGCACGTGCCCTGGGTGCCACTCTGGTGGGTCACGTGGGGGGGGGCCAAAAAGTGGCATACCCCCCGACCCCCCCTGGATAGCGCGGCGGTGGCGGATCACCGAGTGCGGCGGTGGCGGATCACCGAGTGCGGCGGTGGCGGATCACCAACTCGTGCGGCGGCGGCGGGCGGCGGCGGATCGCTGAGTGCAGGCAGCAGAGCGACGCCGAGGCCTGCCGTCTGGCCTGGCGTCACTTCCCAACTGCACAGGTGCGCCTGCGCAGTTCATAGAGTGCGGCGGTGGCGGATTGCCGAGTGCAGGCAGCAGAGCAACGCCGAGGCCTGCCGTCTGGCCTGGCGTCGCTTCCCAACTGCACAGGCGCACCTGCGCAGTTCATAGAATGAACTGCGCAGGCGCGCCTTGCAGTTGGGAAGCGACGCCAGGCCAGACGGCAGGCCTTGGCGTCGCTCTGATGCCTGCACTCAGCAATCCGCCACTGCCCGCCACCGCCGCACTCAGCAATCCGCCGGCGCCGCCGCCCGCCACCGCCGCACGAGTCAGCGATCCACCACCGCCGCACTCGGCGATCCGCCGCCTCCACTGCCGCGCTCACTCCCGCCACGCGATCTGCCACCGTCGCGCTCACTCCGGCCAGGGGGGCTCTGGCGCAGGTATGTGGGGGCCTGGGGGGGTGGGGGGAGGGCGCAATTTCAGGGCAGAGCTTGCCCTGGGCGCCGTTTCCCCCCGTTACACCTCTGAAGGCAAGGCACAGCAGGAACAGAGATGCAACTTTGGCCCTTTCTGCGCCTTGGCCACAGGCACATAGCTCTGGTGTGTACACACTTTTTCTGGTCTACCATGAAGTCTGGTCAACAATAGCCTTCTTCAGATGTTATCAGAATGAGCAGTGCTCATTCAGACGTTATCAGCACCATCAACTGAGGCTGCAGCTCACAGAATCCCTGGTGAACACACAATGCATCCCCCTTCAAACAAATAGCACCATGAGCCTGTTGGTTGGGCGGGAGAGAGTGAATGACAGCAGCAGTGGGCAGGACTTCCTCCCCACTTTCCCCAACCAAAGAGGGCTATTACCACCTGCAATTCAAGGCAAAGCTATCATCTGTACACAGCAAGGGAGAGAGAGAGAAAGAACAATGCAGCAAACCAGTCAAGCAAATGTATTTAAATTTGCTGAGTCCAGCTCTCTCTTTGGTAAGGAGGGAGAAAGAGAAAGAAAAGCTGTCTGTATTCTGGCTTGTTCCACCATAATTCTGAAAGGGAGAAATTGTGCAATGCCATGGGGGGAAAGTGCAACACTAACAGCCTGACATGGCCCAAATTCTCGGTTGGATCAAGAGATTGGCAATCATCTTCTAATTCATTTTGCAAGAATAAAAACAAGATGGTACTGAAAAACAGCCAAAATACATAGAAACCGAACATGGGGATTCTGTTACAAACACTTGACTGATCATCACATTGTCAATCCAATTGATTTTATATTAGTGTTAATGAGATGGAATAGATGTGGATGGCCATTTCCGTCTCTAGCTCTTTAATCACAATTGTTCTAGTTGCACTCACTTCCACTGGGCTGTTTCTAGCATGGTGCTTTGTGAACACAACAGATGGGAAATGTGGGGGAAGCTCACTCCACTTGTATTTGCTTTCAATGCATCTTTCTGAGAATCCCAGAATTCAGAGAATTTACTTTGCTCAGTGTAAGTAAGCAAATTGAATTTGCCTAGATAGCAGCCCCCCCCCCTCTTTCTGGGCAGGGTTAGTCCAATTAAAACAATTATTTTAAGACAGCTTTTATCCTCTTGTGGCTCTTCATTTTCACCTCAACTTACTGAAAGGGAAAAAGAAAAGACTTGAAAGATAGCAAAACCAGGGTAAGATTGCTTTGTTAATCAGGTATGAGTAAACACAATCTCCTCCAACTCCGAGATAATGACATCACATAAATGATTTTTCTCAACAGAACTGAAGGTTTGCATGCTTATTCTTTACTTTCTAGTTCAATTGATCTGGTTTATACTGTTAGTATGGTGCAGTGGGGAAATGACTTGCCCAGTGAGCAAGGGGTGCTGGTTTGAATCCCCTCTGGTATGTTTCTCAGAATATGGGAAACACCTATACAGGGCACCAGCAATAATCAAAGGTGCTGAAAGGCATCATCTCACACTGCGCAGAAGGAGGCAATGGTAAACCCCACCTGCATTCTACCAAAGAAAACCACATGGCTTTGTGATTGCCAGGAGTCAACACCGACTCGAGGGCACAACTTTATTTATCCACTTATACCAATAATAATGGCAGAGAATTTATCACTGAGGCTTGCTTATGTATAGAATTACTCTGTTTCAGTCACCATTTTTTACATTGCTTAGAATGCTTTATATTGGACAGAATGAAGATGAAAACTTAGTGTTGGTCCTCTAATTGTGTGCCACATGAATTCTAAGAGTTATCTTCTTAAATGAAGTCTTGAGAGACTATAATTTTGAGCTGATGAATAGGGAGGAAAGTGACGCTTAAGCCTTTCCCCACCTGTTTGCATCTCAGAATCGTACACACAAAGAAGAGTGTAACCTCTTAACACATGCACGTGCAATGCCTTGTAGAGATAAACAAAACCTTAGAAACATCCATTTAAGGTAAATTTTATTCTTGTTTATTTGATTTGAGCCTCTGAAACTATCAAATGGACAACCACCAGCATAAGAGGTATCTTGTGGTCTATAATGTTAGCAGTGCCAGATACCTACCATTTGTTTTAAAGAAATTTACCACAGAAATATTTCTGTGTTAAGAGCCTCGAGACGACTGACTAAAAGGCCAAGGTTTGTAACCACAAAGAAGATTAAGACTGGAATTCTATATCAACAAAACAGCAGATAAGGCCAGACTTCTACACATACAGCTTATTGTAGCTCTGAGGCATCATCCCATGGAAGTTTTTTTGCAGCTGAAGCATTTGACAACCACCTCTGGAATGGTAACTATTGTACATATATAGCAAGACATGTTCCAACCAATTGAATGCAAAGACCTCTAAACCAAGACTTCTGCATGCCAAGGTTCACAGTAGCATACAGAAAACCGATCCATGCAATTTTCCATGAGTGAAAACCATCTCATTATGCATAACTGGCAAGTACAACCGTTACAATGCCAAAATGCGACTCATCTCTAAGTCCAACTGGAATGGGACTAAAAAGTATTTTTAAAAACTCAGCTTCTCTTGATTTCAGTGTGATGTGGGTGCAAATAATGAAAATCACCAAGAGTGTGGTTCACCACGTACTGTTCTTGCACATTGCCCACTGAAATGAAAGAGACTTATATGAAGCAAAATTTGGTGGACTGTGTCTTAGAAGTATGCATGAAATTCTGAGAGATCATAATCTCAGAAGTAGCAATGACTGAACTTAAAGGGAAGCAATGAAAAAAATTGTCTCATAAAGTTACTTGTTACATTATGAACAAAAATGTAAGAAATTTGAAGCCATTTGAAACTGTTGGTTTATAATGAGGTGGTTTTTTAAAATGTACTCAAGTTACTAAAGAGCATTTGACCAACTATCAGAAAACTAAAGTGCTGGTATTCTTTAAAGGACCAACTAACCAATAAGGTGCGGTGACACTTGGAGTACTGAGTACAATTCTGGTCACCACATCTAAAGAAGGACATTGTAGAACTGGTAAAGGGGCAGAAGAAGGCAACCAAGATGATCAGGGGGCCTAGAGCACCTTCCTTATGAGGCAAGGCTACAACACCTGGGGCTTTTTTGTTTAGAAAAAAGAATGACTGTGGGGAGACATGATACAGGTCTATAAAATCATGCATGGTGTAGATAGAGATAAATTTTTCTCCCTCTCACATAGCACTAGAACCAGGGGTCATCCCATGAAACTGATTGCCAGGAAATCTAGGACCAATGAAAGGAAGTACTTTTTCACACAATGCGTGATCAACTTGTGGAATTCTCTGCCACAAGATGTGGTGACAGGCAACAACCTGGATGGCTTTAAAAGGGGTTTGGATAACTTCATGGAGGAAAAGTCTATCAGCTGCTAGACTATGGAGGAGATGTCTATAGGCTATAGACCACCTCCAGCCTCAAAGGCAGGATGCCTCTGAATACCAGTTGCAGGGGAGTAACAGCAGGAGGGGGGCATGCCATCAACTCCTGCCTGTAGGCTTCCAGCGATATCTGGTGGTCCACTGTGTGAAACAGGATGTTGGACTAGATGGGCCTTGGGCCTGATCCAGCAGCGCTGTTCTTATGTTCCATAAATGGTCAGTTCATGGGAATCCTATAGAGCAGGTGCAGGTTTATAAATATCTAGGGGTGGATTTCCATGCTATTAGATCCTGGAGTGCCCAAAGCAAGCATGTAACTAGAAATGCCCAGAGGAATATTACTGCTATTGTTAGATTTTCAAGAAGTGAATAGAGGGCAATTTATTCTATCTGCCATCAAAGTCTTTTTTGATTAAGTGCCGTCAAGTCAAATTACACTCATTCATTCTTTGGAGCACAGGTATGCATTTATTGCAACTATACAGATTTTGAAATTGGCCAGTGTGAGTTCTTAAGGACAATCTTCTCAGAACCTTGTTGTGTCCTAAATGCAGTCTAGTGACTGGAATCTAGTTTGATTACAACGGAGGCTTGTGTCTGGCAGCCTATTTTTAATGTTTGGCCCTATCCAACCCCAGCACAGCATCCCTCCAGTGGCTGTTGTTGGTATCTGCCTTATGTTTCTTTTTAGATTGCGAGCCCTTTGGGCACAGGGGGCCATCTTATTTATATATTTGTTTTTCTATGTAAAGCACTTTAGTTGAAGCGTAGTATATAAATATTCATAGTAGTAGTAGTAGTGATCTTTTTCCTGAGGGCGCCACTGACACTGACTGATACATATTATTAATCAATTATTATTTCTTGTTTACACAGTCAGACAGGTGTTATTGACTGGTTTGTTTTATCCAGACATCGAGTCCTTCCCAAGGACCTGGGATGGCTGAATTTTATCATCAATACTGTTGGTTATTATAGATATCATCACAAAATTATTTCAATTATTATTTATTTACACAGTCAGACTGGTGTTATTGACTGGTTGACTGTGTAAATAAATAATAATAATAGAAGTACTGTGGAAGTACTGTCACTGGAAGTACTGTGCTGGGAGTGGATACGGTCAGTTACTCTCCCCCTGCTAAATAAAGAGAATCACCATGTTAAAAGGTGCCTTTCTTTGTCAAGTTAGCAGGGGTTAGGGTTAGGGTTTGAAAGTATATGGAATATTGGAGGCTCTTGTAGGTAAATCATCATTTTATGGGTGTTCTCCCCAATTTTTAATACCCCTGGGATAAAACTAAATTGGTCATTAAGCAGTGCATCTGGGATATAGATTACAAAAGGGCCTGAGCTTTATTCCACCTTATAAAATCAGATCAAGTGATTTTATACGGTGGAATAAGACTTGCTCCAGCCACCTAGCTCCAGACTTTCATGATTTTGAAATACCAAAGCGCATTTACACTGACATGCCGTAATGTTTCAGCTCATCTAAAGGGTAGCTACTGTAAGGTTCCCTACAGTGAAAGACTGTCTCCTTGTGATTCAGGTGCTGCTAAATCACTATCCCATGTATTTTTGTATTGCTTTTATTGATGTGACATGCGTAACAATTTTATTTCCCCCATTTTTGCAAAATGTCCTGGTAGATCTGATGAGTTTTATATCTCTTTGCTTCTACCATTTTCAAGTCTGGTTAATTTTACTGGAAGAGTAGCAAAATACATTTCTGTTCCTATTTATATTTATTAAAAGATACTTGAAGTGTTTACTGTCAGCCTTTTAAAATGCTTATTTATGTTTTTAAGGTCCCCCCACTCCCTGCCCTGGTATTTATTTTGTTGGCATATTGACCTCATATAGAAGGCATTTTATATTTTGCTGGTCAGTAGGTCACAATAAACTTCTGACTGACAGTACTCAAGTAATAAAATATAAAGTTTAAAAATACATAAATATTCAAAGGTGGCATGAAAAAATAAAGAAGTAGAGATTTCTGTTCCAGTTGTAAAATCATTTATTGGTACAAATATACATTATGAATAAAATTCCTTCAGCCTGTACTATAAGTAAATGCCTGTGAAATATGCAAAGAAAAAGAATTAGAATTGCTTTTACAGATGATAAATTACTTTTCTGTTAGAAGTGCACATTAAAAGTTAGAGAGGATGCAGACAGACCTTAAGGCGGCCTCTAGAAAATACCAATATTAATAAAACTTTCATTGCCCTCATTCCAATCAACAACATACATTTACTTATGATGTAGATGCATGGCAAGAAGATAATTCAGATGTTTTCTCTGTTGTGCTTCTGAACAGTACACAAAATGTAAGAGGTGATGTTCATATATACAGTACAACAAACAGGAAAAAAGTCTCCCAAAGGAGAATGTAAAAACCATATCCAAGCATCTAATATATATTATTTATACAAATTCTTTTATTAATGTGCTCTGTTGATATAATTACAATGTGCAATTGCATTCAGCAAGATATATTTATAAAGTAAGTTGCGTGCAAGTTTGACACATTTACATTCAGCAGTACAACACCTCTCCTGCTGTACAGTGTGGGTTAGTGTAAGAAAGTGTCCAGTTAGTTTGCTTAGAGCTTCTTCCCTCCCCAAAAGCCCTATTGCAAGGCATTGTTTTTGTAGCTGCTTTAGAGAAATTCAAGTAGAAGACATGGAATAATTGCTGGCTTTAGCAAAGGCATGAAAAAGGAATGTCTCAAAACATATGGGTTGCCGGGGAAAAGAACCAAATTCATGAAATTTGATTGCACTGGTGGTAATTATTTTTTTCAACCATAAAATGCACTTCTATAAAAACAGTTGATTAAAAAGAAGGGTAATTGATAGCTGTACCCTTATTACTACAAAAGACTTTGCACTGCCAAGCACATGACCAAACAACTACACAAAAATAAAATCTTTATCTGCTTCTTCTCCAGAATCACTGGACTTGCTTTCCTGCTGGCTATCTTTACTTAAAGATCTCTGTTTCTGCTCCTGGGATTCGTAAGTCTGGTGTCCTGGGCTTCTCTTTGGACCTGGGTCAAAATACAGAATGTTTAGTCAGGAAAAGTCAGACTCTGCAATAACACGACCAAGGCACTCCCTGCAGACAAGGAACAAGACAGGTGCATCCATTCATTTGTTCCTGATGTTCTACAACATCCATCCCAAGGGAGAGTTCTGTGCAACTTCAAAAGCTCACATCCTACATTCCAAACAATAGGTGACTGAAATCAGTGTTGATCCAAAGGGTCTCAGTGGGCTGCTCATGGATGAAGTTGAACATGAATGCTCTCCATCAGAGGTGTACTGCCTACAAATATGGAGGCTCCACCTAGCTGGCATTGGTAAGAGCCACTTACACTTCTGTTTCCCATCATACCCAATAAGATTTTCCTTTTCAAAAAGCCTAGGAATTCAGTGGTCCTGGTTTAAAATGGGAGTTAAGATGCTTTCAATTTTCACTCAGGCTCTAAAAAACATGAAAATGGCAAGATGCCTATCTTAACTTCCCATCTTAACTGCAAGATGCCCATCTTAATGTTTTAGAGTGTAAATGAAAACATAAAGTATCTGAACTCTCATCTTAAACTGAAGGTTTTTGGAATACTAAATAAATCCATAAATACAATGTATTGTATTCCATACACAGTAGCAGCATTTGCAATAAATGTATGTATCAAACATTATGTCAGTTTAAGAACTACGGATGTTCTGCATCCACCGAGTTTCTAATTAATGCCAGCTGTACAGTCCTGATTAGTGTTTCATACAAATAGCCTTATGAAGATAGCTAAGCTGACATCAAGCTTTTACTGCTGTACAGATGACTAATCACCTACAATGATGAGTGGACCAATTCTTTCTTCTATAGTCCTCTTATATTGCACACACAATGTAAAATATCATGGACAAGAAGGGGGTAAGTATAAAGCAGGATGCTTTGTTACTGGCTTTCAGAGCAGATTAATGTCAAGTGGTCAACAGCACACAGGCCTGTATGTTATTTGAAGCGCTTATAAATAAAGCACTTAAACATGCACAAAATCAACAATTATTCCAAAAACAACTAGAAAACTTCCTCTGAATGATGACTGAAACCTACTTCTGCTATCTTAAAAGGTCCAATGACTAACACACACAATGAAATATATTCTCAACAAACCACAGAAGAAATTTCAACATATTTTGCAGCTGAGGAAATCTGTTTTTTTCCTGTCATCCAACATTTTTTCCCCAAGAACAGAATTAATACAAGAATAGATTCATGGGATTCTAAATGGAGGACCAAGAAAGTTTGAGAGAAAAGAAGAGATGAAGTGAAATACCTATGGCGTTTTTAAAACTAAAAATCAGATTTAAAAGTTTGATTCCTGAGCTGCAATACATTGCATTACCTAATTACAAGGCCCACGTATATCAGCACTGAATAGCTAAAATATGAAGCAAATTTTTGTTAGCAGTGCTTTTCTTCAGCACAGCACTTTAGAAACTTCAGGGATTAGAAGCAGTTCCAACCTTCCACACAGAAACTGGGTAATGATTTGAAAAGGAACTTGTTCATGTCACTCTATTTTTTAGTTATTTTGTTATTTTGTTCATGTCACTCTATTTATTACTATTTATGCCACTCATCTAGATGAAGAAACCTGTAAAGGATGCATGCATGTCTCTTCCCTTCAACCCCCCGCTAAAATGTATATTTGTAGATTAGAGTTTAGCTTATTTCCCATGGCCTTCTTCTTATTTTCCAAAGAGGAAGGTGCAAGTAAATAAGCAGTCTAAAATGAAGTTCATAATTACTTGCTTTGAAAAACATATTTGTCCATGACTTCAAAGAAGAAGAAAAATGTTGTGTAGTTCAAAATAATGCAATATGATAAGGTTCAGTCAATATTAATATTATAAGCCATGTTACAATGTAGAAAGCCAATTTTAATCTTTTTTAAAAAATTTTTTATTGCTATTCATAATTGTTTACTCCAGTTCTGAGTAAGCCACTGCATCTTTCAGGAAGTATTGCAATTTCTTTTAGAATGTGTCTGTGTATTAGCTATATATTTAATTCTCCTAAATGTACCCATCGCTAATCCCATGTGTGGTAGCTCTCGCGAGAGGAGCTGCCTGGGAAAAAGCAACGGGGACGGGAGACAATGGTGGTGGTGGCTGGAGGAGGCGGCAGGCTGGCCTGGCCGCCGGTTGGCTGGAGGCGGGCCAGCCTGACTGCCAGTCAGCCGGAGGCAGCAGCGGTGGCGGGCCAGCCTGGCTGCCAGGAGGAGGTGGTGGCGGCCAGAGGTGGCAGTGGGCTGGCCTAGCCTGGCCACCAGAGGCGATGGCGGTGGGCCAACCTGGCCCGGCCGCCCACCGAGAGGAGGAGGTGGGGGGCCGGCTTTCTGGCCTGGCCGCAAGCCATACAATGTGGGGTGGGGGGAGAGGGAGCGGGCAGGCCAGCCGGCCCATCAGAATGTGTGGGTAGGGGGATGAGAAGCGGGCGCCAGAAGGGGGGGCAGTGGTGGTGGCTGGGCCAGCCAGAAGCACAGATGCTCTGCGCCTGGCCTAGCTAGTATATAAATAAAACTCTTGGAACATTTGTCTATTTGACTGTTTGGGGACTGCAATACAAAAATGTCCTATTACTCATTCATGACCTGAAGACCAGTATTAAGCATACAGTAATAAAGTTAATTTGAATGCAACACCATACAAATGATTTCCCCATTTTTGTGAGATAAGTCATATATTTTGATTCGGGAAATAATCTGGGGTCATTGCCATGACTGGTTTAATTGGGTTTCCCCCATGATACCTTTGAATTTGATATCCATGAACAGATTATCTGAGCAGATTCAATCCTAGAATGAATTTGGTGTGTGGGTGGGATTAGATTGGCTTCAAAACAACAAATTCAGTTTTAGTGGCTCCTCAATTTATCATCAATCATTAGCACACAAACTCAGAAAGGTCTAAAATTCAAACTAGTACAATTATTCACAATATTGCTTGAAATTAAGGTAATAAACGTTTAACTCTTTTAAAAAGTTTTAAAAGGCAATAAAAGTTTAATTCTTGTTAAATTATTTTAATAAAATAAAACCCAGTCATTTAAATTAATTTGGATTTAAATGATACAAAGCACACTCAGTGCTTGAGAACCAAAGCATCTATAAGATTTTGCAAACACACATTTTAAATCAAATATTAAAGTGGCTTACTTCATATGTTTTAGGTAGAATCAGAGCAAATGTTCAAGAAAAAATAGGAAAGTTTACTAGAAATATTGGACTTTTGTTCCTTAATAGTAAATCTGAAACAGGAAAGCACTGAACAAAAATACCTATTAAGTTATCTAAAGGCTTCAGCAGTGATATATTGAAACTGAGACTAATGAAGTTCAAACTCAACTTAGAAAATTAAATACAGTATTTACAAGTACAGCTCTTAGAAAAGACAGGTGCTTAATTAAAAGGTATAATCATACTAGTGAACAATTACTACTACAACAAATATTTATATACTGCTCTTCAACCAAAGTCCTCAAAGCGGTTTACATAGAAAAATAAATACATAAATAAGATGGTTCCCAAAGGGCTCACAATCTTAAAAGATACATAAGGGAGATACCAGGAACAGCCACTGGAGGGATGCTGTGCTGGGGTTGGATAGGTCCAGTTGCTCTCCCCCTGCTAAATATAAGAGAATCACTACTTTGCACGGTGCCTCTTTGCTCAGTTAGCAATTACTCTAGATAACACTTTACAATTCTTTAAATGTCCCTTTTCAATATAGAGAACTGCCAATGTTTGATTCTAGAGAATGTGACCAATATTAAGATGGATGTTTCTTACTGGATCAACTTCAGTTGTAGAAACAAGAATTTAATATGGCTATTCTTCTGCCTGAAGTAGAGTATTGGATAAGATCTACATTTGGTAATCTAGTCTCAAGTTTCTCAGGAGCCACACTGCTCAGTGGTAGGAGATGTCGTCTGTAGGAGCCAGTGACTGAGACCAACTACATAAGGTAAGGGACTGTCTCCTATTTCCTGACCTCCAGATAATATTTTTACAGTTATCTGAATTGTAACAGATGTTATTAGGAACATAACCTATCCAGATTAGGAAGTGCTGCCTAATAAGGTATGTGACTGTTGTATCCGAAAGTTCTTTTATTTGTTTTAAATAATTCTAAACTGCTCTTCAGACCATTCTCAAAGGGCAGTGCACAAAGATGAAAACACTTCCTTTGGCTTCCCCAAAAGCCAAAGGGGGGGGGGAGAGCCAAAAGGGGGAAATGACCTAGAACTGCCTAGTTCAGAATATGAACATACCATCCCCCTCCACAAAGGAAAAGCAACACACAGGAGAAATAATTTCCTCATTCTAAGCAGCCTGAACATCTCTCTTTTACAGATGTCAGCTGTCCCAAAGAAGCCCAGAATGCATCCTAAAATAGATATATGAGTGACACGCATGAAATGTAGTAGTTAGAAATGCAGTAACTTTTATTTCCCTCATAAAAGTTTTGCAGTAACTCAAAGGCAAAGCTTTTCAGATTTAGAAGCCTAATCAATGAGCTTCATCAGCAACATACTCAGCCTCATATGGTTATATGATACAATTTCACAGCCATAATTATGAAAATTCTGATGTTTTCCACATCCTGAAATTCTGGGAATGTATTAAGTAGCACAGTGAAGCAACCTCATGAGTTAAATTATAAGGTGATTTTATGTTCTTTTATGAGCTTTATCACCATGTTTGCCAAGCAAATTTAGGCAACAATCACAGGTACAAGAACTCATCTATTGGTCAAAATGGAGATAGAGGGGAAAGAAATGCAAGTAGATGTTATGGACAACAGAGTTTTCTTTTTTCTGGAAGAAGGAGTCTTATTTCAGAAAAAGGAATTCATTCAATAAGAAAGTTTCTTACTCCAGAGTAGGACTCCTTGTTCCAGAGTAACTGTGTATGTCACCCAGTGCAGATATAGAGTTGGAACCAAAAAAAGTACTATTGAAACAAGAAGAGATGGAGAGGAGAGGAGAGCTGGTCTTGTGGTAGCAAGCATGACTTGTCCCCTTAGCTAAGCAGGGTCTGCCCTGGTTGCATATGAATGGGAGACTTGACATGTGAGCACGGTAAGATATTTCCCTTAGGGGGATGGAGCTGCTCTGGGAAGAGCAGAAGGTTCCAAGTTCCCTCTCTGGTATCTCCAAGATAGGGCTGAGAGATTCCTGCCTGCAACCTTGGAGAAGCCACTGCCAGTATGTGTAGGCAATACTGAGCTAGATGGACCGATGGTCTAACTCCGTATATGGCAACTTTCTATGTTCCTATGTTACTGTGATACAGTGTTGAATTATTTAGTCAATCCTACTTTTGCTTTCCTGACATATACAGCATTTATACTAATATAGAATGGAGGGACTGAAGAACTGCAGGACTGAAAAATAATATTCATATTTATCATCCATCACTGGTTTTAATGCTTATACCCAAATACTTGCCAGAGCAAGGAAATTTTCAACTGATATTCTCTGTGCATATCTCTCTTTTTCTGTCGCTCCAGTTTTCCCCTATGAATGCACTGAAAAGAAGATTTCTGAAAAGAATACATTTGCACAATGAAAGAAAGAAAGAAAGAAAGAAAGAAAGAAAGAAAGAAAAAGAAAGAAAGAACCACTCACTATTTAGTGACAATGTGAGTGGATGGGGAAATACTGAGAAGTGCCAAGTACACTGAGTTGGACCTAGCTATCACTTGCACAAGCAGAAAGGGATATGAACAAAAAATGATCTCTAGCTGCTGCTTTACATCCCATTCCATGCTGTTCCAGAGGCTCTCCTGAACCTCAAGAATGGATTTGGAACGGGGGCGCGGCACAGAAGACTGCAGTGTGGACTTGTACTTCTTTGGATCTAACTCACTGTAGTAAAATATTGCCATCACTAACACTCTGTCAGTTCTAGTAAAAAGCAGAGGTGTATTTCAGGTAAACCATGCTTTATGTTCACTTAAGGACCACTTCATACAGGAGGCCCTCATTATTTGTCGGGGGTCTGTTCGTGCCACAATTGCGAGTACGGAAACGAGTAACGAAACCTTAACTCTATGGAAATCCAGGGGTTAGGTTCCTGCACCAAAAAAATGCCAAAAATCACAAAATGTGCAGGAGGGAAGCAGAAATAAAAGAATACAGCACAGTACCTTAGCTTCCAGCAATACCGCCCCCATGCCACTGGCTGATTTTTTGCCATTTTGAGGGCTTTTTTTGCGGGGAGCAGCTCTGAACTGGAAATGCCAGTAGCCCAGGAACCACACATAGGTGAAAATCACTTATTTTTAGTACCACAGATAATGAAACTAGGTCTTTTAGACCCATCTGTAGTTGTGTGAAATTGTAGTTGCTGAAACCGTTTATAATGAGGGCCACCTGTATTACATTTACAGGTGTGCATCTAAAATGCTTTCAGTGTATGTGTAAACACATCAGGGGGAGAGTAACTAGCCCTATCCACCCCCAGCACAGTACCTCCAGTGACTGTTGCTGATATCTATCTTATGTTTCTTTTTAGATTGTGAGCCATTTGGGGACAGGGATCCATCTTTTTAATCCTTATTTCTGTGTGTAAACCGCCCTGAGCCATTTTTGGAAGGGCGGTATAGAAATCAATCAAATCAAATCAAATCAAATCAAATCAAAAATAATACATTAGTTTGGAAGTACTGTGGCACTTGTCAGAGAGTTGTGAGTGTATGTTTGGTAGAACATCCAGTTTAGTTCCTGCATAATGTGTTAAATGGCTCTGAGCTTCACCATAGTGCTCCACTTGAGCTTGCCTTCCAACAGATGGAGCACTAGAGAGCTTTCTGACAGAATCCCATTTCTGGAAATCATGTTGAGTCAAGTACACAAAGCAATAAGAATGCAAGTGCACTTGTGATTGTGGGGTCTGTGCAGGGCCAACTACACCACAGAGCAAACGGAAGTAGACCGTTTCAGATGTGGATATGGGGCACTTTTTAAAGTCCGCAGATTCTGATCACACACACACGCACTCACTCAATTCTATTCTGATCATTTGCTGTGGTTGGCTCTTGCTCTGCTCCTCAACTTGTGCCACCTATTTGTGCCT
The DNA here is from genome assembly GCF_027244095.1 of Hemicordylus capensis. Taxonomy (NCBI): domain Eukaryota; kingdom Metazoa; phylum Chordata; class Lepidosauria; order Squamata; family Cordylidae; genus Hemicordylus; species Hemicordylus capensis. Next base: position 221,390,378 of record NC_069660.1, on the reverse strand, counting down.
TCTCTTATTCTCCCTCTTCACTTTAAAACAGCTCATACCATTGTCATATTGCCATGCTCCTCCTCTCTTCCCAATTGGTCTAGGGCAATGAAAGCTATGCAGCACCAGCACACAGTCGTTGGAAATGAAAGGAGAGAAGCAGCAACAGAGCTGGCCTGTCCACTAGGTAGACCTAGGCAGTTACCTAGGGCACCACCACCTGACAGAGTAAACTAATCGAGTTTGGGTGGCCACAGGTCCCACTGCTACCTGCCCACCAGTGCTATAGCTCCTTGTGTGGAAGTCGTGGGTAAGGCCCACCTTCTGACCGGTCTCTGGCTTGCTTTCCTCCTCCCCCCTCAAGGCACTCTGTCTCCACCCCATCCCTACCACTCTGTTACTGTTGTAGCTGCTCAGGTGAAACCCATCCTGGTTTCTCAAGTGTTCAGACCAGTGTTCCTTCTAACAGGGATTCCCAGATGTTGACGACTACAACTCGCTGAATCCCCAGCTGCAATCGCTTTTGCTTGGGGATTATGGGAGTTGTAGTCAACATCATCTGGGAACCCCTGTTAGAGGGAACACTGGTTCAGACACACACACACACACCCTGCGCGCCAAACAGGAAGTGGTACACGTGATGGTTGACCTGGCTGCAGCCCAGCCTGGTTGGTCACAGAGGAAATTTCTTCACAGTGCTGTTAAAAGTTGCTTCTCAGGGAGATATGTTGCATGGCCCTGAGGATCACAGGGCCTACACTGCTGAGAGGAGGGAGGTGGTGGTGGTGGCGGCAATGGAGGAAGACCAGCCATCAGGCGGGCTCCAAGCTCCTCAACCCTTTCACCTCTCCCACTGTATCCCCAAATCAGATGGGGCTAGTCATTCACTGGTCAGCTGCATGGGCTGGTCGTTCAACCCAGCAAATGAACAGCCTGTGGGGCATAATTTCAAGCAAGGGCTTCAAACTTCTCCGCTGGAGGGGGGACAAATACAAACTTCACCTAGACCATCAAAACTGCTAGGGCTGGCCCTGAGCAGCATTAACACTTGCCTCCCTACTGGCTGACCAGCCAGTCAGCCAAATGGCAGACCAATGAGGCCAGCAAGTCCACGTGACCACCTAAGTCCAGTTGTTGGAGGGCAGGAGCCATGAGAAAGAAACTATTGAGCCAAGTAAAGGGAGGGACACCAAGCAAGTGGCAGGTGAGTGAAAGATAAAGGAAGTGGGATGCAGGTTGCGGGGGGAGGGTGGCTGAGTGAACTGGGCTGAAAAAATGATTTGCTATTTAATGAAATTATCAAATACTAGCTGAACCCACAAAGAGCATCTGTGTGGCAGTACACTCCCCCCACCTTCTGCTCACCTCCCCCGCCCCTTGTGCCCCAGTCTCCTCTCCCCCTCGAATGGGGGAATAGGGTTGGCTGCAGCTGAACAGGAAATATACTTGGAGGGGTGATTAGGACCATTAGCCAGGAGTGGAAGTAATACCTGTGAAAGAAGATCTGAAGTCCAATAAAGTATGTATGCACACTTAGAATACATAATTAGGCAAGTTACACATTGTTATGACAGACTAAGTCACAACCATGAACATTGGAAATGGCTCATTTCTAACAGACAAGGCCAAAAAAACTGGACAGAAAAGGAACTAGAAAATAGATTAACATTCTTACCTTCATGTGCAAGAGATCTGACAGCGGGTTGAGGGCTGCTTTGACCATCTTTTTCTTTATCAGAAGGAACTCTCTTCAAAACAGGGGGAAGCAGAGCGATTTTAGGGGAACCTGGACCAGATGGAGACTCAGGGATATCTTCTGTAGAAATAGTCAAATGGGCACAGACAGATGAATTCACGCTCTAGCTGTATAACTTCTTACAAAATTGCACCTATAACTGCCCAACCCAATACAATGATTAAAAATGAAAGACAGCACACAGCAGGTACAGTCTGATAAACAGGGGCACAAAAACATTCCAACACACACACACACACTGGGGGGGAGATATATGCAAAGACAAAAATGGTATTAAAATATTTGTCAAATAACTTTACTAACTGTTGCATAGCTGAAGACCACTACATACCATCAGTATGATTAAAGGCCAAGCTAAATGTGACAAGACAAGTGTTCACATATACAAAGGGTGCTAGTTGGGTCTGTCCTTTGCAGGAGGGAAGAGTCTCTCCTTTCCCAATTCACTCTCTCTGCCAAAAAGGTTCTCCCCATCAAATGGCAAGTCTTCAATGCACAGTTTAGCTTCTGGAGTTAGTGAGGTAGATTTGAGCCTGCATGGCTGCACAGGGCTATCACTTCTGCCATAGATCTTGAGCCACAGTCTGCATCATGGCAAGCTGAATGCAATTGTTTAGTGATCCTTTAGGCCCTTTGAAAAACAATGTCACAGCCGCCTCCTTCTGCTTTGACTGCAACTGATTTATGAATGGTTGATGTTTCTCAAAGAGGAAATGCACACATCTCACCATGCAGCCCTGGTGGTTGGCTACTCTTAGCTGGCATAAATTCTACTCTTAGCTGTGGCATAAATTCTTCAGCTGAAGGCATCCAGTTACCCCCCGTCCTGATCTGCATGCGTCGAGAGCGGTTTCTGATAGGAGCCGTGCTGAGAACTCGCAACATCTATAGAGTTCGGCTTAGGATTCACACTGATGGGGTCTGAGCTGTCAGTGACTGACCAGGAGAGGGATCTTGGGGTCATGGTGGTGTAGGAGTCAGTGTGGTATAGTGGTTAAAGTACTGGACTAGGACCAGGGAGACCCGAGTTCAAATCCCCATTCAGCCATGATACTTGCTGGGTGATTCTGGGCCAGCCACTTCTCTCTCAGCCTAACCTACTTCACAGGGTTGTTGTGGGGAGAAATTTAAGTATGTAGTACACTGCTCTGGGCTCCTTGGAGGAGAGCGGGATATAAAATGTAAATAATAATTATGATGATGGTGGTGGTGGAGGACAGCTCATTGAAAGTGTCTACTCAATGTGCGGCAACTGTGAAAAAGTTGCTTGGAATTCCATGCTTGGAATAATTAGGAAACATTAGGAAGGGGATTGAGAATAAAACTGCTAATATTATAATGCCCTTATACAAAACTATGGTACGGCCACATTTGGAGTACTGAGTACAGTTCCGATCACCATGGGATATGGAAGGATATTGTAGAACTGGAAAAGGTGCAGAAGAGGGCAACTAAGATGATCAGGGGCCTAGAGCACCTTAATTACAAGTCAAGGCTACAACACCTGGGGCTTTTTAGTTTAGAAAAAAAGAAGACTAAGGGGAGACATGATAGAGGTCTATAAAATCATGCATAGTGTGGAGAAAGTGGAAAGAGAAAAATCTGCTCCTCTACATAACACTAGAACCTGGGATCATCTCATGAAACCAACTGCTAAGAAGTTTAAGACCGACAAAAAGAAGTACTTTTCCACACAATGCATAATTAACCTAGGGAATTCTCTGCCACAATATATCAATCAACCATCTTTATTCAGTCCATTGACCAGTAAAACAAATAAATACATAGCAACAACAAATCACAAGATACGTTCAAATAACCCCAAATATTCCGGATTCTGCTAGCACTGTAGCAAAACTTTGCCACTGGGTAAGAAATATCAGTATCCTTATCTTCGAGGAGAAATTCACTAACAGATAATTAGGAATACTGCTTCAACAGCAACCAAAACGTCGTGATAGTAAGGGTACAATTAAATGTTTCCTAACCCCTTTATACAACTCACCGTGGAGCAGAATATGAGCAACCGTCTCAATTCCATTAGAGCTACAAGGACAAATTTGCATGTCTATTGGCCAGTGATAGAATCTGCCATAAAGTAATGCAGATGGCAGTGCATTAAAACGGGCTCTAGAAAAGGCCCACCAATACTTAGAAAAGGTGATACTAGATAAATATGAAGCAGTAGAAAATCCTAGCCATGAGTGCAGTTATGGGGCTGCTGAAATCTCCATTCTTCCCTATGGAGAAAAACCTTAAAGACACTTGGGGGGTGCTGGGGTGGCCCAGAGTGAGTGGTGGTGTAGTGCACAGAGGGCGCCAACCACCCCCATGGGTTGCTAACCCAGGGGGTACTGGGTTTTGTTGTTTCTGAGGTGTTCTGAGTGTAGATTCTCTGGTAGCATATGAAATTTTCAATTACAAACCATGAATCTACTCTCATTTGCTAACCTTAAAAGACACGTAAACTTCAAAAATCACTTAAAAACCAGCCCTTTGCCCAATTCCTTTCAAATTATGCTGGTAGCTTCCTTGCCCCCCTTGCGCACTACCACCCACCACACTCTGCTCTAGGCCACCCCTTTGCCCCCGAAGTGAAGCTATACATTTGCTGCAATCCTCATTATTCCCTATGAGGAATTCAAAAATACTTTAAAAATTCACCAATAATCGGAGTGTCCGATTGCCTTGGGGTTTTGTGGGTGGCAGGCACCCCTGGGTGCCTACCACCCACCCCACTTTTGTGCCCCTAGGTGCTCCACAACAGGGGATAATGGGCTGGTTCAGGTCCCATTATACCCTATGAGAAAAATAATTTAAAATCTTTCATATATTCATAAAAAGTCGTAGGAGTGTCCGATTGCTTTGGGGTTTGTGTGGTTGTTGGCACCCATGGGTGATCCACAATAGGGAATAATGGGCTGGTCCGAGTCCCATTATAACCTATGAGTAAAAAAATATAAATAAATTTCAAAAATTCATTAAAAAATCATAAAAGTGTCTGATTGCTTTGGGTAGTAGGTACCCATGGGTGCCAGCTACAACCCCACCCACTTTTGGAGGTTTGAACCAGTTTGAATTGAAACCAACCCGGGGGGGGGGGTGTTTGAGCAAAACCAAAACTGAACCTCCTTCTCCTGGTTCGAACCCGGTTTGAATTAGAACTGAACCGGGCAAACCGGTTTTGTGCACATCCCTTAACAGCCAATAGCCCAGATGGCTTCAAGAGGGGTTTAGATAAATTCATGGAGTACAGGTCAATCAATAACTACTAGTCTGAGGACTATAGGCTACCTCCAGCCTCAGAGGCAAGATGCCTCTAAATACCAGTTGCAGGGAGTAACAGCAGGAGAGAGGGCATGCCCTCAGCTCTTGCCTGTGGGCTTCCCAGAAGCATCTGGTGGGCCATTTTGTGAAACAGGATGCTGAACTAGATGGGCCTTGGACCTGATCCAACAGGGCTGTTCTTATGTTCTTAAGATAGCCTGCATTCTTTGACGTACCATATTTATTTTGTGTGTGTGTGTGTGTGTGTGTGTGTGTGTGTGTGTGTGTGTGTACTTCCGAAACAGTTGGGAGGAGAGGGAGTGAAATGGGAACCCTATTCCCAGACTAAATGAGGCCCAAAACTGGGTCTTTAAGTTCTTGGGGAGCCTGCTGCATTCCTAGGCCCAGGGAAGAAGCCATCCTTTGCAACTGCTCTGCACACGGACAGTAATCATCTGTTATGAGTAGGCGTATCTCCTATCTAATCCAGAGCTGCAGGGTTGATTAGCTCATTGGTCGCATCTTGAAGGGAGGCAGGCTCATCATCTGAATCTAGAGGACCTTGAGAATTCTGCATTGGGTCCTCAGTCATTGGGGGAGTAATGTGCATGTCTTGAATGAATGGGAGGTGTTGGGACAGAAGCCGCACCTTCCTTTAGATTCAATGATCGGTTGCTCCTCTTTGATGAGGAGGACAAGACATGCTTTGTATCAGCATCCCAAGACCTTTATGTGCTGTTAGTCACTGTTGAGGAGGTCTGCGGAGTTATATGCTCTGGTGAGCAGAACTAAGATCAGTGAGTAATGCCTATGAGAGCTTCGTCTATGTTCAGAAACTCAGTCCCATGACTTTGAATCACAGTACTGGTTTCTAAGGTACCAGTGGTGGTAGACTGGTTCAGGTTCCATAAGAAGGTATTCCATACCTGTTTGCGGTAAGGGAGTCCATAACAGTCTGGTGATCATTCCCTTGCATAGTAGTCACATTCATTCATTCGATTTCTATACCGCCCTTCCAAAAATGGCTCAGGGCAGTTTACACAAAGATATAACAAACAAATAAGATGGAACCCTGTCCCCGAAGGGCTCACAATCTAAAAAAACAACAACATAAGACAGACACCAGCAACAGTCACTGGAGGTACTGTGCTGGGGGTGGACAGGGCCAGTTACTCTCCCCCTGCTAAACAAAGAGAATCACCAAGTTAAAAGGTGCCTCTTTTAATCAGGTAAGAACCATGAATAGTGCAGTCTGCCTTTTAAATGCTGCCGCTCCCTTTGCTCCCAGCGGTCACGTGATGTGCCAGAATACCTGTCATGGAGCAGGGATTCTTGATCAGAATCAACATCCCGATCAAGGTTGGATTCCACATCTATATCAGGACCACCCTTGGTCTCAGGGCTCTGGCGGAGTTCCTGCTCCAAGTGAGTGTGTTGGGAATAGTAGTCCTTGATTGCGGATGTATCCACAGATGCCATCTGTTTTCGTGGCATCGAAACCAAGCAGGAGACAGCAGTTTTGTCTCTTTTCTTTTGCTTCTTTTTAAGCAGTTGGGGCACCTTGGAGCCTGTAATATTTTTAGGTGTCCGAGGAGCTGGCACATGTGGCAGTGCTGATAGCTTGAGGGAAGCTGGTATGGACATTCTTGCTTTGGTCGAAAGGCTCTGGACTCCAGAGGTTCTCATTCAGTCACCACTCCCATGCTGCAAGTGCTCATGTCATTCATGGTCCACGGCCATTGGCAGGCAGATATTAGAACCATTATTGGGTTCCTTCATGCCAGTGGTGTTTGTGCTGAAGGAAGTTGAGGTGCTCTCCAGAGTAAAATTGGCACATAACACCCTCTCCCACAAAATGGCACAGATTCTAGAAGCTCGGTTTCTGCAAGCCTGTCTCCTGAAGCTTTGGCAAATTTTACAATGGTTGACTCTGTGTGTCTCTCCCAGACAAGAAAGGCACTTGGAGTGGTAATCTGACAAGGGAATCTTTACAGCATACAAAGAACAATGCTTAAATGTGCTCGATGTGGCCATAAAACATTCCAGAAGCAACTGGTGGTGGTGGTGGGGGACTGACAAAACAAAAGTGCTGCTAGAAAGGCAGAAAGACAAGACGATGGAAACGAAGTGCAATAAATGATAGCATAAAAACAGGAGGAGGGTAACACTGGTGGATTTTTGTTTTTTGTTTTTTGTTTTTAAAAAAGCTCTCTCACAGCAGCAAGTAATGAGATTCCTCAATGTAACTCCTGCTGCGGTTGAAAAAAGACTGTGGTAAGAGGAGCAGGTTGCATACGAAATAGCAAGAGGGGGCAGGGCTTCCTCCTGTCAAAACTCTGAGTTTAGCTCTGGAAGGTTCTGAGGTGTGTTCTGTGCCTGTGCAAACACCCCCATTAGTGTGATTAGACAACAGGACCACTGCAAAGAATTATAAGGGGTGGGGGAAACTAAATCAGAACAGATTATATCTGAAAGCAAGAGGAAAAGTAGGAGACCAGTAAGCAAAGTAACTTAAAGCTGGATGTCTCTTGTCTGAAGTGGATGAGCTGAAATATATGAAAGACTTTTAGGCTATGTAACTTTGCAAAACCACACAGTAAAGTAGACTTAGGTACCAAAAGAAGATTAATTCTGATGCCTCAAAAAGCTTTTTAAAAATCCACGCACAAACATTTTTACAGTTAGAAATTAGGAAGAGCAATCTGAATCAAAACACAGGGAAGCTGATAATCTAGTAAACCTAATAAAATAGTAGCATTAATTAGTATAAAACACTCCAGTGCTTGGGGAAATCTCATTCTTTTCCATAATGTACCATTAAAATACCTATTTTCTAGGATTTGAGGGATTAGTTAGAATTAGCAGGGAATACAATTAAAACAATGACACTGAACCAAAATACTGTCACTTCATTTTTGAAGTTTCTATTCAGAATATTAATATTTCATATATAAACCACTGTGGGATTAATATCAATCCAGTTTTAGAAGGTTTCTTACCAGTCCGAGAGGCAGATCGTGGCTTCTGAGGAACTGTAGGCCGTCCTGCTAGGCTGGGCTTTGCTGACTGCAGTAGAGGCTTTGGACTCGTAGGTGTGCTGGAAGAACTTCGGGTCCTTGCCCCAGTTTCGGTCTTTGGTTCAGTTTTTGTAACTTTTTCTGATGGAGCTGTGATGGAATCACCTTTACTCAAGGCAAAACGGTTCTCTGGAGAAGCATGATGAAGCTTAGTTACTGAAATAAATGACATGGCAAATTTCAGGCTGAAACTTCTTTTATTTTAAGTGCTGCACTTAAAATAAAAGAAGAGCAAGGGCAACTTTAAAGTTCAGATATTTTATCACCTGCCTGGATTCTCAGCTTCCATGAAAAATATATTTCTAGCTCCTGTAGTTGCAGAGCAAAACACACCCAAAGGATGGAATATCTGTAGATTACCAATCACTCAATGGGGAAAACGCCCTTTGTTCTGACCAATGAGAATAAAGTCACTAGTGCAATTGACAGGCAAGCCCAATGAGATACAAAATACTAGGGGTGTGCAATTCGGGTTTTTGGGTGATTCGGCTCGGACCCGAACCGAATCACCCGTTCTGTTTTGTGCCTGAATCTGGGTCACCCGAATCACCCTTGATTTGGTTCGGATTCGGATTTAATCCGAATCGATTCGGGTGGGTAAAAAGGGGCCCAGGGGCAAAATTTTGGGGTGGGGTGGTAGTGCCCAATGGGTGGAGTCTACCACCCCAATTTCAGGGGGATTGGGCAAAGGGCTGATTTTTGGTGAATTTTTTTAGGTTTTAGTGACTTTGGGGCAGTTCGGGGGCATAGCATGGGATCTGGGCAAAAGGAGTGGGGTGGGGTGGTAGTGCCTAATGGGTGCAGGCTACCACCCCAATTTCAGGGGGATTGGGCAAAGGGCTGATTTTTGGGAAATTTCTGAAATTTTTATGTCTTTGGGGCAGATTGGGGCAGAAAGTGGGGCCTGGGGCAGAATAGTGGGGTGGGGTGGTAGTGCCTAATGGGTGGAGGCTACCACCCCAATTTCAGGGGGATTGGGCAAAGGGCTGATTTTTTGAGAATTTTTGAAGTTTTAGTGACTTTGGGGCAGTTTGGGGGCAGAAAGTGGATCTGTCCCAAAGGAGTGGGGTGGGGTGGTAGTGCCTAATGGGTGGAGGCTACCACCCCAATTTCAGGGGGATTGCACAAAGGGCTGATTTTTTTGAGAATTTTTGAAGTTTTAGTGACTTTGGGGCAGTTTGGGGGCAGAAAGTGGATCTGTCCCAAAGGAGTGGGGTGGGGTGGTAGTGCCTAATGGGTGGAGGCTACCACCCCAATTTCAGGGGGATTGGGCAGAGGGCTGGTTTTTTGGGAATATTTGAAGTTTGGGTGTCTTTGGGGCAGATTGGGGGCAGTAAGTGGATCTGCCCCAAAGGAGTGGGGTGGGCTGGTAGATAGTGCCTAATGGGTGGAGGCTACCACCCATCCCCAATTTCAGAGTGATTGGGCAGAGGGGTGAATTTTGGTGAATTTATGAGGTTTGTCTTCATAAGGTGAAGTGTGCTAAATCGATTACTTCCTCATATTATTCATAGTAACTGAGGTGTGAAAAAGTGAAAGTGGGGTCATGAGAGTTGTTTAATTGAAAAAAACTCATTTGCTATGATAGAATGAGAATTCACACCTCAGAAAAAACTTCTGAGGTGTGAATTCTCATTCTATCATAGCAAATGAGATTTTTTTCAATTAAACAACTCTCATGACCCCACTTTCACTTTTTCACACTTACTACGGTATGAATATAAGGAAGTAATCGATTTAGCACACCTCAACTTATGGAGACAAACCTCATAAATTCACCAAAATTCACCCCTCTGCCCAATCACTCTGAAATTGGGGATGGGTGGTAGCCTCCACCCATTAGGCACTATCTACCAGCCCACCCCACTCCTTTGGGGCAGATCCACTTACTGCCCCCAATCTGCCCCAAAGACACCCAAACTTCAAATATTCCCAAAAAACCAGCCCTCTGCCCAATCCCCCTGAAATTGGGGTGGTAGCCTCCACCCATTAGGCACTACCACCCCACCCCACTCCTTTGGGACAGATCCACTTTCTGCCCCCATACTGCCCCAAAGTCACTAAAACTTCAAAAATTCTAAAAAAAAATCAGCCCTTTGTGCAATCCCCCTGAAATTGGGGTGGTAGCCTCCACCCATTAGGCACTACCACCCCACCCCACTCCTTTGGGACAGATCCACTTTCTGCCCCCAAACTGCCCCAAAGTCACTAAAACTTCAAAAATTCTCAAAAAATCAGCCCTTTGTCCAATCCCCCTGAAATTGGGGTGGTAGCCTCCACCCATTAGGCACTACCACCCCACCCCACTCCTTTGGGACAGATCCACTTTCTGCCCCCAAACTGCCCCAAAGTCACTAAAACTTAAAAAAATCACCAAAAATCAACCATGAACCGAATCACCTGAATTTTCCGGGTCCGAAATTCGGGTGATTCGGCTCATGCCCGAAAAATATCGGGGGACATTGGGGGTGATTCGGTTCGGCCCCGAATCACCCGAAATTGTTCGTTTCGGGCACAGATCGTTCTGTGCCCGCAATTTTTTGCACATCCCTACGAAATACGTCCCCCTCCTCTATGCTAAGTCTAGAGCGAGACTAGAGGATAGGTCTAGAGGAGAACTTGTATCCCAATTCCTGGTGTGGTTGAGATGATTCAGCTTATATTTCACTGTTTGGTGGAATTGACTTGGGTCCACTAGCCATTAACTTTTCCAGCATGACAAAAGAAGCATGGCTGGATTCTCAAAAGGCACAGGTGAGTCGTTTAACACAAGGGAGAATGTGTGGGATAATCAGATGTAGTCTGTTTCCACACAGGAACATGTCAATGACAAAAGTGAAGGAGGGTTCAAGTGCTAGATAATCCTTTCCTTTCTATCTAAAAATACATTAACTTCTCTGCTTCCTGTGAATGCAATTGGGGAGCTACACTATCCTGATGGCTGCTATGCAGAGGGCTTCCCAGAGAAAAAGTCACAGTCCTTTGTCAAGACTGGCCACTCTTGAACTATTAATCTTCTGTTCTGGGATTGGTGATCACAAACAACAGTAAGTTGTATTGGAGTGGATGTATTTTAGAGCAGTGTTTCTCAACCACCGGTCTGTGGACCAGCACTGGTCTGCGAGGCATTGGGTACCGTGAGGCATCACTAATAAAAATCACACACCCCCAAAACAATTTTGGGCTGGCAGGGGCTACTGGAAGCTCTCCAGAGCTCATTTCCAGGCAGCCCTTGCTTCTGGATAATGTTCATTTCACTTCCTCAAAATGAACATTATCCAACAGCGAGGGCTGACTGGAAATGAGCTCCAGAGAGCTGCCCGAAATTGTTTTTTGGGTGGTGACTGGGGTTGGGGGTGAGGGGGGCGATCCCCTTACTAACTGCTGGTCTAGGAAACTGTGCATGAATAATGTACCGGTTCATGACTCCCGAAAATGCTGAGAAACACTGTTTTAGAGTTCTACAGAGAAAACCCAGTGGCTGTGAAGTACCAAGATGGTACTACTGAGCATCCTGGAATTCCTTGTTCATGTCAATTCTCCCAATGAAATCCATGGAATTTAAAGGTGCTTAACTTTGCGTGGTTTTATGCTATAGGCTTTTAAAAAATTTTCACAAGCTAGGCTTGCACGTGTGTTTACAAACAATAGCTTTGGAATTTCCATAGATAATAGAAGAAGCACTTTTTCTACTTGTGCAGTTTTATAATTGCACATAATACTATCCTAGAAGAGTTGCCTAAGCATTCAGTTAGTACAGAACATTTTGTCTATAATTCATGACTTGGCCTAGCTAAATGCTATTTAAATTCTAAATTCAAAGCAAAATGATTAATGATGCATGCCACTTTCCAAAATTATCTTCTAGTTTACAAAATGTTTTGTACCTGCATCGTATGTAGGTACTGTCTACCTTTAAGTGTTCACAATAGATCTGTGTGAACAAGATGTTCTTTTCATGTGACATTTTAGTTACATGTTTGGGTGTATTTCAGAAATGCTGGTATACACTCAAGCACTTTCTCATGAGTTAGGAGAACAAAATGTTCTCTTTCCTGGAATTCTTTTATGTAGTCCATTGTCTCCCACTGGTAACATCCTACTTTTAAATCTGATTTCCAGCCATCCTCCCATGCCATCAGCTAAGCTAAAGATCAGGGCATGTTATAGACAGGGGTTAACTTTAAAGAAGAAGAGCATCCCAGCATGTACACATCATATATACAGGAAGAACAGTTTCTGCAATTGTCACATGTGCTGATCAATCCTTTCCAGGCAGCAAGTTCATAATGCATGAAACAGCCTTTACAAATGCTTTAAACTGCATAAACTGACCTGTTGTGTGTGGCTCTTACATATCATATAAATTTAAAACCCCTATGTTCCTAAGCTCCAGAGTTCTAATATTGTATGAAATTATAATAGGCTGCTGCTACTGGAAAGAAAGAAAAAAGACCTATGAAAGTTAGGAAAACTCCCTGAGACGGGAGTAGAGGAAAAGTGATTTGTAGTTTTGTAAGCAAAATAAAAGAGTAAACATCAGTGTTGATGGTTGCTGTTGAAAGGCAGGGTATGGAGACTGAGGTGCTGGATAGTTCAGTAGCATAAGGATAAGGAGGCAGATCTGGATGAATTTCCAGAGGCAGCATAGATGAGGGACATTGTATACAGTGGGATGAGAAGTAGCGACGTGAAAGGAAGATGGGTGGAAAAAGCAGAGGCCTGACAGAGGGGTAGAGGCACTAAGCCAAGGGAAGGATGGACCAAGAAGAACACAGACCAGAGGGAGAGGAGCAGCTGTTTATTTTTGACAAAAAGGAACTGTACAGCCTGGATGTTCCCTGGAGGCTAGGGATGCTGAGAAGCCACAGCAGCAGGAGAGGGGGCTGCACCAGGCAGCCATCTTACATCGCTAAAGCTCCTGATGCAGCCTGTATAGTAATCACATACAGTTTTGAGGGGAATTGCAAGAACACGGCATGTTCATCTGTGGACAAAACTCTATTTTTGAGAATAATCAATTATATTCTGCTTCTTAGCAGGTGCTCTTTACTCTAAGGATTTCTTAAAAACTGCAAAGTGTTTCTCACCTGTTCATTTGCATTTATAAAGCAATTCTATAAAGGCCTAATGGCAAATCCACAACACACGCTCAAAGCTACTCTCTTCTGTGTGCACATTCCTGCTGCCTGGAACTCTGTTTCTAGGTTTGTCATAGACTATGTTCTAGTTAATTATTCCCTGTTGGGAACTTTCCAGCTTAGCTTCCCTACATTTAGTGAATAAGGATGAAGCAACTAGATACCAGTGATATGCAAGATAGCCCAGCATTCTCTCCTGCAAATGACGACTACAGAGCAAAGTAAGTCAATTTTCATACATTTAAGTAGCATGCATTGTTATGGTTGCAAAATAGTAGTAATAATAATGATAATAATAATGGGGAGCGCATAGAATCCGAAATGCAATGCACTTAAAAAAAATCAGGTGGCAACCGATGCCTCCCTCTTACCCACAGATGCGTTTTTAAATGTGGCAGGTCTTACTGCTTTGCTCAAGGGTCCAGGTTGGTTTGCCTATTTCAGGCAGCAATTACTGTAGACTCCCTCTTTTGACTCAGACAAAGTAGCTAAAATCCTCACTTTGTGAAGAGTAAGGAGAGAGCCTTGGGAGAAGGGGGGGATGGTGATAAGATACTGACAGGAACCTAACAGAACCTGGCACCAGGACAGAAAAATTTAATATGCAGGAGAAAGGGGAACAATTATTATAGCTATGGAGACGTTTAAGCTTTATCTACAAAGTACAGTCAAGTGCACTCCCACAAAATATATTTTTTCTAATAATTCACTTGTAAGTTTAACTTAGCAATAAAAGTGTGTGTGTTAAAGCACTAGTTTTAAGTCAATGATATCCCATTTTACCAGCCTTTGAGGAATATTTCTGTAAATGTTGAAGAACACACCTGTACCAGCTCCATCCAATCGTTCCAAATTCACTGAGAGATCTGTTGAGTCTCTTGAATCATTTCCCAGTTTCTTTATTTTTTTAAAAAAGGGAAAGAGATAAATAATTAACCATATGATCTTTCAAGACTTTCTTTGAGAAATGCAGATTAGAGATTTTGTTGAACTAAGTTTATGTCCCTTCCTATCCCAAGACAGAGGAAAATATTCTACAACCCAGTAGCATATCTCTCCATTTTCTTCACTCTGCTCATCTCACTTATGGGAAAGTGTTGAACACCTTTCCTTTGTATGCTTACAATCTTATAAAACTGAATGCAGTAATAGACATAAAATTATAGGAACTGAAATCTCATTTAAGAAGCTACGACTGTACAGAAAAAGAGCTGGAATGTTTCTCTAATGGCATATAAATCCCCCAGTCCTGTCTTAAATCCCTGTTGCTACTATGTCCTAACTCTCATCTTCATCTATTTCTCTGTGATGGAAAAGTTTTTGCTGACAGTAATCACAATCACAGCAGACCCTGTACCCTATTTTAGTACACCAAACATATAGGAACATCTTATCCTTCTATAGGATGTCTAGTCTAATTCTTTGCTCTGCTGTGGCCTGGAGCACTCTGGCTTGATATCCTCACAGTCTCCCCAGTTTTCACCCTAGGTATGACTATATTATTGGAGGATGCTCTGACTAGGTCAGAGCAACAAATCTGTCTTACAGAGATAGTATATATCAGGATGAAGGAAGATCAAAATGGAAGCAGTGTCTGATCAGACAGTGATATGGCACAGGTTTAAATGATAATATTTTGAGACCAACTTGGTGGGAATTAAAATATGCTCCATTTCCCAAAACAAACAAAATGTATACAGAGTAAGAATTCTTTTCACTGTAACATAAAAATTGTGAACATGGAAAAAAACCCACATAAGCAAATATTTATCATATCAGTTCAACTATTTAATCACACCTATTAAACAGAACTCCAAGACTGCATCTACTTGGCTAGCAGAAAAAAAGAGGAGAAAATCTGCTGTAGTATACTTAATACAACCAAGATGAATCTGATTACCTGTTCTATGCTTATTTCCAGGTAAGTGTAGAATGTATCACCAGCCTGACTTTTCCTTGCTGGAGAATTCTGTTTTAAAAACCCCTTTGATGTGCTAATTAATCTGTGCTACATGGCCCTATTTCCATTAGAAGTTATTTAATATTTAGTTATTCAAACACTAGATGGAGCAAGACCACCACTAAATGTTTGCCTGGAGAGAGATTACTAATCCTCATTCATTTATCTCACAGCATTCATGCTATCTCACACATCTGATTCAAAGCAAAGCAAAAACAAAAAAACAAAACATACACATTTGCCATCTTTTCATCTAGCATGCACCTGCTCATCATCTGCAACTGTAATAAGACTGTACTAGGTCATGCATCAAGTAGTAAATTCCTTATGGTTTTGTTTTTACATTGGCTAGATCTGAATTTAAACAGCCATCTGTATCTCAGAGCACAGACAATGTATTAATTTCTCATAATAAATATAATAAACAGGAACTGCAGGTCTTAAAAATATTGAGGATGGCAATTTTGGTCAATACCAAATGCCTGAGATAGCCACCATTTGCCATATTATTGTACGTAACATAACTGTAGGAATAATCAGCCTACAAGAAATTAATTGCTAGGAGTTAGGTATTAGTGTGAACTATCAAAATGAAATACATAATATTCCTCACCTTTTGTGCAGATGCAGCTCTCCGTTCCTGTTTGGCTTTCATTTCCGCTAGAAGTCCACTGCCCATCACTTGCACCCCATACCTACGACCCCCTTGAGGGCTGCCTTTGCTATCACTCTTCTCTGTTTTTGCAGCATCTTCTGTTAGAGCCTCTTCTAGAGACTCTGGTGTTTTTAAGTCCTCTGTTTTTTCAGCGCTGCCATTATGCTCAGCTGACTTAGTCTCCTTCTTTGTAGTGTCCACTGTGGGGCCTTTGACAATACCTTTAGGTGATGAGGGCTCCTCTGACACCAGTACAGTCTGAGGACGTTCAGATTTGGATCTAGATTTGATTAAATTGAGAAAGCCACTTTTCCGAGAATCTCTTTTTTTCTTTTCATCAGTTGCTTCACCAGGGTCACTGATGTCTGAGCTTTTTGCTGAGGACTTCCTAATAAGGCAAACATACATAAAATATTATGAATGGGTTTTTCTTGTTGTTAAAACGTTTGATTTAGAATTTCATATTGCCTCTTCAGAGAAAAGCATTTGTCCAGTATGGTTTCTGAATAGTAATTTCTGTCTCAACTGCCGTACACACTTACTGAAAGTAAGCTACTTACCTAGCCTCTCATGTCTCATATGTTCAGGCCTACCCTGAGACGAAAGTAGCTGATCAGCTAAACATTCTCTTTAGTTCTGTTATTGCATTGAGTTAAGGGTGAAGTTCCATCTTGCTAGTTTAGACTGAATGCATAATCCATTGAAAGTAAGTAGTTTTACCTTCTAAGTAAATATGCTTATGAGCATGGTATAAATTCATCAATGTGTCAATAGATTGGGAAACAAGTTTCATTCCCAGATAACATGTCACAGAGAAGCAAAGTCTCACTGCTCGCTATTTATTTATTTATTTATTTATTTGGTTGGTTGGTTGGTTGGTTGGTTGGTTTATATACCGCCCTTCCAAAATGGCTCAGGGTGGTTTACAACAGGATAAAAACAATTAAAACCAGTTAACAATTAAAACCAAAACTATAAAAACAGAATAAAACCAATTAAACATTCAAACAGCTAAAAATCCTGGAAAACCAGGCAACCCTTTAAAACAATTTAAAACAGTTTACAGTAATTGAAAAACCCTGTAAGGCCAGGCCAAACAGATAGGTTTTAAGGGCTTTCCTGAAAGACAGTAATGAACTCAAATTACTAATTTCTGCTGGGAGTGCATTCCACAGCTCAGGAGCAGCTACAGAGAAGGCCCACCTCTGAGTCACCACCAGAACCTCTTCAGATGACCTTAATTTGCAGTGGGGATCATGCAGAAGAAGGTGCTCTCTAAGATAACTTGGACCTAAGCTATTCAGGGCTTTAAAGGCATTAACCAGCACTTTGTATTTTGCCAGGAAACATATTGGCAGCCAGTGTAACTGTTTCAAGACAGGCATAAAATGGTCTCTCCTGGTTACCCTAGAGACCAATCTGGCTGCCACATTTTGAACTAACTGAAGTTTCTGAACTACGTACAAAGGCAGCCCCATGTAGAGCGCATTGCAATAGTCAAGCCAGGAGGTTACCAGCTGATGCACCACTGTTTTGAGGTTATCCTCTTCGAGGAATGGGCGCAGCTGTCGAATCAGCCGAAGCTGACAGAAAGCACTCCTGGCCATGACCTTCACCTGAGATACCAGGGTGAGGCCTGGGACCAGAAGTACTCCCAAGCTGTGCACCTGCTTTTTCTGGGGGAGTGTAAGCCCATCCAGCACAGGAAGATCTAACTCACCCCTCAGATTCTGAGCCCCCACAATGAGGACCTCTGTCTTGCTTGGATTCAGCTTCAATTTGTTCTCCCTCATCTAGCCCATTACTGCCTGTAGGCAGGCATTTAGAGAATGAGTGCCATTTCCTGAAGATGGAAAGGAGAAGTAGATTTGGGTGTCATCAGTATACCGATATCACCCAGCACCAAATCTCCTGATGACCTCATCCAGCGGTTTCATGTAGATATTGAAAAGGATTGGTGACAGAATGGAGCCCTGAGGGACTCCAAACAACAACTCCCATTTTGAGGAGCAACTGTCACCAAGCTCCACCATCTGGAATCTACCCAAGAGATAGGATTAGAACCACGGCAAAGCAGTGCCCCTATCCTCAACTTCCCCAGGCGATCCAGAAGGATACCATGGCTGATGGTATCGAACACCACCGATAGCTGGAGATCCAGAAGAACCAGCAGACACACACTCCCTCTGTCTGTTCTCCGGTAAAGGTCATGTATCAGGCCAACCAAGGCTGTTTCAATTCCATAGCCAGCTCTAAAGCCAGTTTGAAATGGGTCTAGATAATCAGTTTCCTCCAAAACTGCCTGGAGCTGGTCGGCCACCACCCTCTCAATCACCTTGCCCAACCAAGGGAGATTGGCCTGTAACTATCCATCACTAAGGGGTCTAGGGAAGGCTTCTTAAGGAGTGGACTAACCATTGCCTCCTTCAGACAAGGAGGCACCCTACCCTCCCTCAGCGATGCATTTATGATATTAACTAGGTCACCTCTAATGATCTTGCTGCTAGATAGAAACAGCCAAGTCAGGCAAGGATCCATAGAACAGGTGGTAGGCCACACCACCCCAAGCAGCTTGTTCACATCCTCAGGAGTCACAGATTGAAACTGATCGAATCTAATAATGCAAGAGGGATCACTGGACACCTCCTCCATAGACCTTGCAAAATAGTGGAGTCCAAGTTGGCCTGAATATAGGAGATCTTGTTCACAAAGAACCCATTAAAAGCATCACAGCAGAACGGCCACTCTTCTCTTCTCTTCTCTTCTCCTCATGAGCTAAACAGCTGGGCCACTACTATTTAGCCTGACTGGTAGGGGTGGGGAGGTCTGGGTAAAATATGTGGAACTTTACACATGCAAAACAAACTTTTACAACTGACCAGAATGACTGATCTGCTCAATTAAATGTTCCCCTAAACATACTCCTACCAACCACCACAGTAGAATTTGAGTTGCCATGCCTTTACAACTAAAAACAACAATTTAAAATTTTTTAAAGACAAGACATTGCTGTTACTAACATACAGACAGACACAGACACACACATGAACATTTGAAAACACAGCATAAAAGCCACTGCATCAGTGAAGCCATACTGTCTTTTCAGGATGTCTCAAGGTATTTTACAGCTAGTCAGCAAGTAGATTTGACCATATAAATAAGCTATGCAAATATCTTACAAATATTGTGAGCAGTTTTTCAGAATACCTTTTTGCAAAGTATTTGCTGTGTAGCACAAAGCTTCTCATATGTCCCTTCCCATAAGCTAGCAACTTAACAGGCTCTTTTCACTTAACCTTATCACTTACTTTCTAAAAAAAATGCACATGCTATTTTCTCAACATCTTTCTCTTCTCCTCTCTTTTTCTTTTTAAATAAGTGAATGTCAAACACACAAAGTATCCTTTTAGGTAACCACAAATTAGCTAAAATTGTGTTGATATTGTGTTTGTTAATTCACAATGAAGGAATGGGAATATTTTAGTATTCAGCTCTATTACACATTTACGCAACACTATTTTTAAGCTGTGATACTTGCTCTGAGAAATTGTATGCATTTCCTATGATATAACCCCTTAGTAATACCAATGAGAAAGAAATACAGCATTTATGTATCAACCAGGAAATTAAACCTTATTGCAAAGTGATTATAGCATCCATTTGTTCTTCTAGCTGTTGATGTTTTTCATTATCATATTCCATTTTCTCCTCTATCCTACGAACATAGGAAGCTGTTTAACACAGTTAGACCACTGGTCCATCTAGCTCAGTACTGTCTATGCTGACTGGCAGCGGCTTTTCAAAGTGGGACTTCTGCATGAAAAGCAGATGCACTACCACTGAGCTACGGCACCTCTCTGTCTTCAACTTCATTTCCTCACACCATTGTTTAATCTGACCAGCTATGGTAGTCCATGTGATTTTGTCTAGCAAGACCTGCAGTGCCAATAAAATCATGCAAACTATCACAGCAGAGAACTTCAGGTTGCTTACCTGTAACTGGGGTTCTTCGGGTGGTCATCTGTCTAGTCACACAGATGGGCTTCGCACTTGCATGAAGAGATGTTCAGAATCTCACAAGCTTTCTTTCTCTCCAAATCAGTCCTGAGACTTCTCCCCTCTATCCCCTGGTCACATGTTGCTCACCCTCCTCCTCAGTTCTAGAGTCTGCCGCTATAGAGCTCTGCAGCAGGGAAGGATGCGCTGATATATGACTGGACAGATGCCCACCAGAAGAACCCCAGCTACAGGTAAGCAACCTGAAGTTCTTCTGAGTGGTCTCTGTCCATCACACAGATGGGCGCATTGCAAGCTCTTACCAGCATTGGAGGAGGGCAACAGAGCTCAAGACCAGGATTAAATCAAGGCCTCTCAATATATTACTGGAACAAAGCCCGCAGGACCTATCTGGGAGCATCATTACGAGTGCGGACATCCAGTGTGTAGTGTCTTATGAAAGACGTGGGTGATGCCCAGGTTGCAATCTGGCATATAGAGTCTAAAGGCCTATTACACTTGGATTCCCCTGCTCTGTTATCTTCCATATGGTCAAGAGCTGTGAAGGTGGCCATCACCCTAGTAGAATGGGCTTTAACATTTGTAGGAGGGTTTTATTCCTGCCACCTGGTATACCAACTTTATAGTTTGTTCTATCCAGGCTGAGATGGACTGAGCTGATGCTCTTTTACCTTTATGAGGAGCACCATACATTACAAAAAGAGCAGGAGATAGTCTAAAAGGTGCTGTACACTGAATGTAAAAGGCCAGTGTTCTTCTAACATTGAGCGTGTGCCATCTACAGAGGTTGGGTTCAGAGAGAACACTGGTTGCGAGATGAATTGAGACCTGTGGAAACCAGAAACCACTTTAGGTAAAAAAGGCATGTCTGGTCCAAGCATAACCTTCTCCTTCTGGGAAATCAGGTAAGGCGAGTCTGACCTTAAAGCTCTTAATTCCCCCAACCTATGAGCAGAGGTAATGGCTACTAAGAAGATGGTCTTCAGAGTTAGTAAACGAAGACTGCAGGTCGCCAATGGTTCGAATGGTCTACCTGTGAGAACTGCCTGGACCCTTGGGAGGTCCCAAGATGGTGCCAACAACGGCGTATCTGGGTGTAAATACACTAAGCCCTTTAAAAATTGTTTGACCTCGGCCCATACGAAAAAAGACAGTGCAGGCAGTGGAGAAGCACAAAAGGCCTTGAAAACCACCAACAGTTCTAAGTAGTTTATGTGGTGCCCCACTTCCTCTCTGGACCAATGTCCGTTCAAAAGAAGGCCTCGAAAGTGGGCGCATCAGCCTTCCTGAGAGGCATCCATGGTGAGGCGCACCTGCAGGCTTGCCCCATGGAATGGAGTGGACTGGCGGAGGTTTGTGCTGATTATCCACCCAACAAGGGCAAGGCGAACTGCGTGTTGTGGCAGCACTAATATGTTGGAATTGTGGTGTCTGGTTGGATGGAAAATGTCCAGGAACCATCGCTGTAATGGTCTCATATGTAGTCTGGCAGATGGCAAAACGGCAACGGTGGAAGCCAACAGGCCCAATATCCATTGAACCTGATGTGGTGGATGTAGTGCTGACTTGTGTAGGTATTGAGCAAGATCTCTTATCTGCTCCACACAATCTTCTCACTGCTGCCTTGGCTGAGTCGAAGATGATGCCTAAGGATTTTATCTTGTGCATAGGAACTAGCTGGTATTTTTTGAAGTTGGTATTCAGTTCTTCCACAAGGAGATAGTCTCTTGAAGGTCCCTTCGAAGAGACTCTAGGGACTCTGCTGTCAGCAGCCAATCGTCCAAAATATGGAAAAATCTGTACACCCCTCTCCTGCTAATGCCCTACGACCATCGCCAGGGGTGGAGCTACCATTGTGCAAAAGGGTTTAAAGAACTTGGGCCGCCAATGTGAAGGGCCGTTGAAGCCCACAGAGGGGTGTGGTTTGGGATCTGTAAGAGGCCAGAGTGAACTCTCCCCACTCACACTCCAGTGAGCCCTGAACCAGCTCTGCCATGTCATTTCAGGCAGCATTTGCTGCCTGGAAGCCTCTATTTCACTTTCTCTTCCTCTATCAAGGGAGAGAAAGGGAAATAGCTGCTCCCCCCACACCGCCTGGGCTCCAGAGAGCCTGAGCCTGCTCTGCCCTTTCATTTCAGGCAACAAATGCTACCTGAAATGAAAGAGCAGAACTGGCTCTGGGCTCGCTGGAGCCCAGGTGGGGAGTTCCCTTGGGACTCTTATGTAGCTTGAGCCAAGCACCGTGCGCGTGATGTCACACACACGGGATGTTGCTTGAGAGGCGGGACCGGACCCAGGCCCCCATTCGGCTGCCTCCACGCCTGACCATTGCCATATACTTTATGAATACCCTTAGGGCAGAGGAGAAGCCGAAGGACATGGTTTTGAACTGGAATGTGTCTGCACCAATCTGAAAGCATAGGTATTTCCTGTGCTGAAGATGAATGGATATATGGTAGTACGCATCCTCTAAATCTATGGAGATGAACCACATCCCCTCTGAAAGGAGGGCCTTGATGTCCAAAATTCTTAGCATCCTGAAGCATTTGTAGGTCTTGTATACAAAAGAATTTAGGAATCTGAGATCTAAGATGGGACGTAGACCTCCGCCTTTCTTTGGAATGGCCCCTTCTTGAGTAATGCTCCTATAACCAACTGCAGAGAGACATCTGGATGAGTGATTCTTCTCTCTTCTGGTGGATATAAATTCTATTACGTACCCAAGATGTACGATAGTGAGAACCCTACTGTCTGTGGTGATGTGCTCCCACATGTCCAGATATGGTCTCAGACACGTTCCAATCCAGGGGCAGTCAGGTTCTCTTGTGGAAGGTGGAGGACTTGGGCTTACACTGAGAAGACTTGACACTGGAGAAAGGTTTCTTCTTGTATTGTAATGAGACTGTCAAAAGGACTGGTCGTTTGTTGAAGTTGTAGATTGTTGGGATGAACAGGACTTCTGGGACCGAAAAGACCAATTGAACCTGGAAATTGTTGAAGAAGAAAGATTCATAGATTTTACCATATTTCTTAATTTTTTGAACCATTGTTTCGTTTGTCTGAGACTCCCCAAAGGTTTGAGCCATCAAATGGTAAGTCCTCTATACGGGTTCTGGCTTCAGGTGTCAGACCTGAAGAGCGTAGATATGCATGACGGCAGAGTGATGGAACTCACAAGGACCCTGACAGCACAGGCTGTAGAGCATCAAGATGTGTCAGTTGCTGTTTACTCAGTTTAAAGCAGGGTTGCTCAACTTTGGCCCTCCTGCAGATGCTGGCCTACAACTCCCATAATCCCTGGCTATTGGCCACTGTGGCTGGGAATTATGGGAGTTGTAGTCCAAAAACAGCTGGGGGGGCCAAAGTTGAGCAAGCCTGGTTTAAAGGCTTCACATTGGAGAGACTCCTTCTCAGCTGCAGGTAATAATTCCAGGTGTTGCATAAGCTTCTCCCACAACATGTGGTTGTACCGAGACATGTATGCCTGGTAGTTAGCAATTTTTATCTGCAGTGTGGAACTTGAATATAAATATCTGCCTAGGGAGTCTAATTTTTGGCCCTCCTTGTCCATAGGTGGATAACATCTTGTTTCTGGATTTCAATTGGGCTGCCTCCACAACGATTGAGTTTGAAATAGGATGTTTTTGCAAGAATGTGCAGTCCTCTGTTTGTACCCTATAGAAATGTTCTACCTTATAGGAAGTAGGTGAGACAAATGAAGGTGTCTCTCAGAGTCCATGTGTGATGTCTAACACGGCTTGGTTCAATAGTGCCACCATTTGCTGTGACTCTCCTTCAATCAAATCAAACATTGGGTTAGAAGATAATTTTGTTTCTTCCTTCAGGTACAATCCCAGGGACGCAGCCATCTTAGTCACTTGGACGGAGAATGACTTCAGATCCACTGAAGGTGATGGATGCTTAGGGTTCCCAAGCAAGTCTGCATGTGTAGATGTAGCAACCTCTTCCTGTGAAGAGGACTTCTCTGGGTCTCCCTCTTCTGAACTTGATTCCAAGTATGAGGACTCCAATATCTTGGCTGGTGGAATTGGCGTAATGGTTTTAATAGGCGCTACTGGCGGGTTGGCAAGTGGGACCCCGATCCCCCCCCCCCACAGTTGTGAGGGAACTGCCATTTTTGGAAGGGGGGGTATATAAACTGAATGAATGAATGAATAAATAAAATAAAAAGTAATCGGCACCAAAGGGGATTCAGGCTGTGGTGCAGCGGAGCTGCATCCCTTGTCAATGGATCTCTATTATGCTCTGTGTTGTACCGATGCACGGGAACATGACGTTAGTGGTATCGATATTGCTAACAGGCAGATGATGGGGAGCTCAGTTGGGAGAGGTGGGACTGGGCAGGATACACAAATTGTGGTGATCTGGACCTGTACTGGTACGTACTGTCACGTACCCACCAACTGCCTTCATAACCATAGTAAAAGTCAGTCCTATGACGAACCGGTGCATACTTACGATTGTCTTCCATGTAATTGCCACCCCATACTCAAAATCGTAATTGTAATCCCTCATGGGATGATAGGGAGATTGTGGAGAACTCCTAGACCTTTCTCGATCCTGACGGATGAGTTGTCTGATTGCCAGGACTCTTCCTCCAAGTCTGCCACCATCCCCAGCGGGTATGGATAGTATGATCTTGGAATGGAGGCAGCTCAGTCCGGCTAAAGTGTGGGGTAATGAAACACCTCCAAGTCTTTGATTGGAGTGGTTTGCCCCTGAACGGAGCACAGTGTAATGGGAGGCTCAGGCCCAGGCTCCGCGGATTATTGGGCGTGGCTTGCTTCACCTCCATTCCTGGCGCTGAGGGTGCACAGTGCTTTGACTTCCTGGCCTACTTAGAAGGCTGCGCAGCTGTAGCCCATGCACATGGGCATCAACCACAGGATCAGGATTTTTCAGTGCCTGTTTCTTCCTTTTTGGTGTTTTGGGGGGCACATCCAGCTGTTTGTTCTTCTTTGTCTTTCACTGCTTCAGCGGCACAGATTAATCCTGTTGCCTGGAATTGGGGTGCCCGGTTTTGGGGGTGCTGACTATCGCCCAAGGGTGGCAAGCCTGGTCCTGAAACTACTGGCCCCTGAATGGACTGAGAAGGTAACACCATGGGGGCAGCTGGCAGCAAGTTGAAGGAGGCAGAGGGAGTTGGGGCAGAGTCCCAGGCCCTCCTTGCGGGATGGAACCCCCTGCATTGAGACCAGAAGAAGTTATGGCTGATTGCTCCATGGTAGCCAAAGCTGACAGGGCACGTTCCCACAGAGAGAGAAATAGCCTCGAAGCCCTGTCCCTTCTTGCTTGATGTGTGGATTTCTGGCAATGGAAGCAGGCAGAAATTAAATGGGATTCCCCCAAACAGAGAAGGCAAAGATGATGCCCGTCAGTGGAGGGAATAGTAGCTCGGCAGCCTGAGCAATGTTTAAACGTTACTTTGCAGGCCATACAATTTCGGTGGGAAAATAGCCCACCCCCACACTGGGGTAGGGTAAACTCAAGATAAAATAAAACGTAAAACTGAAAGACTGAATACTAAGGAATATGAAAAGAGAATGTGAGTAAAATAAAAATGATTGCACTTGATCTCTTATAGAGAAAACTAGCAAGGTTCTCTCAGAGATTATTCCTTGGCGGATGAAAAAGAACTGAGGAGGAGGGTGCACAGCACGTGACCAAGGGGTAGAGGGGAGGAGCCTCAGGACTGATTTGGAGAGAAAGAGAGCTTGTGAGGTTCCGAACATCTCTTCACACAAGCGCGAAGCCCATCTGTGTAATGGACAGAGACCATTCAAAAGAAGAACAGTTTAAAAAGTACTGGAAAAATACTTGTTCAAAAAGTATTGAAAATGACCAAAAATAGGAGCCTTTTTAAAAAAATGCTCCTGAAAAAAATGAACACACAAAACAAGCACTGCATATCAACTGCTTATAATCCTCTGTTCTAATAAGTGACCTGGCTGCTCTTATGGTACCAGTTAATTTTTAGTGGATGAGGGCAGGGAAAGAGAGGACTTGTGGTCTCTCCTCACCCTCACATAAACTCGACAAAACAACTTTAGTAGGCATAATAAATACAGGCATGAAAAGAAACAGATAAAAGGCAATAAGAGCAGACACAAAAACACAGTTAAACAACTCTTGGTTTAGATGACACAAAGAGGTGGTATTTAAATTAACTAGGACATTTGATGTCACAGGGCTGAGTCAAAGTGGAGGAGGGAGCCTGTGGGCTCAGGGGACCTTAGGCTGCATTCAAAAACAAACCATTGTGTTACATTCACTTCTAAAATAAAAGTATTCATTCTAACTGCAACCTGTTACATTTGTTCTGGTGACAGCAGGGTATGTTTTCTTGATTCAATTTGTGTTAAAAGAAAAAACAACACATACATCAAAAATATACCTGCAGTCTCTATGAAGAATGAAGAAATGCAATTTCTTCTCTAATGAAGAAATGCAATTAAGCTTCTGCTACTGTAATTTGAGAATTTAAAAACCCTTACTTTGAATCCATTCTTGTCACTTTTTTGGTGAAAAATTCATCGACACCTTCATCTACTCTTCCCATAAGACCATTCTGTTCCCCATCTTGAGGCACTGCAGTACTCACCTATTAAAAAAAAAAATCAAAGACAATGCCTTCCTTATTCTAGAAGATTTAAGGTTAATTACTGATGGCTGAGAAATTGCCTATTGGTTTTAAAAAGAGCAGTTTCCTAATGGATGGTCTACTTGAGGCCTGAACAACATAATGCCCGGGGGCCAGATCTGGTCCACGGGGCCTTTTTTGCTGGCCCACAGGTAGGAATATCCTGCTGACCACCAACAGCAGCTGAATCAGGTTGGCTGCTTAAGAGCAGATATTCCCCAGGGCTGGAGCCCACTGACATCATACCTCTTTCGCCCGACTCCGACCCTCTGCCTCCTCACATTCATTAATATGTTTATTTAATTTATTTTAGTGTAATAATTAATGTGCTGAAAATTGAACTCGGCCCCTGCACACCAAGACATGGTTGGTCTTGTGAGGCATTTGAGTTGTGCCCTCCTGGTACTCTAACAGATGATAAATAGGCAAACAATAAAACAAGCCTGAGTTTGCCTACCAGGGCATGACCTTAAATCTCATTTATTGTTCAAATACATATAAAGCACAAAGCCTTCAGCAACATTTTTACTCACAGAGGCTTGTGTGGGCTGCTGTTTTTTATTCCTTTTAGGCCGTAGTTTTGTAAAGTGCTCAAGTTTTTTCCCTTCCTCAGAAGGCAGCTCTGAAATGAACCCAGATGTCCGTTTGTCCAACCTGCCAGAAGGGAATGGGGGATCTTCTATGTGGATAGGAACTTCTTCCAGTGCTTTGTCCAAGTCAAACTCCATCTCTAAGGAAAATGTTTAAAGATGCTATTAGATTTGAAATCCCATCCCTTGTCAGTTGTGTTAACACAGGCATAATTCCATCAAGGCCTCTCTCAGTGAACTCCATAAATGCATGTCTTGGTAAATCAGTAAATGTCTCAGAAGAGGCATTTGTAAGCAAAGAAAGTTAGCTGTTTGGTCTAACTATGCTTTGGCTTTCAGGTCTGAACCTTAGGCTTACATGGCTACTCCTGTACTTCCTGGTTGTGGCAAACTACATTTTGCCACGGCATCAAAAAAAAAACAAAAAAACCATCAAATTATATTTTGCTTTCAAACTGGAACTAGAAACCATGTTTTAACAAGGAAGGTGAAGATTAAATAAGAGCCCATGGGGGTTGTGAGGCACACATGAGCCTGACAATGAGACCAAGACACCAAACTACATGTATTCACATGCTTTCATAGTGTCTCTAAACACAGGACTGTATTTCTCAAGATCTAAAAGTATTTCGAATAATCTAAATATCTAAATGTATTACCTACAGAGAGACAGGTTCCTACATAGCTACTACTACTACCACGACAAATATTTATATACCACTCTTCAACCAAAGTTCTCAAAGCGGTTTACATAGAAAAATAAATAATACATAATTAAATAATATGGCCCCTTGTCTCCAAAGGGCTCACAATCTAAACAGAAACATAAGGCGGATATCAGCAACAGCCACTAGAGGGATGTTGTGCTGGGGTTGGATAGGGCCAGTTGCTCTCTCCCTGCTAAATTTAAGATAATCATCACTTTAAAAATGTGTCTCTCTGCTCAGTTAGCAGGGGTAAGAGTGAGCCTCTTTATAATGCCTTACAGTAAAGATCAACATGCCAACAATGAGTATAGGCCAGGGCTGCTCAACTTCAGCCCTCCAGCTGATTTTGGACTACAGCTCCCATAATTCCCAGCCACAGCAGTCAATTGCCAGGGATTATGGGAGTTGCAGGGCAATATCTACAGAAGGGCCAAAGTTGAGCAGCCCTGGTATAGACCAAATCAACTATTTTAAGTATATCCTTTGTAGGGATGTGCACAAAACCGGTTTGCCCGGTTCGGTTTGAATTTGAACTGGCTTCGAACTGGGGTGGGCAGGTTCGGTTTTGGTTTTGCTTGAACCCCCCTTTGGTTCAGTTCGAACCTGAACCGGTTCTAAAAGGTTCTACATAGGGTATAATGGGGACTCAAACCGGCCCATTATACCCTATGTAGAACACCTAGGGGCACAAAAGTGGGGTGGGTGGTAGGCCCCCAGGGTACCTACCACCCACCAATCCCCAAAGCAATCGGAGACTCCTGCGATTATTGGTGAATTTTAAAAGTTTTTTCAATTTTTTTATTCCTCCCATAGGGAATAATGGGGATTTGAGGATGCCCCATCCCGCCTTTTGGGGGGTGCCAGGGCACCCCACAGTGGGTCTGAGGGCACAGCAAGTATGGCCTCAACTCCTACCACCCACCCCACTTTTGTGCCCCTTGGTGCTCTACATAGGGTATAATGGGCCAGTTCGAGTCCCCATTATACCCTATGAGAAAAATAATTTAAATTTTTTCCAAAAAATCATTAAAAATTGTAGGAGTCTCCAATTGCTTTGGGTGGTAGTTGGCACCCATGGGTGCCTACCACCCAACCCAGTTTTGAAGGCTCGAACCAGTTCGAATAGAACCAGGCTCTGTTTGGTTCTAATTCGGACCAGTATTGCCAATTCATTGCCCTGTTTGGTTTGAGTTCGAACCTTTGAACTGAACCAGTTCGAATTCGAACCTGTTTGCACATCCCTAATACTGCAATTGTTTAAGAGAGACAGATAGCAACATATATTTTATATGCAGGAAATATATAAACATATGTTTATCTATAGTTTCCTGATTATACTTAGCAGGAAAAAACAATCTGAATGAGCATGGTATTCCTTCAAAAGCACAGTATTCCTTCAAAATTCCTTCAGACACAACTATTAAGCAAAATTTGTTTACTGAACCTGAGCAACAGTAGTAATCCAGAAATTTCAAGCACAAGAGCTTCTTTCATACGAATATAAACTTACGAAAGTAGATTTATTAAATCATAGGAAAACAAAACACTAAAGCAAAAACAAACAAAAAACCAAATACAAAAACAAAACCACTCACCAAAAGCTCTGGATACTGGCCTCAGCATTCTACTGTGGATACTCTTCCTTTTAGACTTAGGAGTCATCTACAGATTTAAAAAAGAAACAGAATTTAATGGCTCCTACTCACTCATCAAAGTTAGAGGGAAGTTAGCTGTACAACGGCAGCTATTAACCCTAAATAAGACTGGCGTGTATTCCTCTTCATACTACAGAGTCAACACAGCTGTTAATATGAAGCTAACTTGCATTCTATTTTGGAGTATTAATCAAATGAACTGTTAATTATACTCTCTCTTCAGAAATATTTATTCATAATGACAACTGTATTCGAAAGGATCCAAAGTTTGATGTAGAATAAGTTGGCAACATCAGCTTGTTTAATTTTTAAAAGCATGGTTGAAAGCTCAACATTAAATATAAAAATAGAAGTATAATCCTATATATTGTTTATTAGGCCATGACCTAGAAGCAAGTTTATTAGGTCAGGGACCTAGATCAAGCTAAAGAAAAACACAACTCTTTTGAACTCAAGCCAAAGAAAGCAAGTCAGCTGCTTGAATGCTCCCTCTGGAGCAAAGAGCAAATGATACAACCAGCCCCTCCTGTCCCCACCCAGTCACACAAAAAAGAGCAAAAGGAGGGGCAGAGTCTGACAGGCATGTTGGAATTCCACAATGTGATAGAACACAACATGGGGGGGGGGCAACATAAGCCCTCCCAACACTGTCGCAGTCACTTTGGCAAATGTCCTATCAGAATCAAACATGTTGGGCTATGCTCAGACCTATTATTTATAGTCAAAAGTACCTTTGAGTAGTGCTTTCTATTTTCAGACATCATCCCTGATACATTTCAGTTGGACAACTCAAGTGATTTAAAGAGGGAACACACTAACACAGATTTCCCACTACAAACTGAATAAATAACAAAAAGTACTGAAATGCCTTGTGATAATGGTAAACCTTGAACATGAAACTCTGCACACTGCCTGGCAAACCATTATAAGAGGCTACAGCTTTAACTCCCCTACAAGTTTACTATCTACTGCTTTGCTTAAAGCTCCAGGTTTTGGAATTCAAACTTCTAGGGGAGTTTCATGAGGATCTCTCATTTTCAGACAAATGATAGAACCTTCATAGGTGTGAAGCAAAGCTTGAATATACAGATTAAGACACCAGATTAATCAATGAGCCCACAAGTTTATCCTAATTTTTTTCCTTTTTAAAAATTGCATTTAATAGCTATGGGTTCTCCTCTTGCATATACAAATCTGCCCTCCAGTTGGGTTAATCTTAAAAACAGCTCAAAAACAGCCCCAGGAGATGACCTTCTGCTTGCATAATCTTTTCATGTAGCACCATGCGGAAGGACCTCAGTGTTTGTTAGAGACTTTACAGCTGTCAACATCACCAGGAGAATGCCAAGGAAATGGAACCCCCAAATGACCAAAAAGATCCATGCTCCTACTGCCAATCAGTTTATTAAGCACTGCCAGTAAGTCTTATAAAAATTATTTTAACTAAATATTAGGCATAGGCGAAAGAACTACAGGTTACTCACCTGTAATGTTGGTTCTTCTAGTGGTCATCTGTACTTCTACACAAATGGGCTATGCGCCTGCGCAGAGACCACATCGGAATCTAACAAGCTCTATTTCTCCTGCTTTGGGCGGTAATCCCACCTCCTGCCGCTATATACAGCTGCACCACTCCTCATCCCCTCAGTCACAGAGTCAAGCTTCAGCGACCCAAGTGGGGAGGACGGGAGGGCGTGCAGAAGTACAGATGACCACTAGAAGAACCAACGTTACAGGTGAGTAACTTGTAGTTCTTCAACGTGGTCTCTGTCTTCTACACAAATGGGCACATAACAAGCAAGCACCCAAGGAGGAGGAAAAACAGATGCAATAGGTATGCAACCAGGAATATCTTTACGTATTCCAGGACAAACATACTAACTGAAAATGGACTGCAGGACACCCCTGCCAAATACAGCATCATTACATGCTCTAACATCATGAGCATAATACTGCATAAATGAATGGTGTGAAGCCCAAGTAGCTGCCTGACAAATAGCGTCCAACAGGACAGCTCGATCAAAGGCCACAGAGACCGCAACAGACCTAACAGCATGAGCCTTTACAGTAGAAGGCAACTGCTTATGTGCCAACTGGTAACACAACTCAATAGTGGAAACTATCCACCTGGACATGGACTGGGCCAACACCTGAAGTCTAATTCAAGGCCCATCATACAGGATAAACAAGGAGGGACACTTCCTCCATTCAGCAGATCTCTGCACGTAAAAGGACAGAGCCCTACGCACATCGAAATGGTGTAACTGCCTCTCTGCATCTGATGAAGGATTTGGAATAACACAGGTAGAGTGAGTGGGGATGAACAGTGAAACATGGACACCACTTTAGGAAGGAACCTGACATCCGTCCTGAGTACAACCTTGTCCTTATGGAACTGCAGGTACAGTTGATCAGCCCGCAGGGCCCACAACTCACTAACCCTCCTGGCAGAGATAACTGCCACCAAAAAGGCAACCTTCCAAATCAATAGACGAGGGTCAATAGAAGCCAGAGGCTCAAAGGGTGGCCTGAGAAGCCCAGCCAGAACTACAGACAGATCCCATCCCAGGCCGGGGCCATAACAGGGTCATCTGGATACAAGTGTGTCAGACCCTTTAGAAAACTTTTAACTACCAGTTCTTTGAACCAAGAGGCCCGGTCCGAGAGAGAATGTGCCACAATGGCAGACAAATATACCTTAATGGAAGCGAGCTTCAACCCAGACTCTTTAAGAGAAAGAAGATAGTTACAAATGTCTTGTATGGACGGATTATCCACATCAAACCTGTGCAGGTCAGCAAAGGACCTGAATCGTGTCCACTTGTGGTCATAGAACCTCTGTGTGGATGGCTTCCTAGCCGCCACCAACACCTCTTGTAATCTAAAGGGGAAGTCAGGAGGACCTGCCATGCAGTCAAGTGGAGGGACCGAACGTCTGGGTGTAACGCTTGTCCCTGTTCCTGTGACAACAGGTCTGTCTGAACAGGGAGATTCCTCCAGTCCAGTGCCATGCTCATCAGAGCGGGAAACCAGGGCCTCCTAGGCCACCATAGGGCGATCAGGATAGCCCTGGCCTGATCCATTCTCAATTTGTTCAGGACCTTGGGAATGAGAGGGAATGGGGGAAACATATACTGCCTTGGTCGGCCTAATGGATGATCTCCAATTGGCAATTGACAGAGGAAGTGTGACTCTGTTGGTCCTCTTGGATCTCTTGGCGGCTTTCGATACTATCGACCATAGTATCCTTCTGGAACGTCTGAGGGGGTTGGGGGTGGGAGGCACTGTTTTACAGTGGTTCCGCTCCTACCTCTCGGACAGATTCCGTCGATTGGAGATTGTTGCTCTTCAAAATCTGAGCTTAAGTATGGTGTTCCTCAAGGCTCCATACTCTCTCCAATGCTTTTTAACATCTACATGAAACTGCTGGGAAAGATCATCAGGGGATTTGGAGCTGGGTGTTACCAGTATGCTGATGACACCCAGATCTACTTCTCCATGTCAACTTCTTCAGGAGTTGGCATATCCTCTCTAAATGCCTGCCTGGAAGCAGTAATGGGCTGGATGAGGGAGAATAAACTGAAGCTGCATCCAGATAAGACGGAGGTATTTATTGTGCAGGGTCGGAACTCTAGAGACGATATTGATCTGCCTGTTCTAGATGGGGTCACACTTCCCCAAAAGGAACAGGTTCGTAGTCTGGGAGTACTTCTGGATCAACGTCTCTCCTTGGTTTCTCAGGTTGAGGCGGTGGCCAGGGGTGCTTTCTATCAGCTCCGGCTGATACGCCAGCTGCGCCTGTTTCTCGAGATCAATGACCTCAAAACAGTGGTACATTTGTTGGCAACCTCCAGACTGGACTTCTGTAATGCGCTCTACGTGGGGCTGCCTTTGTACATAGTCCGGAAACTTCAGTTGGTTCAGAATGCGGCAGCCAGGTTGGTCTCTGGGTCATCTCGGAGAGACCACATTACTCCTTTGTTGATGGAGTTACACTGGCTGCCAATAGGTTTCCGGGCAAAATACAAAGTGCTAGTTATAACTTATAAAGCCCTAAACGGCTTAGGCCCTGGGTATTTAAGAGAACGTCTTCTTCGCTATGAGTCCCACCGGCCATTGAGGTCACTTGAGGAGGTCCATCTCCAGTTGCCACCAACTTGTTTGGTGGCTACACAGAGACGGGCCTTCTCGGCTGCTGCCCCGAGATTGTGGAATGCGCTCCCTGCTGAGATACAATCCTCCCCATCTCTGGCAATTTTCAGAAAACACCTGAAAACACATCTCTTCAACCAGGCTTTCTCAGCTTTTTAAAACTTGTTTTTAAATTGTTCTGATTATTTAATTGTTGTTTTATGATATTTTTAATTGTTAATCATTGTTTTATGCTTTATAATTTTTGTTTTAATTATTAACAGATTTTAATGGTGTTTTAATGTAAACCTTGAGCCTTTTGGAGGACGGTATAAAAGTTTTAATAATAAATAAATAAATATACAGGAGCAAGCCCGTCCAGGACCGAACGAAAGCATCCTCCACAGACTCTTCACCCAATCTCCCCTGGAGCAATACAAGGGGCACTGAGTATTGCCCTGCAAGGCAAACATGTCCAGAGCTGGAACTCCCCAGTCTGCAAAGATGTCCCTCAAAACATCCCAATGCTGCATCCACTCGTGGGAGACCACGGTCAGTCTGCTCAGAGCGTCGGCCTGAACATTCATGACACCTTGAATATGCGCCGTCTGTGGCGACACCCCGTTGTCCAGGAACCAATACCACAGGTCCAGAGCCAGCGACAGATGGCCCTCAAGGAGGTACCACCCTGGCAGTTCAGATAGGCTTTCGCGGTTATATTGTCGGTCTGAATCAAAATTGACCTTCCTTGCAACAGGGGCAGAAACCCTTTGAGCGCATTGAAAATTGCCAACAGCTCCAAATAATTGATGTGATGGCTCCTTTCTTCTGGAGACCAGTGCCCACTCAGACGAAGGCTGTCCAGGTGGGCTCCTGAACCAAGCTCTGACGCATCCGTTGTAACTACTTGGGAGTGAGGGGGCACCTGGAAAGAGGCATCAACGCTTAGGTGCCAGACACTCATCCACCACCGAGCTATCACCCTCACCCAAGGAGGGGGCGAATGCTGGAGATGACTTGGATCTTGAAGAGGATCAAACATGTCCAAAAACCACCTCTGAATGACTTGTATCCGAAGACGTGTGTGAGACAGAACATAAATGCTGGATGCCACGTGGCCCAACACTTTATGAATACGCGAGGCAAGGTGGTGAGGCTAAATGGCAACGCCTTGAATTGATAGGTGATTCCCCTATCTGAAACTTAAGGAAGTGCTAATGTTGAGGCGTTATGGACACATGATAATACGCATCCTTTAGCTTTAACGAGACCATCCACAGGTCCCTGTGGAGGACGGCCATGATGTTCGGTACCGATAGCATTCAGAATCGCTTGTAAATTAGATGCTGGTTCAGAGCCCTTAAGTCTAAGATAGGGCGCTGACCCCCGTCTGATTTTGGAACCAGGAAATATCGGGAATAGAACCCCAGGCTGCCAGGATTCGACATGGCCTCTATCGCATCCTTCTCTAGAAGAGGGGTGACCTCCTGATCCAATTCTGGTGTGCGAGGGGTCACCACAGTTCCGGATATCAGATGCAGTCCTTGAAATTCTAGGGCATAGCCCATGTGTACCACTGTCAGGACCCACTGATCCGTGGTTACCTTGTCCCAACTCACTGCGAAGGGACTCAGGCGAGTCCCAAAGTGCCCCAAGTCATTGTTTCTTAGGCAGGACACTTGCACGAGGCTTCTGGAAAGTCTGCTTACCGGGCTGACTGCCCAATTTGAATTTGGTGGAGAACTTGTTGGCTCAAAAGGACCATTCCGAGGACAGATGACAGTACACCTGGGACTTCTGAGCCTGATGAGGCGACTATGTGGGAGCCTTCTGTGGCTTAGGCGACTGAGAACTGTACGACATGGAACGTGCTGTGTTCCGTAATTTTTGCACCTTCTGAAGCATATCATCTGTCTGCTCCGAGAACAGGTTTGAGCCCTCAAAGGGCAAGTCCTCCACTGTGGCACGGACCTCAAAATGCAGGCCTGAAGACTGAAGCCAAGCGTGACGTCTCAGTGCCACAGATGTGGCCATGACCTTAGCTGCACACTCCACTGAGTGACAGGCAGAGTAAAGTTCCTGTTTGGACACTTGAACAGCCTCCCGAAGAAAAGACTTTGCAGCGTCCCATTTGTCCTGGGGAAGAAAATCCAAGAAGGGACCCACTTTCTCCCACAATAAGTGGTTATATCGGGCATTGTAGGCCTGATAATTGGCCACTCTGGAGTGTAAGGCTGCAGCAGAATAAAGTCTTCTCACAAAGGAGTCAAGCTTCTTGCCTTCTTTATCACCCGGGGCGGATTGACTATGACCCCAATATTGCTGCAGAGAGGCCTCCACCATAATAGAGTTGGAGATCGGATGACTCTTCAAAAAGGCCATGTCCTCCTGAAACTGCACCCTGTAGAAGTTTTCAAGCCGCCGATTGGGTTGGGAAAGGGTATTAGGTTTTCCCCAATGTGTTTTCTCCACTTTCAATAGTGCAGGGTTAAAACGGCAGAGTCAATTAGGCTAAACAGAGGGTCCAATTCACCCTCTTGTGGGTTACCCAAGTTCACTCCCAATGCGGAAGCCATACAAGTCACATAGGCTGTATAGAGTTTCAGGTCCTCTGAAGGGGAGACTGGCTTTGAATCCGAGTGGATATCGAGGGGCGACGATCGCAGGGAAACATCCTCTGAATCTGGGGAGCTGTCTTCACTGTCCGAGGTGGGTTGCAAAGGAATAGCCAACCCCTGGGTCGCAGGGGCTGGGTCTGGGGGGAAACCAGGCTCTGAGACAGAAACCAACTCGCAGTGCTCCATCGATGCGGATAAAGGCAGTGCTTCACAATCATCTCGATCCCGAGGGAATGATGTGGAGAATGGGAATGTGGGCAACCCGGCGAGTGGGGAAGGGGCCTCATCGGCCTAGGAACCGAGGACTGGCCATAAGCGCAGTCCTCCGGACAGCGTGACCCATAGCGGGATCTGATGTATCCTGCATAGTCCGACATGTTGTCTGATTGGTATCGGTCGTACGAACTGAAGTCAGGACACAAGAGTTATTCGTATGCTCCGGGTCCACCAAGGGGGAGCGATAGTTCAAAGTGCGGTACCGATCCCAACAACCCCACAAAACACCCTGATGGTACGACAGGGGACGATCTTCTTGATATCGACACGGAGGGGACCAGCGGCGAGGCAGCCACAAAGAGTGTTCATCAAATCTGGGGGAGGACTACACATCCTCTCCTGTAGAATCGCAGTCCTGATCCCCTGCTATAGCCGCATCAAAGGCTTCTTTCTGACGGTTCGGGAGAAACAGGCTGCATCTACCTCATAGGCCTTTGTGGCTGGTCCTGCTGGACAGTTCTAGCCTTCTTTTGGGCTGAGGCTGAGGAAGCGCCCGACGCTTTCCTCTTTGGAGGAGGAGGTTGCTCCTGATCTGCCGGCAAGCGGATACTCACCTTGGATCTGTTCCTTCTTA
Organism: Hemicordylus capensis; assembly: GCF_027244095.1. Taxonomy (NCBI): domain Eukaryota; kingdom Metazoa; phylum Chordata; class Lepidosauria; order Squamata; family Cordylidae; genus Hemicordylus; species Hemicordylus capensis. The sequence goes on along the minus strand of NC_069660.1, from coordinate 221,353,314 downwards.
GCTTTCGGCTGTGCTTCTGACGAAATTGGCCAAGTCCAACGTGCTACCTGTGGCTGATAAGAGGGGAGCTGCAAGCCCTTTCCTCTGATGCCAAAGCCGTCCAAGCGCCCGAGACCGACGATCCTGGCACTGAGGTCGAAGGTTCGATCCTTCCAGCAGAGGCAGCCATTCCGAAGGACAGTTTTAGTTGTAGGGCTTCCGAAGAACAGAGAGCCAAATCCCACAGGGCTGCGTGCAATTGAGAAGCCCTATTACAATGCGCCTGCTTAGTAAACTTCGGGCAGTGTGAGCAGGTCTCAACTACGTGGGACTCCCCTAAGCACAGGAGGCACTCTGAGTGTGTGTCTGGGGAAGGGAGCTTTGCTCCACAAGTAATGCACTTCTTGAAGTTCCCCGGCATGCACGCTGAAGGCCGGTCAGCCAACACGCTCTGTCCCAGCCGGGAACGGAGGTAGAAGTGGAAGACCGAGGAAAACAAACACAATTTAAAAGAAACGCCACTGCATGAACTGAAAAATAAAGAAGAAAGAGAAAGAAACAGGAGAACAAAACACAACCAGGATAGGCCTAATCCAAGAGACTGTTGAGCTGAAAGACTCACAATGTTCTCTGAAGGGCAGACGAAGAAAGACTGAGGGGATGAGGAGTGGCGCAGCCGCATATAGCGGCTGGGGGTGGGGATTCCGCCAAAGCAAGAGAAATCCAGCTTGTTAGATTCCGACGTGGTCTCTGTGCAGGCTCATAGCCCATTTGTGTAGAAGACAGAGACCACGTTGAAGCAACTCATGTCGCAAGAATTGAACCAGCTGGGCTTCACTTTAGACAAAGTGTACTGTATTCAAACTGTGCCTTTGCATTCTCACATTATTATTATTTACACAGTCAGACAGGTGTTATTGACTGGTTTGTTTTATACAGACAGCGAGTCCTTCCCAAGAACCTGAGATGGCTGGATTTTATTATCAATGTTGTTGCTGTTATTATAGCTATCGTCACAGAATATAGGCTGTTCCCAGTAAAGTTGCTTTTTGTAATTGGCTGATGGTGATTTATGTGGCCCCATAGTGTTGAGGTGCTCTTCAAGTTGTTTTGGAATTGCACCTATGGTGCCAATTACCACAGGGGTAATTTTGGTCTTTTTCTGCAACAGCCTTTCAATTTCAATTTGTAGATCTTTGTATTTTGTGATTTTTTCTATTTTCTTCTTCTTCTGCTATCCCCTGGTATTGCTATGTCGATTATTTTCACTTGTTTTTCTTTCTTCTCAACTACAGTTATATCTGGTGTATTGTGTGGCAGATATTTGTCTGTTTGTAGTCGGAAGTCTCATAGTATTTTTGCATCTTCATTTTCGACAACTTTTTCAATTTTATGGTCCCACCAATTTTTGGCTACAGGTAGCTTGTATTTTTTGCAGATGTTCCAGTGTACCATCCCTTCTACCTTGTCATGCCTTTGTTTGTAGTCAGTCTATGCGATCTTTTTACAACAGCTGATTAGGTGGTCCACTGTTTCATCTGCTTCTTTACAAAGGCGGCACTTGCTGTTTGTGGTGGATTTTTTGACTTTTGCTCTTATTGCATTTGTTCTTAGTGCCTGTTCTTGTGCAGCCAGTATTAAGCCCTCTGTTTCTTTCTTCAAGTTGCCATTCTTAAGCTATTGCCAGGTCTTGGTGATGTCTGATTTTCCACTTATATTGTGCAAATATTGACCATGCAGTGGCTTATTTTTCCATTTTTCTGCTTGGTTCTTGACTTGTTCTTTCTTGTAGGCCTGCTTTGTTTCATTGGTGTTGAATAGTTTCGCGTTATTGACCATTTTAAGTGCATCTTCTTCACTGTCCTTACTATATTCTTCAAGGCCTCTTTTCTCCTCCTCTCCTGTTTGATGGACTTGCAGCAGTCTTCTTCCACCAGAGCTGTGAGGGAGGTCTAGCCTATCTACATCACTGCAGGGGTGCAGAGCATGATTGATGGTCATGATTTTCCTGGTCTTACTATCTAGCGTCTCTAGCTCTGCCTGGGTCCAGTCTATTATTCCTGCACTGTATTTATTTATTTATTTATTTATTTACACAGTCAGACAGGTGTTATTGACTGGTTTGTTTTATCCAGACATCGAGTCCTTCCCAAGGACCTGGGATGGCTGAATTTTATTATCAAAGTTGTTGCTGTTATTACAGATATCGTCGCAGAATATAGGATGATGATGATTTTTTTACTGCCTGATATATACATCTCTAGGCAGTGTACTGAATTTAAAATATTTAAAAATTAACACAAATTAAAATACATGAAACAATTAAAACAGTAGCATAAAACAGAAATAAAAACAGTAACATAAAATAATTAAAATAAATTATTTTAAATTTGTAAAAAACAACCCACACTTTATAAAAGAAAAACAATATATTATTTGAAGAATGCAAGGCTGTATTGAGCATTTGCTTATCTTAAGATATGGTATTTAACTCCATTAATATGAATACATCTGTGTGCACACAGCACGCGCGCACACACACACACACACACACACACACACACAATTTAGAAGCTCTGGCTTTTGATCAATACAGCCCAAAGATACTGATCCAACTGGGGTACAGTACACAATCCTCTGTTATATCAACAATGTTTTTTAACCATCTTTCCTTTTAAAAATGATTATGTCATTTATTTGATAAAAGATGTCAATGTCCCCCCCCCCCTTTGCATGGGGGCTGGGTCATAAGAACATAAGAACAGCCCTGCTGGATCAGGCCCAAGGCCCATCTAGTCCAGCATCCTATTTCGCACAGTGGCCCAACAGATGCCACTGGAAGCCACAGACAGGAGTTGAGGGCGTGCCCTCTCTCCTGCCATTACTCCCCCACAACTGGTACTCAGAGGCACCCTGCCTTTGAGGCTGGAGGTGGCCCACAGCCCTCTGACTAGTAGCCATTGATAGACCTCTCCTCCATGAAGTCATCCAAACCCCTCTTAAAGCCACCCAGGTTGTTGGCTGTCACCACATCCTGTGGCAGAGAGTTCCACAAGTGGATCACACGTTGTGTGAAAAAGTACTTCTGTTTGTTGGTCCTAGACCTCCTGGCAATCAATTTCATGGAGTGACCCCTGGTTCTAGTGTTGTGTGAGAGGGAAAAGAATCTCTCTCTCTCCACTTTCTCCACGCCATGCATGATTTTATAGACCTCTATCATGTCTCCCCGCAGTCGTCTTTTTTTCTAAACTAAAAAGCCCCAGGTGTTGTAGTCTTGCCTCATAAGAAAGGTGCCCTAGGCCCCTGATCAGCTCTTGTTTTATCTTGTGTAGGTGACATTATGGGAATCTGACCAGCAATGCATCATGTGTGAACAAGATACAGTGCATTCTATCACTAGAATGACCTTGTCACCAATTATGGCAAAACACAGATAATAGGGAAGAGATCTGGCATTCCTACTGAGTATAGTTTAGAATTATTGTGGAATACACTGAAGAGCCAATCTGAAATCATGTATGCTATTATTACAACAGAAGCTTTAAATTAGCTATAGTATAGATCCAAAGCAGTGGTCCCTCTATTTTTTTTAAAAAAATCTCTGTGTGGAATGAGTTTTGTTCTGATTGCTGATGCGTGCACCTGCATGCAAAGTGGGGCCTTCCTGATTCAACCTGAGCAGGATCTAAAATGAACTGAGCAGACATCCAAAATCTTGTGAGCATGTGCACGTGCCTTAAAGGGAACAGTGCTCCGAGGTACCTCACAGCAGCAGCACATTTGCAAAAAAACCCAAAAAATAAATTAACAAGTGGCAGCATTGTACATGGTGTAACTTTCCTGTCCACCTCAAGAGTAGACACACAAACACAAGAGTCCTGCTGGATCAGACCAAATGCCTATCTAGTTAGCATCCTGTTTCCCAACAGTGGCCAACTAATGCCTCTGGTAGCTGACAAGCAGCAAATGAAAGCTGTGTTTCCAAAGAAATGGTAGTCAGTTACATACTGCCGCTGAACCTGGAGACAGCATACAACCCTCATGATGACTAGTTTCTATTGACAGACTTGTCCTCCATGAATTGCCTAATCTTCTTTTAAAGCAGGACTGCTCAATCAATCTGTCTGCACACTTCTCTCCTTTCCATCTCTGTAATATCCTTTTGAAGTTGTGGTGACCAGAATTGCATGCAGCATTCTATATGTGGCCACACCATAGACTAGGCATAATTATATTAGTGCACACACTCATTCACCTACTCCAGTTTGTGAATTTGTAGCTTTATAAAGGCAGAACTGTTTAGTAAGCATGGGGATGACTTCCTTTTTAATGTGTTGTTAAATGTATTTGTGTTGGAGCTGGAGTGCAGAAATGCACAGGATGATGGTGTCATGATATGGGTAAACTTTACGAAACAATACCAAGGGGGCATTCAACATGAAGTTGCTGTTTCTGTAGTAAAAGGTAAAACGTGCCGTCGAGTCAGTGTCGACTCCTGGCAAACACAGAGCCCTAGTCCTGTGTTTATTGTAATGTGAAATTCTACCCTAAAGGGGACTGCTTTTCAGATAGAAAGTTAGAAGTTTCTTTAATCTCATCAAAACTTCCTTCTACAGAGAGATGAATAATGGATGGTGGGTAAATTAATGTTTCTGAACTTAAAAATCTGAATGTTTATTGCTGTTTATTAGAATTTTCATTGTATTTTAGATGTCTATTTCTTTAGTAGAGTTTATTAAATCCATTCCTAATGGGTTTCTGTTGTCTGGGTAACCAAATCCTGAAACAAAAAGTACAAGCTAAAAACACTAAATGCTGCTAACCAGAGAACTTTAATCTGAGGTACACCAGAGTACAAAAATTAGAGAAATTTTAGACATAAGCGAGATACAGATTGTAAAACCCTACATACACTCTGTGCATCCTGTCCCTGATCATTACCCGTTTCAACATACCCTCAGCACTAGCATACCAAAAGCTATATTTGATTGAAGACCATTTATAGCCCATCAGTTTTCAGCAGAAAAGTGATGGAAAGAAATCTTATATTCACCCAGAACACCACGGTTGCCATTGGTGGGTGGCAGTGCTTATACAGCACAGTGAATACACATGGAAATTGTTGTCTTCACACATGGCAGTGTATATACATCAGCTTTCACTCTACACATCCATATATACTCTTTCATAAACAGCGCTTTCAGAATATGCATACTAGGTTCAGGAGCATGGGAAGCAGAGCACAAAAGGCATAGGTGCTACAAGCAATGCAAACCAATTCTTCACAAAATGTAAGCAGAACATTTTTCACTGTATATGAGGCTCGAAAGGGAGGAAAAAAGGTTATTTCATGTGTCCAAGTTATAATCCTACTCTAGTAAAATGATTCTGCATGCTGCTCAAGTTCCTATAGTGAGCACTGCATTATTCTTTTTAAAGAACAGAAGTATCACCTTTTCAGTATTCCACTCCCAATAAAACATGCCTCCCATTGTACTTTTATTTGTTGGTTTTCCTTAAATCAAAACCAGGGTGGCAAATGCAAACTGTCAAGAACAGAGATGGAAGTGTAGAACTGCCAGAGGAAGTGAGTAACTGAGGAAAAACTAGCAATAAATCTAGTATTGATTCTCCCTCTGCTCAAGGGGAAAACAGGGATTCCTCCTTGAAATTGCTTTGTAATTGTGATGTGTTTAGAAAACCAAAGCAACTCCATTTTGCCTAGAAATCCTTATTTTAACTTGGAGTAACCTGGCCCAGCTCAGGGACATCACTGCCTCTCATGATTGACGTCATTATCTCTCTCCAGCTAAATTGTATCTATGAAATTTGTTAAGAGAGCTTAGCTTCCCAGGCCAGAAAACACCAAATAAGGAGTAATCACCAGATGAACAACGAATCATTCGCATGCGTACTATTGCCACATATACTGTGTCTAGGGTGTCAGCACCATTTAGATTGTCTGTATAAATGTAAGATGCACCTGTAACCAAACTGTAATCGGTTTGAGAGCGTGAGCCTATTGATTACCTATTGCTGACTGCAGAGCAATAAACCTCAATTAATAATTCCCAATCCTTGTGTCTGACTGATTGGTTAAGCGGACCCAGGAACGAGCCCCATCCACATCAGTTGGAAGCTACATTTTAAAACAGAACTTCAGCCTTGGTTTTAGGAAATACTTTACATGTCACTGCTCAGCATAATGAAGTAAATACTTTCCATGTTTCTGCTGCTAGTTCTCTTGAGTTTTGTTCTCCAGCCAAACAAACTTGTTGAATGCATTTTTATTCAGATCATATATGATCTCACCCCTCCTCCCACTCCAAATATAGCATGATTGGCACTTGCCAAGTAGAGACAATTCTTTGCAACAATAAAAAATCATGTTCAATGTCTATGACAGAAAAACCATACCTTTTTCTCCTTTTAAGCTTTTATTTCAATAAATTGATCTTAGCATAATACAAAACTGAATCAGGAGATTTTCTTGGGCATTAACTGGTCTTATGCAATCATTCAGCTTATTTTCCTCTTGTCTTCTGAGAGATATTTTAAATTCACCACATTATACTAGCTCAACTTCTTGTAAAATCCAACTTTGCCTCCAAATTGTAGTCTGTTTCTTTTAGTAGCTGCAGACTGACAATTCCACATTCTCCCAAGAGATTAGGAAGGCATTACAAAAGCAAATGGAGCAAGAAAAACAAAGTAGGGCAGAAACAGCAGAGCTTAAAAAAATACTTACACTTGTACAGCAGAGAGTCTCCATGCAGCCAAAAGAGAAAGATAAAAGAATATGAATGGACAGAAGATAAAGCAAGAGCAGTTTTAAGAGAGAAGCATAGGGAAGGGAGTAGTGCTGAAATTTTGCGTAAAAAAATTGAAGCAGAAGTACTGAAAGCCTAAGCAGAGAGAAATATGCAAAAAATAAGGCACAAACCTTTCACGCTGAGAAAGAGTGAGAACAGTTTTATCTCTCATGAATATAGATGTGTGAGAGAGAAACTTTATTTACAATGGGCTACAATTCCCTGAAGTATGCAGTTATATGTAGAACCACACACTTCAGGACTTCACAAATTCTGGCTGGGCTTTGTAGCCAGGCAAAAATCTGGGGTTGCCAGGACCCTACACACTTACTCAGAAGTCCCAATATATTCAGTGGGGCTTATTCCCAGGTAAGTGTGCACAGAATTACAGCCTTAGTTCCTGACCTCAAGCTGCATCTGTGCATGAAGGAGAGACACAATGCCACCTACTCCACTTCCAGATTCAGGTCTAAAGGAGAGACCATATTACTCCCTTACTGAAGGAGTTACACTGGCTGCCGATATGTTTCCGGGCAAAATACAAGGTGTTGGTCATAACCTATAAAGCCCTAAACAGCTTGGGCCCTGGATATTTAAGAGAACGTCTTCTTTGTCATGAACCCCACTGCCCATTGAGATCATCAGGAGAGGTCTGTCTGCATTTGCATTTGTCTGATGGCTACTCAGGGATGGGCCTTCTCTGTTGCTGCCCCGAGGCTTTGGAATGCGCTCCCTAGTGAAATAAGAGCCTCCCTATCTCTAACAACTTTTAAAAAGTCTTTAAAGACACATCTGTTCACCCAGGCTTTTAACTGATATTGTTTTGATTGTTTGAATGTTGTTTTTAGAATATTGCTTTAAAATTTTAAATTGTGTTTTAAATTTCTTGCTTTTAAATTATTATTTTTTAATTAATGTTTCACTTTTTAAATCTTGTAAACAGCCCAGATGCGTAAGTTTTAGGCAGTATAAAAATATGTTAAATAAATAAATGAATGAATAAAAAAATAAAAATAAAGTTGGAGAGGGAAGGAAATGGATAGTTCCAGTAGTAGCATGGACAAAATCAATTGCAACTAGGGGTGTAGCTACAATTGAGCAAGGGATGAATTAGGGAATGAAGGTCCCTGGGCCCTTGCTGGCTGGGTGTCAGCTTACATTTTCTCTCCTCCTCACACTTCTCTGAAGAAGAGGGGCGGGAGGGATCCACTTTTGTTCCAGGGCCCACTCCAACCTTGCTATGCTCCTGATTGCTACTGCAGGGACCATCTTTGCCCACCCCCTTTCTTGTGCCCCAAACTTCAGCTGGGAGTGGAACAGTACATTGTTCTGGCTCTGACTGTGTGAGACACTTGGGGCATTAGAATAGTCTGTTCCAATCTTTTCCTCTCAAACTGGAGAAAAAGGCCTAAACATCTTTTGAAGCCAGATGAGAAAGGAAAGGTGCCTGGCTGCCTTGGCCATCTATGTCAGAACAGCTGGCCTTGCCTTAGCCATTCTCCCCAGCTTGGAACTGGAGAAGTGGATGGAGATCTCCAGTGCAGCTGCACTGTGGGCAAGATATTCTGAATGCCACTACAACTGCAGGAACAATCCTGCAGCCCTAGCTTCAAGATGATGAGAGAGAAGGGCTAGGACTTCTTTCATCACTCAGTGTGGCAAGGATGGTGCATGGATGCATGGAACCCTGAACACTGTAGTGGTGCCCTAAAGGGGGAAGAGAATGTGTAGATTTCTAGTAAGGCACTTGGATAATCTTTGAGAATCTTGATTTTTTATTTACATAATTTGAGTGTTTGGGTCAAGATTGTTATTTCCTTTAATGTGGAGATTATAATTTTGATCATAGTAACATGGCTTAGTATTGCATCACATCCTTTAGTGCCCCAAATTTCCTGACATCTGGGATAGATGAGCCAATGGCCTTAACTCAGTAAGACAGGCTTAAATGTCATCAACAAAGACAAACAGCCCATATCTATATATATGTTACGCAGAAGAAAAATGTTAAATGGAATTTATTGCCAAGACAGTTTTCATAGAACTGTAGTCATAATACCCTTAGCAGACAATACATGTCTCCCATAATTTGTGAAGGGCACACATGGTATGTGTGTTGTTGGTGTCTTCACTAGCTTATGTTCATGTTGCATATTAGACTGTATTTATTCATATTTATTCTAAAACAGCAGCCATAAAGAGAGCATACATAAAAAATGGCAATGCTCTTTTAGCATTAAAAGGCAGGACATAGTGCCATGCTTGCCTCATACATGCTGAAATGCCTGCTACAGCACAAGCCTTTCCTTGTACTGCAACAACTACAGGAAGATATATGACTGGACATCCTAGAAGTATGGGCAAGAGCAGAATGGAAATTCCTTGCCATTATTATTTGAGGGAACAGCTAAAATACAGGCGAGCATGGTCACTTCTGGTCCCACACTTGCTCCCATGCCTGCCGCAAAATACATAAATTCAGGTAGATTTCTGCTACATTATGGTTAGCAACACATCACCCTAGGGTGTTTGTGTTGCCTCTGCAATGTCACTATTACACCAAGTAAGGGAAACACTGAGTTGTTAAATCAAACCAGAGCTCTATGCAAGACCTTAGCTACCTATGCAATAATTCACAGATGAGCAATTTCAGTTTTTAAGAGTTTGGCTACAAATCAACAAACAGAGCAAAACAGAGCAAAACGGAAGGCTGAAACCTCCTGTTCAGCCTTAACAAAGGGCAATGTAAAGCACTGAAACCACAACACTAAACACACTTTCCACCATAGCTGCCTCCAGCAAGAAGTGTCAGTTCTCCTCTGTACCCACTTTATAAATTAGACCATCTTCCTGTCCTCAAGTTTGGAGGTTGGTTCTGTGCCTCTGCTGTCTGAAGTAGGGATGTACAGAAAGTTACGCAGTTGGAACATTCTGACTTGAAATGGGCTGTTTCGAGCTCAAAACAGAATGCCCTTCAAATAAAGGCTCTCTCTGCCCCCCCCCCTTTTTGTCCCCAGCTCCTCGCCCCCCAGATTTTTCTTTTTCTTTTGTGGGAGCCTGCCTGGCCCCCACCAGTTCAGTCCCAGTGTCTGCTCAGCAGCATCTGGCCAGACTCCAGCAGAAAACACTGGAAAGCAGGGTGGATTTGATTTAAATCACTAGCAGGGTGGATTAAAAAAAAATCTGATTTAAATCAAAAAAATCCAATTTAAATCAAAAAAATCCAATTTTTTTATTTAAATCGGATTTTTTTGATTTAAATCGGATTTTTTTAATTTTTATCCACCCTGCTAGTGATTTAAATCGTGATTTAAATCGTGATTTAAATCAGTTTGATTTAAATCAAATCCACCCTGCTGGAAAGTAAGCACCGTAACCCCCCTTTCAGGTTAGAGTTCTTTAAATAGGGCCTAATTTGGGGAAGGGGTTAGGTACTAGGTACGTAGGACTGTAGCACAGGAGGGGTGGGTTAACTCAGGAAAGGCCACAGTGATCCCCTTTCTCTTCCCTTTGACTTATCCCATTGTTGCTCGCTCCCCTCCAAAAAAAGCCTCCACCACAAATAAATAAGCAGCAGACTTCTTTATTTGGGGAGGGGATTTAATTTTTCTAGGTTCTATGTGTACACTGTAAACTACAGTGATATAAATAGCACTGTGTGTGGCACACACAGCTTAAATAGACCACCCTGACCACACACCCCAACCCCACCCATTGTTCCCTATCGCTGAACACTCAAAAGGTTACAAATTTGTTCTGTCAAAGCCGGCTGTTTTGACGCAACAAACTCAAAACATTCGGCCATCTGTGTTTTGAGCTCAAAATAAAACGCAAAATCTGTTTTGTGCACATCCCTAGTCTGAAGTTATGTATTCACTACAGTAAAACAAACACACACTCACCTTTTCTTTCTGTACTAGGCAGAGCATGATTTAATGCTGAAAGAGAATGAACCATGAAATACTAAGAAAGGATGGAATGGAGAATGATCTATTTTTAGTATTTAGTGTAGAGTCTCCAGGCAAATTGGATTGGCTTGAACAGCCTAAAAACATAACCTAGGCCAAACTAATCATGAAAGACATTAAGAAGAGTCTGAAGAGCATCAGACTAAATAAAAATAAAATAAAATAAAATAAAATAAAATAAAATAAAATAAAATAAAAAAAAAATAATAATAATGGAAGAAAGATCAAGAACCTGGAAGATAAAGAACCTTACAAATACTTGGGCATTCTCCAGGCTGATAACATCGCACACACTGAAGTTAAAAGAAAGATTGGAAGTGAATACATCAGGAGAGTTAGAAAAATCCTCAAGTCCAAACTCAATGGCGGGAACACCATACAAGCCATAAACACCTGGGCTATACCTGTTATCAGATACACTGCAGGAATAATAGACTGGACCCAGGCAGAGCTAGAGACGCTAGATTGTAAGACCAGGAAAATCATGACCATCAATCATGCTCTGCACCCCCGCAGTGATGTCGATAGGCTCTACCTCCCTCGCAGCTCAGGTGGAAGAGGAATGCTGCAAGTCCACCAAACAGTAGAGGAGGAGAAAAGAAGCCTTGAAGAATATATCAAGGACAGTGAAGAAGATGCACTTCAAATGGTCAATAATGCAAAACTATTCAACACCAATAAACAAAGCAGGCCTACAAGAAAGAACAAGTCAAGAGCCGAGCAGAAAAATGGAAAAATAAGCCACTGCATGGTCAATATTTGCACAATATAAGTGGAAAATCAGACATCACCAAGACCTGGAAATGGCTTAAGAATGGCAACTTGAAGAAAGAAACAGAGGGTTTAATACTGGCTGCACAAGAACAGGCACTAAGAACAAATGCAATAACAGCAAAAGTCAAAAAATCAACCACAAACAGCAAGTGCTGCCTTTGTAAAGAAGCAGATGAAACCGTGGACCACCTAATCAGCTGTTGTAAAAAGATCGCATAGACTGACTACAAACAAAGGTACGACAAAGTAGCAGGGATGATACACTGGAACATCTGCAAAAAATACAAGCTACCTGTAGCCAAAAATTGGTGGGACCATCAAATTGAAAAAGTTGAAGAAAATGAAGATGTAAAAATATTATGGGACTTCCGACTACAAACAGACAAATATCTGCCACACAGTACACCAGATATAACTGTAGTCAAGAAGAAAGAAAAACAAGTTAAAATAATCAACGTAGCAATACCAGGGGATAGCAGAATAGAAGACAAAGAAATAGAAAAAATCACCAAATACAAAGATCTACAAATTGAAATTGAAAGGCTGTTGCAGAAAAAGACCCAAATAATCCCAGTGGTAACTGGCGCCCTGGGTGCAGTTCCAAAAGACCTTGAAGAGCACCTCAACACCATAGGGGCCACAGAAATCACCATCAGCCAATTACAAAAGGTAGCTTTACTGGGAACAGCCTATATTCTGCGACAATATCTATAACAATTGACAATAAAATTCTGGCATCCCAGGTCCTTGGGAAGGACTCGATGTCTGGATAAAACAAACCAGTCAATAACACCTGTCTGACTGTGTAAACAAGAAATAATAATAATAATAATAATAATAATAATAATAATAATAATAATAATAATAATAATCCAATATATAAAACTTCTGAATGTCAAACATTAGTTAAGCTTGCTTGGCACTAGGATTAATCTAAAGTGTTCTAATTAACCTTAGAAACATTGCAGTGTATCAGAGGTGTTCTAACAATAGTGGGTCAAGTGCTTAAGGCAAATTTTAGTGTTCCAAGATCTGAAGTGACAAAACAAGCAAATCATAGGAACAAAATCTGATTACAATTAAATTAATAAAAGTATGATGCCAACTGGATTAAGAGATCAAAGGGTGGGGGAGGACGGATAGCATATGTGGAAGGAGCAAAGGGAAGAGTAAGGTTTCCAAATAAGGTGAAACCTAATCAGAATTAAGTTAAGGACTCTAGAATTTGTCTGTCTCTCATTCATGATCAAAGCCTTCTTCAGGTTGATGGCTTCTGACAGATACTATAGCAGGGAAACCTTTTTCCTATTGGTGGGATGGTGCTGGAGGCCATAGTTTCTTTTAGCCTTTCTACTGCTGAGCTCAGACTGGAAGCCTCTCCTGGAATTAACTTCAAGTGTTTCCCCCCCAGCTCTTGGAGTCCTAGACTGAAGTAAGCAGTTTTCTCTCTAACAGGGATTCCCAGATGTTGTTGACTACAACTCCCAGCTGCAATGGATTTTGCTTGGGGATTCTGGGAGCTGTAGTCATCAACATCTGGGAATCCCTGTTAGAGGGAACACTGGAAGCAAGGGCCTGGGGTTTGTCTCCAAGGCAAAAGTTTCATACTGCTCATGCTCGGAAGAGAACACCAACAGCAGCTAGAAAAAATTAAGCAGGATGTCATATGATTAACCTGTGTAATTTGAATTATATCCCCTTTTCAAGGTAATATTTACCCAGTTTGAACACACACACTTTGTGACACACAGATATTTCTTTGAAGTAAAAACAAGATGACACTAATTGTGCAACCATTACAAGAACAATGATGATGCATGATCAAATAATATGATCAAATAATATGAAATTAACTATGAATTCTTGATCTCCAATAGCCCTTGAAGAAATGTGTCAAAAACCTAAATAGCTGTTACAAATGGGGCAAAAAAAACCCCATAGCTAGCTTTTGGAAAGCATACAAAAGGCATCTGGAAAGGTACAACAAGTTCTCAGCTGTCCTCCTCCTGGGTCTCCTGCCCAAATTTTTGAAACAAAACATCAAAAACAGCCAAATGCTATGAATTGGCTAACTTAATATCAGATATCCAGAGCTTGTACATCAGTCATAACATTTCAAAGGTCAAAAGTAAAGGGTAAAAGAACAAAATAAATCCTGAGAATAGTTTATTTTACACATGTGAAAGATTCTAAATCTATGAAGGTGCTGAGGAATCTTCCTGCTGTCAGATATAACAAAGGAAAGAACCCCATGGGCTCGAGAATATTGCTTTCTCAGAAATGACAATGGAATGCTATCACATGGCAGGACTTTGCATTATAAGGCCTTGTCTTTTATTGTTCATATCAGTAGGACATGGCAAGATCTTGTCTTCCTAACATCTGTCCACAGAAAATGCCAACATAATTTTTCCAGTTTTGAGATTTCTCCCTTCTACAAGGCGTTACTTGGAGAAGCATCAAAAGCTTAAAGCAGCATTATTATTTAGATTACTTCTATATTGCTGTGCAACAAAAGCAGTTTGCATAGCAAAAGGAACAAGATGGCTCACTTTCCCAGAAAGGCTCACCAACTAAAAAAGAAAAACAAGGAAGGAACCAGCAACAGCTATTGGGAGGGATGCTGTGATGAGCTGAATAAGCAGAGTTGCTCTCCCACTGCTATGTAAAAGAGAGATTTTAAAAGATGCTTCTTTGCCTAGTTAGCAGGGGTTACATTATATGTGCCTGCATTCAAAGACACTGGTTTGCCATGCTCTGGGCTCCTTGGAGGAAGAGCGGGATATAAATGTTAATAATAATAATAATAATAATAATAATAATAATAATAATAATGTAGGCATAGCCAACCTGAGATTCTCTGTAGCTGAACTACAGCTTCAAGTTGGCCACCCCATTCTAAAGAAAGATGGTTAGAAGCCAAAGCTTCAGTACAGTAGCTAGGATATGACAGCAACGTGCACTGCTACAGGCATGAGTAACATGAAGGTGTTGTGAGAGTATTAACATGAGGATACTGCGGCAGGCATGGTTAACTTGACGGTACTAACATGGGGGTCCCAAGCCAAACCCTGACCAGAGCATGTTCATATGTGACTAAGACTGCAGATCCTGGTTTGCCATGATATAAAAACTAAATCCCAGACCTTGATGTGGCTTTTCTTTGGTTACCCTTGATGTGGTTTCTCTTCGGTTCGGGAAGTCTTGAGCGGCACCTCCCAGCCTTCAGGGTCCACCAGCATCTTCATACCGCAGCCTCTAGTCTAATAAGGACCACTCACCCCTTCTCTCAACAGTCTGTGTTCTTCTCAACATCTTTCCTACCACTTCAGTCCCCTATGTACTAATGGAGGAAAGAGCTCACAGAGGGGAGGGACTGTCGTGAGCGCTGCTTTGGGGATTGTTTGAATTACTGCAAGGGATTTGGATCCTCAGATACTGGAAGGACCAAGACCAGAGTTTCTTAACCATGGGCCCCAGACGTTGATGGACTACAACTCCCAGCATCCCCAGCCACAATGGACATGGCTGGGGATGAGGGGAGTTGTAGTCCATCAACATCTGGGAGCTCAAGGTTAAGAAACTCTGACCTAGACTATAGTAATCCAGAAGAAGAGTACATGTGGTGAGTGCATCTGAGATAGCTACCTCATAAATCAGAGGTCAGCATACATGCCTTTCTGTCAAGGACAGCTTATCATACTTCACTGTAGTCACAGATCTTACTGTAACAGATCTCATTCCACAAAGTGTGCATTCCAAGCATTCCACGGCTATGATAAAGGCTGCTGTTCAACACCTGAAGCAAGTATTTGCCAGCTGCTTGCTTTAGCTAAAATTATCTTGTGGAACTCTCCTGATATTAATAGTGAAAATACATTCCAGATCATACCTGACAAACTCCATACTGAATTGCTACATTCAAAATCTTAGGAGACTTCCTGGCTTGAAGGCACCGATTAGACAACAGCCACCTGTATGGCTGATATAACTATAAACAGAGTAATCAATTCCTTGATCAAGGCTGCAGATCATACTAGGAACAGGCATGCCTTCCCAACCATAGCAACTGCCATTTTTATCCTGCATGTATGTGATAGATACAATGAAGCTGCCTAATGAAGACTACCCTTTGGACTTCACAGTTTGATGTGCAAAGATGAAAGCTGAGCAAACTCAATTTGAGTACTGTCCAATTGCTCTTGAACTGGGACTTTGATCCTATTAGCAGTAGTAGACAATTTGGAAAGGAAATTTCTTAAACTATTAGAAATTATGGTACTTGTGCAGCTAATACCATAGATAATTAGCCTCGATCGCATCAACTATGCACAGTGGATCTCTGCTCATATAAGCAATGGTGTTTTGTTATCTTTTTAAAGTCATAGACATACAAAGAGTTCTGGTCTGGAAACAATTTTAAAGAGAACAGTTGTGGCCTCCTAATTTAGCAAATATGTAATGGGTTCCAAAGAAGAGAGATGTTATAGAGAGATTTGTGGAGTGATCCAAATTAGAGTACCAACACAGAAGAACAAGTTGCCATTGCTCCCCAGGGAGATGATTCCCCCAAAGCAGAAAGTCCATGTGACAACATTGAAAGATAACTACTTTATTCTCCAGACTTGTGACAGGCATACTATGTACAATCTCATAGACTTTTTCAAGCATTAGAATCAGCAATGATCTTTGTCTAAGTTCAGTAAAGTGAGATCTACCAACAAAGCAGATTTTATTGTGGACTTCAAACCACTATCACAATCTCCTAATGCACATCAAAAAGTGACTGAAGTAGTACTGGTTGGTGCTGTAATTGTTCAAATGTTTTTTCAAACATTCCTGTAGCACATAAAAAACAAGTTTTCCTGCCATGTATTGTTGTGAAATACCTGGAGCGCGTGGATAGGATGGACATAATATGGGATGCCTACAACACCACCTAAAGTAACAAGCAGAGGGAAGAGAGGCAAAAGGTTACAGACAAAATGTTTGCCCCGGCATCAAGGGTCCTCAGTAATTGGCACAGCTTCTGATAGCTTCCTTTATATGTCACTGAAAACAAAACTGAGCTGGTTTCACCTCCTGATGAAATGTTGGCTCAATGGAAGAAACCAAAGAGATATAAGGCATGTTTGTGATTTGAGTACTATGTTTACCTTACAGAGAGGTCAAGGGAGGTCATTACACTCATATGGAGAAAGCTGACATGCACTTGATGCAGCGCACAGTGGGCTCCCAAAAATCATGGCCAGGATAGTAGACCCAGATGTGTTGGTCATCATTATGTTCAAACTGTAACATTTCAATGACTGGGGTACAGGTATCCTTTGGTGTGAGCCAATACCACAAATACATGGGAGAACATGAAACTGCAGCCATCTTGTGTCTAATGGAAGCAAAGGCATTATCTAGATTTTATGCATTCACTTGGTGTGATAAGACTTCGTTTTTTACTTGGAAAGGCAAAGCATCCACTTAGGACACATGGAACATGATTTCCCGAAGCATTTCTGACACTGGCAGAAGCCTCAACCATATCCTAACAATACAACGTTATTACTTGAAAAGTTTGTAATATTTCTGAATGATAAAACCAGCAGATTGTGGGAAATCAATGAGGCAAAAGAGCAACTGTTCTCAAAAAAGGTCACACTCTCTAGAGAACATTCCACCAACACTGGCAGTTCTCATACAGCACACAATGCATGCAGATTATCAGGGGAAATGTGTGGGGAAAGCTACTTGAAAGATATTCAAAGTTACTTAGTAACTAGGCCTGGAGGAGGAAAGGCAGACTAGGCTTGGAGGAGGAAGGGCAGGTCTCGAAGGCAATCAAAGTGGAATTTGCTCTTAGCCAAATTCCAGAAAAGTGCGATGAATTAAAACACTGCAACTGAAAGAAGCATGCAGTAGTTTATACAGTACATATGCTATAAGGCCAGACTCAACTACATTTCCTTTTACCATGAAAGGAAAACTGTTTTCTGGGATATATAAACCTGAACAGTAGCAGTGAGATTACATACTTCTCAAAGCAAACAAATGCCATCAACAGTGCAATCAGCTATGTTTCCAACTAGGGACATGCCTGAACCATGGTTCGAAGCACGGTTCAAGCACTCCCAAGGAAATTAGGAAGTGAACTTTAAGACAAAGGAGAGGAGGTGCTTACCTATTCTCCTCCACCCCTTCTAGCTTCCTGCAGGGGACATTCCAAAAAGCCCCATGTGAGTCAGCACACACTTGACATACATGAATGTGCAGGTACCACGTATGCACTGACACCACACAGGTCTTTTTGGAATGGGTGCCACCCCAGCAGGAAGTTGGAAAGGGGCGGCAGAGTCTTAAAGTTCCCTTCCTAATTTCCTTGAGAGTGCTCAAACCATGCTTCAAACAATGGTTTGGGCATATCCCCATTTCCAGCTGATATTCATCCATAACATGTATATAATCATGATTGTGTTTATGTCAGATAACAGAGTGTCAATCTGCATACACAATTATGAAGTCTGCAGGTTTATTCTAAGATTAAGGGAGTTTGTCTTTTTGAACAATTACTTCTGTTACAATGAAGGAGTATGCCTTTGAGATAATTTTGTGCCAAAAGTAGTGCTGGAATCTTATTTGCAAGTTTATATGAAAAATTCCTCACAGGATTTTTGGTATAGCAAAGGTCTTGATGTGCAAATTGACAAGGAGAAATCTATACTGAAACTATAGACTGAAATTGTCATATCAAGGTGGGACACAGCTTTACAATATACCATCACCACAATATCTAGGAGCAAGGATTTCTACGCCTCTCTCATGGGTTTGATTAATATTTTAGAATGGAATGAAAGCTTCAGTATATTTTGGAACCCTGCTATCATAACAGCATCATAAAATTACTCAGGCAATTCTAATTCCTATTTTAATTAGCTTTCATCATAAGGATTCTAATTAAAAATATTATAGTGCTCCATTTTCAAACTACTTTATTTGAAGATGATTACTCAATTAATGCAGAGAGCTGTAACTGTCTTTTTGTTTGCAGTTTTGGCACAAAAAAAACTCTGGTAATTTGGAGGGGTATTTTTAATCACATAAAAGCAATTGGTACTTTCTGGACTGAACAATGATTTGAGTCTTGCATTTTATGGGTATCTGAAGATTAAGGGGTCACCTCTTATAGTGACTGAAATGTTTAAGAAAGGTGTACAGTCATTCAGTGGGAACAGCACATTCTTCACATGCAAAAGGTCCCAAGTTATCTTCCGTTAAAACATGCCAGGGCTGATAAAGAACTCTAAGACTTCACAGATCCTGTAGCAGTGTCAACTGTACTGAGCTAGAAGGCCAGTGGTACAACTCAATGAAAGAAGCTCTCTATGATTACAAAGCAGGTTTGTGACTCAGAAGGGGGCTTGCCTTGTTCTGTGCTCACTGATTTTGTCACCACATTCTGGAACATGTAACTGTGTCCCACAAACCATCAGCAACTGTGTTTGATTTGAACTACAATGTTAAGCAGGCAAGTAATTTGTACAGTAGTAAAACAGCATGTTGCTGTGAACCTTAAAAAATTGAATGCTGTTTTAAAAAAGGCATTAAATGGTCATTCACAGTAAACACACATTTTAAAAGTGTGCTTTCAGCAACTATTTCCATTTGTTTCTAATAAAGTGACTCCATAGGAACCATAGTTTATGGTTTACAAATCACTTTTATTCCTTCCTGGTACTTCAGTAATATATTGGCTTCTTAAACTAAGTAACTCCTGGGATTTTTTGCAGACACCACTTCAGAAGAGATGTCACAAGCTCTCTGTAGCATTTCAGTTGAACATAATGAGGTGGCAGACAGTATGAAATGCAACATAAATAGCACACAAATCAGACATTATGCCAGAACTAGAGCTATATAATCCACGCCTGAAACATATAGAAAACGTAGATGCATATTCTACAGAACTAGCACTGCACAGTCACACACAAGCAACCACACTATGACCTATCCAGGAGGGACTCTAATTGCCAAGACATCTGCCACTGGAAAATTTATAGGAATAGTGACTATGAAGGGAAACATTGCTGGTAGCTATATTCCTTATTTACAGAACTGCCTCTAAGACCTCTTTATATCATAAGCACTATCAATATCACAGCATGCAGAATTCAGGATGCTTGCAGAACTGTTTCTTTGATCATTTTAACCCAGTTCTGTATCAGCCTCTCCATGTACAGTGTACATCAAATTTTTCTTGAAAAACATAAGCCTCAGGCTCCAAGCCATAGGAACATACAGGTGAAACTCGAAAAATTAGAATATCGTGCAAAAGTTCATTAAGTTCAGTAATGCAAATTAAAAGGTGAAACTGATATATGAGATAGACGCATTACATGCAAAGCGAGATAAGTCAAGCCTTAATTTGTTATAATTGTGATGATCATGGCGTACAGCTCATGAGAAACCCAAATCCACAATCCCAGAAAATTAAAATATTACATGAAACCAATAAAACAAGGATTGTAAATAGAACAATATCGGACCTCTGAAAAGTATAAGCATGCATATGTATTCAGTACTTGGTTTGGGCCCCTTTTGCAGCAATTACTGCCTCAATGCAGCGTGGCATGGATGCTATCAGCCTGTGGCACTGCTGAGGTGTTATGGAAGACCAGGATGCTTCAATAGCGGCCTTCAGCTCTTCTGCATTGTTTGGTCTCATGTCTCTCATCCTTCTCTTGGCAATGCCCCATAGATTCTCTATGGGGTTCAGGTCAGGCGAGTTTGCTGGCCAATCAAGCACAGTAATCCCATGGTCATTGAACCAGGTTTTGGTACTTTTGGCAGTGTGGGCAGGTGCTAAGTCCTGCTGGAAAATGAAGTCAGCATCCCCATACAGCTCGTCTGCGGAAGGAAGCATGAAGTGCTCCAAAATCTCCTGATAGACAGCTGCGTTGACCCTGGACTTAATGAAGCACAGTGGACCAACATCAGCAGATGACATGGCTCCCCAAATCAACACAGACTGTGGAAACTTCACACTGGACTTCAAGCATCTTGCATTGTGTGCCTCTCCATTCTTCCTCCAGACTCTGGGTCCTTGGTTTCCAAATGAGATGCAAAAGTTGCTCTCATCAGAAAAGAGGACTTTGGAGCACTGAGCAACAGACCAGTTCTTTTTTTCTTGAGCCCAGGTAAGACGCTTCTGACGTTGTTTGTTGTTCAGGAGCGGCTTGACAAGAGGAATACGACATTTGAAGCCCATGTCCAGGATCCGTCTGTGTGTGGTGGCTCTTGATGCACTAACTCCAGCCTCAGTCCACTCCTTGTGAAAGTCCCCAACACTTTTGAATGGCCTTTTCCTGACAATCCTCTCCAGGCTGCGGTCATCCCTGCTGCTTGTGCACCTTTTTCTTCCACACTTTTCCCTTCCACAAAACTTTCTATTAATGTGCTTTGATACAGCACTTTGGGAACATCCAACTTCTTTTGCAATTACCTTTTGAGGCTTTCCCTCCTTATGGAGGGTGTCAATGATGGTTTTCTGCACAACTGTCAAGTCAGCAGTCTTTCCCATGACTGTGATTCCTAATGAACCAGACTGAGAGACCATTTAAAGGCTCAGGAACCCTTTGCAGGTGTTATGGATTGATTAGCTGATTGGAGTGGGACACCTGGAGCCTAGACTGTTGAACCTTTTCACAATATTCTAATTTTCTGGGATTGTGGATTTGGGGTTCTCATGAGCTGTACGCCATCATCATCACAATTATAACAAATTAAGGCTTGACTTATCTCGCTTTGCATGTAATGCGTCTATCTCATATATCAGTTTCACCTTTTAATTTGCATTACTGAAATTAATGAACTTTTGCACGATATTCTAATTTTTCGAGTTTCACCTGTAGAAAGCTGCCATATACTGAGTCAGACCATAGGTCCATCTAGCTCAGTATTGTCTATACAGACTGGCAGCAGCTTCTCCAAGGTTGCAGGCAGGAATCTCTCTCAGCCCTATCTTGGAGATGCCAGGGAGGGAACTTGGAACCTTCTGCTCTTCCCAGAAAGGCTCCATCTCCTAAGGGGAATATCTTACAGTGCTCACACATCAAGTCTCCCATTCATATGCAGCCAGGCCAGAGCTAAGCTAAGGGGACAAGTCATGCTTGCTACTGCAAGACCAGCTCTCCTCTCCCATAAGTTAAGAGCCGCAAAGCTCTTATCTGAGCTACTCACTGGATGGGAGGAAAGATTCACACATGTGAGTTTTAAACATCTTCAAAAACAAAGGACCAGCAACAGATATATTTAATGTCAGTTGTAAGAACAGATCATCAAGTACCTTTTATAAACCTTTTACAACCCCCTGCTGTCCCCAAAGGCTCAAACAACTTCAACTAATGGCCTCCATTAAAACCAGTATGAAGAAAATGCAGTGCTGGGTAAGACTGATCAGTGACAAAACAGAACTACGACCCAGGCAGAAAATTCCATGTTGTCACAAGCAACAGTTTGCCACAGCAGTGTGGTCTAATTAATATAAAAGTCCTATATGCTAGCAGTCACGACTATAAGAGGCAGTAGCACAGCACGAAATAAATGCTATTATAAAGAGATAACTAAAAGAGATGATGTAGCAAGGAAAAGAAAATTCAATCCTTCCATTTGTCTCAAACACTTGTTTTGGACAAATGTTTTGCATGCTACAAATACATAGTTTTATTCAATAATGCAAGGTCCTTGGACAATGAAAAGTAGGTATTAAAATGATATTAAGACTCGTCTTGAATACTGATATCTAGATTAGATGGCTAAAGGTGTCTTACCATGCACGTGTCTAGATCTTCCAAACGTTCAATTTCAGTCAGTTCCTCAACTGTGATAATGGAACGTTTAGCAGGTTTCTCCTCTGCTAGTTCAATCTCTAAAGATTCCTGGTGGGCCAGGGGTTTGCCTCGCCTGGTCAAATGATCAGCCTAGTGAAAATAAGTGGAAGAAAGTCAAAAGAAAAAGCCTTGTGAAAAGCAATTCTAAATAAATGCTGCCAAAGTGCAAGAAATGCACTCAGATGTTTATGATAAATGAAAAATCATTTTATATATTAAGTATACCCCTACAGCCACCCTTGGTTCTCTGCCTTGCCCGGCGAAGGGTACCATACCTTGATTGTCCTGTCCTATCAATACAAACTGCATGATCCAAATATATTGACCCATAATTGCCAACTTGGAAACTAGGTCAGTGTGCAAACTAGGGCTGTGAATGACTACAAATATTGGGTCAGATCCAGAACCCTAGATGTCTGTTTGGGTCCTTCTGGATTTTTCAGAAACTTGGGGTCAGAAAAACTGCTGATTTTTTGATTAATGAAAATCCCCATAAAAGTCTATGGGGAAAGAAAAAGAATTGCTAGGGGTAGAGGGAAATGGCTAGTCCAGGAGCTCTGAAAATGGGGACATAAGTAAGAAAGAATGGTTGGAATCTCTGTATTTAATTAAAACTGAATCCGATCATCTGTTCTTAAATTAATTTTTTTAAGTAAAGGAAATTGTACTCATAGAGGGAATGCGGAAGAAAAGTGATGTAACGTGAAAATCTCAGGAAAAGTGATGTAAAACTCAGAAAATCTTCTGCTTTGTTTTAAAATTTGAATACAATCACCAGCTTAAAACTTTTAAAAAAATAAGTAATAAACTAGCCGAGCCCGCACAGAGCTTCTGTGCGGCACTTTGGGGCCGGCTGTTTTCCCCTGCCTCTTACTCCTGCCCTGGTCTCTCCACTCCTCCCCTTCCCACCAGCCCCATGCTCTCTAGCCCTCCTCCCCTCTCGTTCCTCCCCACACAGAGCCTCACTGGGAGGCAGGCAGCCAAGAAGGGACCCGCTGCCGCTGTTTTTTCTCCCTCCCGTCCGCGGCGGCTTTTCTCTCCCGCCCGCTCTGCCGCCACTTTTCTCTCCCCCCACTCTGCCTGCCCGCCGCCGCTTTTCTCTCGCTTGCCTGCCGTCACTGCCTTTCTCTCCGTGCCGCCCACCCACCGCCACCAGCACCACTTTTCTCGCCCGCCCGCCTCGCCGGCCGCTGCTTTTCTCTCCTCCGCCTTGCCAACCGCCGGCACTTTCCTCCCCCTCTCCTCCTCATTCCGCCGGCCTCTCACCAGAACTCCTGCAGCGTGTTGCGAGAGTTCCACCGCCAAATCCTGGACACGCATGCCGGCTAAGAGAATTAATTATATAGATATATGGGAAGGCAGATGTCAGCAGATTCCCCCTGCCCCCCAGTCGTGATTGGTGTGGGGAAAAATGTGGGCTCCTGCTGCCATTTGGAGCTCTGAAATGAGATGGGAATGCCCAAATGGTGTTGGGAAACTCTGACCCAACATAGGCTTCCCTATGTCGGGTTTGGCTTATCCTAAACACCCTCCAACATGGCCCATAATGGGTCATGTCCAACATTATTTATTTATTATTTATTTATTCGATTTCTATACCGCCGCTCCAAAAAATGGCTCAGGGCGGTTTACATTAAAATAAAACAATTAAAATCAATTGACAGTTAAAAACAGAGACTATAAACCATAACACCATAAAACAATTAAGAATTAGAACAGTCAACACAGTTTTAAAACCCTGAAAAACCAGGTTACAGCATATTAAAAACATTTACAACAATTTAAAAACCCTGGAAGGCCAGACCAAACTGAAGGTCGATAATGAACTCAGATTATGGATTCTGCTGGGAGTGCATTCCACAGCCCAGGAGCAGCTATAGAGAAGGCTCGCCTCTGAGTCGCCACCAGACGTACCGGTGGCAACTGGAGACGGACCTCCTCAGATGACCTTAACATGTGGTGGGGAACATGCAGAAGGCGATGATCTCTAAGGTCAGGTCATTACTGACCTGACCTTGCACAGTCCTAGTGGAAACCATTTTTGCATAAAGATGGGTATACAGGAAAGATAGAGCAAGTCAGTGTAGGACAGCAAGCAAATCAAGCTGAATGGTTATAAATATCTTGAAATACTTCAGATCTGTACAGATACTCACCAGCTTATGATGGCAATGTGACAAGGCATCAAGAATCTCATCTACTATTCGGTCTGAGAGGAATGAGGCCACTGTCAGCTTCACTTCACTGTGTGGAAGTTGAAAATGAGAACATAAGCCCTTTTAATTCACACAAGGGATTCTGCTATCCCTTACAACACCAGACATATGCAATATGAGTTATCAATATATCATTTCCTTGCAAAAAGAAATTTAGGAAAAAATGTAGGGATGTGCAAATAGGAATAGATGATATTTTGTAAGTAATTATTTATCTTAATCTAGGAGAAAACACAAAATGCTGCACAATTTCTCACCAGAAATAAAATGCGCAGTAAAAACCACATGCTAACATGTATAGAACAATCAGTTCTGAGGCACTACAGCAAATACATCTGGCCTGGACTAAGGTACAGTTGCTTATATTTAAATTTTGTTGCACTCAGAAATGGCATACAAAATATGCTTCATGCCCACTCTTCATTCCCTTTGCTAGAAGGAGGTTTGTTCCTTCTGTAGAGATAACTACTATCATGTGGTTGCACATAATGCCTTTTAACAAAGTAAGGTGCCAATTATTTAAGCTGAAGAACTTACCCTTGCAACCAGGATGGATTGATTCAAATCAAGGTGATCATTGATTTAAATAATCAAGCAAAGAAACCCTCAGTTTAACTCATTGATTTATATTGTTTCCCACTGATGTTGCTTCACATATTTCTGAAACAATGGTGCAAATCTGGTCACTAAAATATGTTAATTTACAACCCAATAGAACATTTTATACATCTAGGACAGGGTTGTACAAGTGGCCCGACTGCAGATGTTGGACTACAGCTCCCATCATCCATGACAACTAGTTACTGTGGCTTGGGATGATGGGAGCTGTAGTCTAAAACCAGCTCAGGGGCCAAAGTTGTGAAGCTCTGATAGATGAGAATATACTTTGTGAATTTAATTTTAAAAATATAATTTAAGAAATAATACCTAATTTCCAATACCCATTTCAGAAAAAAACCTAGATCTCCTTGTTGTACTGCTTACACTTGATACATTTTCCTTTTTACCAAGGGAAGATATTTCTTCAAAATATCCCCAGATAAGGTGTGTCTCATGCCAAGAAGCTATGACAGTTTTTTAGTCACAAAATGTGGGGCAGTACAGATAGCTGTTTACTGAAGAATGCCTTCCCCTTTCCCCATCACTGTTTTTTTTTTTAAACTTCACCTTATTTCCTATATGATGTCTCTGTCTTAACTCCTCTGCCTTGGCCCAGCCCCCCACCACAAAACCACCCTACTATCCACCCTGTCTTCTTCCATTGAAAAAACAGGCTTAGAAACAGAAACAGGGAGTCCTGAAATTTTCAAAAGTAATAGCTAAAAAGTTGCTGGGCACCACTGGGCAGACTAGAGCCATTTTCATGAGATGAAACCAAAATGACTGTCTATGTTTGATTGTTAGGTAACTCAGTCATTAATTCATTTTTAGGCAACTGTAAGTGTTGCTGTAGCCTGTTTGTGATGACATTTAATTTTAACCATGTAATTTTTAATGAATTGGAAATTTAGTAGCTTATTTACATTTTTTTTAAAAAAAATCTCATTTAAATCTGCTTTATTTTTTCAAAATAAAAAACAAAAAGCATCAATTTTAATCTGCTCTGCATGCAACGTATTTTAAAAATATATTTATATCCCAACCCTCCAGTACACTACTGCTAGAGGCAGCTTACAATATTAATAAGACAGATGCAGTGTAAAACAAAAGATTAACAAAATTAATCAAGATAAAACACCAAGCTTTTAACTTGGTTAAAATTACAAATTTTAGAAGTTATTAATAAAAGGCTAAAAACTTAGAACTAAAAAAAACCTAACAGATAGAAGTAGCAGATAAAATATTTAAAAACTTCTTTAAACCGATGTGTCTTTAATTGCTTTTTTTTAAAACAGAGAGGGAGGGAGCATGGCAAACCAGATCTGTTATTGATGGGAGCATGAGCAGGGCCTGAGATGCTGCATGGAGCGCCCTGGAAAATTCATAAGGGCGAATGCGGTCCAACGGGTGCCCCGGCCTCAAGCCATGAAGGGCTTTAAATGTCAAGACCAGCACCTTGAATCTTATACAATATCAAGTGGTTTCTCAATACCCTTGTTTCACTTCCAAGATCTGGCACTTCACAGTTGGTATGGCACAGTCCTAGGCCCAATGCATTTGTTCTACTGACTGCCCATGCCATTTGTAGGGCTGCACATTCATTTTCAGAATGAATGAAAAATGTGCCAAATTGGCCTCATTTGGTTATTTTTCATTAGTTCTGAACATGAATGTTAAACTTAATTAATGAATATGAATGGCTTATGTAAAAAGAGGATCAGAGTTCCTCCCTTTGGAACTCACGTTATTACTCCTAGGTGTTGCACTGGTTGGGGCACAGTGGAAGGAGAGAACGACTGCTGTCATAGTTTTGTCACAGTCATCATTTTCTCCCCATCATGTGCTAGAACCATGCTGTGTCCAAAACACTGTGGGAAATCAAAATGCCAGCCACCAGGAGGTCCCTATGTAGAAAGCGGGCACCACAGGTGGCAATGAGAAATTGTTTTTAAAACCTCACCAAATGAATGGCAAGCAATAAAATGAACTGAAGACAAAAATCAAGAGAACACAATTTAAATAACTAAATGTAAGTAGAAATGTAAGTAGAAATGAAGAGTGGATTGGGGATTAATTAGTGAAAAAGAAAGAGTTCTTGTACAACATTAATTTGTTGCATCAAGCTACATAATGCAGGGAGAAAGAGGCAGATATTTCCCAGATCATCCTGAGCTATGGATGCTTGTATAACCAGTTTGTAATATTTATAGGGGCAGTTTCCTTGTGTGAATAGAGCTGGAGTACTCTGGTTCTCTTGCAGGGTGCTATGGCAGGTTTTGTGGCAAATGTCACTCCCTGTACCACTGCAATTCACTAGGATCTGGTTGGACACTGAAAAACGACCAAGTTTACAGTTTTGTTACAAAACTCGCACTTCTGCATTAAACATAAGAAGCCAAGGCTAAATGATGCAGTAAATAAACCATGTGCAAAGAGTACAGAGACAGCAGATCAATATTTCTTTTGTTAGCTTGTATAGAGTATGCTCTATAGAGATTTCATAGGACGCATTTTTTCCTGTTTGTTTTCATCGTGTCTGTGCATGGAAAAGATATACTCTAGTGGTTAGATTCCTCCTCCAATCCCCAATTTTGGTAGACAATAATTCCCAAGTAGTCAAATTAATAAAACATGTTTAAAATTAAATGTTGAAAGTCATTGTAACCACAGTGAATGTGAAGATCAGAGTCTAAAAATGATTTGCACACATGATCTATAAAATTAACATATGACCTAAATGGAAATTTGTAGCACAAATAGTTCAAGAGGTTTCACGTCCTGTGTCTGCAAAGCCAGTGTTTCATCAGGATCCACCTACGCAAGAAGTGAGCCAGGAATCAATCACATGATCCCAGGACATCATCTGAGGGAACCCCCAAACATGGGCTAAGGGCAGCCCTACAGAAACCCCATCCACTCTACCCCGAGTTCCATGATGAAAGTACAGCAAGATATAAACGTAACAAATGAACATCCAGGGCATTAATATGTGCCTTAAAGGCACATACTAATGTGCCTAAAGGATTCACAGGGGCCAAGTTCAGATTCCAGAACAGCAGAACTCACTGCTGGCTCCTCTGAGGACAAATGTCTGCTTATGTAGAGTACAATTCAGGCTTATCTAGAATAGAATTCTGGCATTATATCGATTGATGAACAAGAAAGCATATATTAAAATCACCTGATTTTATTGAGGATATCAATGCCAGACTGCTCCAAGAGAACATTTTTAACAAAGGTTCGTGGAATGGAAATCTTTTCTGTGCATGCCTCAATTAAGTCTTGTCGTATATGTTCTTTCTTCATTGCACTTGGACAGAGATTTTCAGCTGCATCTACCATAGATTCAAGTAATGTCTGAAACACAAAGTAATAAGATTTTTAAAAAAAAACACAACCACATGAACCACAGCATGAATACATGAATCTCAATTCATAAAACATGACATTATGTTTAAGATACACAAACACACACCTCTGCATTTTAAAAAATCATTCCCATGTAGTCATGGGAATTAAAAACCAATTTCCATGACTACTTTCTTCCACCACATGGTGAGCATGGCAATTTATTCCTGGGCAGATTCACATGAAATTACCTAACATGCTCTAGACAAGAAATGTAATGCCAATTTTGGTTCACTTCAGTTTGGTATAATGGCTCTAACAGAGTAAGCATGGATAAGTTCCTTGTGGATCTAATTAAAAAGTAAACAAAGAGCAGGAGAAATGTTTTTAATTAAAAGCAAAATACAGATGAAGGAATTATATTTTATCAAAACTAATTTGTTATCCGATGGGCATGCAAGTTTTTTCAGTATTAGTTGGCATAAGTAATAGCCTCTAATACTGTCACTATCAAAACGGTGACCAACTTTTGCCTAACACAGCTATTCCTAATAAGCAAGCTGATTATAAGCAGAATGCATGGAATTGTATTTGCATTCTCGAGAAGCCATATTTAAGGAAACATGCCCAAAGTAAAGATCTGAATTCATGGCTTTGTTTCTAATAATTCAAGCCTATCTCATTAAAAAACAGCAACAAAAAAACACACCGATGAAGGATGACGCTTCAGTACAATAGACTTGAATTTGTCTACACATTTGCAAGCCTTGATGTTTGAACATGGCTTTGGTAAAACGGAAGTCTGTACAGAAATGAGATGCTCTCTATAGAAACTGTGTATAATGCTGATTGACTGGCATCCATGGTGTCAGCAAGAATCCCCCCGCTCCCCAAAGTAATTTTGCGCTTTAAAAACACAGTTCCTTAAAATAATAATACTACTATAAGGCAACAAATGGGCAAACATACATGTGATGTTAAAAAAGCCAGTCAGCTTGAAGGAAGTGCAGGAGGGGCAAGACTGCTGAGCAAGCATTGATGCCTGTCTGACTCATAAACATTCAAGGGGATGACTTGCTTTTACACACACACACACACACACACACACACACACACACACACACACACACACCTCTTCATCATGATTCCATAATTTCCAATTATTTCCTTGTTCCTCTAGGTTTAATTTCCAATAAATTCCTCTGAATAATGGGGCACACTCAATAAATCAGAGACCAGTATTTCCTTGTGAGGAACTTTGACACAGGATGTCATAAAGGGTACAGTAGTCCAATGGTGCCTTGCAAATAATAAGAGTATACAATATAAAACATTTTTATAAGAGGCCTTTGTAGGGGCATAGGAAGCTGTCAGTGGTCAGGGTAAAAAACCCTGCTGGCGGCTCCTATCCCGTTTTAAACAAGCATGTGCTAGTGCACACCTTAACCACGCCCCTTGCATCCCACGTTGATGTAGGCTGTTTGGCCAGTATCAAAAGTGGAACCACACAGCCCCGTTTGTGATGGTCTCTAGTCAGCACTGCATTCCAGCTTAGCTAAGAACATCTTTCTCTGCCTTGCAAGAAAGAGAAAGGTGCTCTCAGCTAGGCTGGAACACACCGCTGACTGAAGAGCCTCATGAATGGGGCTGAGGAGCTCTATTTTCAGTGCTGGTCACGTCTCCTGTGTCAATGTCAGGTGCAGGTAACATGGCTCCTAGGGAAACGACAGCTCATGTTCCTTGAACATGTTCACATAATGGTGGCTCCACCCCTGGGCCTTTGCTTTAAAAGGTAAGCCACATGCTGGATTGGATAACATACGATTAAGCAGTTTTTCTATGAGTGAATGTTACTTAAAACATTAATTTTAGCAAGCAGTCAGAGACTCCTGCTAACTAGGCAAAGAGGCACCTTTCAAAGTGGTGATTTCCTTGATCAAGAAAATCAAGAGGAAAGCAACTTCCCTACTCAACCCCAGCACAGCATCCTTCCATGGCTGTTGCTGGTGTCTACTCTTGTTTCTTTTTAGACTGTGAGCCCTTTGAGGACAGGGAAGCATTATTCCCTTTCTATGTAAATCACTTTGAGAACTGGTTGAAAGCAGTATATAAATAGTAATAGTAATTAAAATGCACAAATCTCAGAGAGGGATAACTGGTTATTCAAGTATTGGTGACTAAGGCTGTAATCCTATGCACACTTACTTGTCAGATATATTGAATACAATGAGTAAAATGCACAGGATTGGATTGCACAACTGTATAAAACTATGCACCATTTTGATCAGGTGGGTAAAGAAAGGGTTTTCTCCCTTTCTTATAATATCAGAACCCTGGATTATCTGTTGAAGTTGAATACTGGGAGATTTAGAACAAACAAAAGGAAGTACTTCTTTATTCAATGTTAGTTAGTTAGTTAGATTTATATGTCGCCCTACTCCCATAGGACTCAGGGTGGTTTACAAGCAATAATATATACAACAACACAATTTCATTATTATTATTATTATTATTATTATTATTATTATTATTATTATTATACACAGTCAGACAGGTGTTATTGACTGGTTTGTTTTATCCAGACATTATTATTGTTGTTATTTATTATATAACAACAACAACTTCATAAAAATATATCTTACATCTATATTATTAATCCCCGTAGACGTGCCTCTGTGGGGATGCGTCCCGGCAACCCAGTGGATTGGCTGGGAAGCCGAGGCGCTGGATTGGCTGGGCGGTGGAGCTCACGGGGGCAGGATTCATGAGACTGTTGAGCTGCTGCCCAGGGAAATGGCGGACGGGTGGGCGGACGGCAGTGGGACCAGCCGTGGCGGGCACTGCGCGCTGCCAGTGTGAGGAAGCGGCAGCAGGAGCAAACGGGCCAGCAAGCCGGTCAGAAACCACAAGCGGGGAGAGGGGGGGAGAGAAGCGAGAGGGTGGGCGGTGGTTAGAGACACCTGGGGGAAGAGTTAGGGAGAAGGGGCTGAAGGGGGGGTAGCCAGGGAGAACTAGGGGCGCAGATGCTGTGTGCACGGTCAACTAGTAGCCTCATAAACCACAACCCCATATAATACTCATTCCACATGACACAATAACCATGGATTACAAGAGCACTCTACGCCCAGCTATCTCAGCGACCGAACACCCGGCAGAACATTTCAGTCGTACATGCCTTATGAAAGGCCACCAGATCATGAAGAGCTCTGATATTATCTGGGAGATCATTCCATAGAGTCGGGGCCACCATTGAGAAGGCTCTGGCTCTCGTTGATGGCAATTTAATATCTCTAGGGCCCAGGATCACCAAGGTATTACTTGTGGCTGATCTCAGGACCTGGCGAGGGACATATCGAACCAGGCAGTTTTGGAGTTATGGAGGGCCCATACCGTGTAGGGCTTTAAATGTTAAGGTTAATACCTTAAACTTAACCTGGGACTCAACCAGCAACCAGTGCAACTGAACGAGCAAAGGTGTCACATGTGTTTGCCAAGGCGCCTTAGTGAGGACCCTGGCCGCTGCATTCTGCACCAGTTGCAATCTCTGAGTTAAGTGCAGTGGCAGTCCCACATAAAGCGAGTTGCAATAATCTAACTTGGAAGTGACCGTTGCATGGATCACAGTGACATGGATCCAGATAGGGGGCCAGCCGCCGTATTTGGCATAACTGAAATAAGGCCTTTCGAGTGACCTCCATGATCTGAGCCTCCATATTCAAAGAGTCATCAAGAATCACGCCCAGGCTCTTCACAGTAGGCTGAGGTATCAAACAAGCACTATCAAGCACTATAATTGAAAACTCTCCCCTGACGTCTTTGGGCCCAGCCACAGAACTTCAGTCTTATCTGGATTAAGCCGTAGATGACTTTGCCTCAGCCAGTCTGCGACCGCCTCCAAACACCTGGTCAGCTGGGCTATG
The DNA here is from genome assembly GCF_027244095.1 of Hemicordylus capensis. Lineage (NCBI taxonomy): Eukaryota > Metazoa > Chordata > Lepidosauria > Squamata > Cordylidae > Hemicordylus > Hemicordylus capensis. The sequence goes on along the minus strand of NC_069660.1, from coordinate 221,320,820 downwards.
GTGTCCTCAGCCCTGCCATCCATCAGCAGAAAAAGCTGGGTGTCATCCGCATATTGGTGGCACCCTAGCCCAAAACTCCTCACCAGCTTTGCTAGCGGCCGCATATAAATATTGAACAGCAAGGGTGAGAGAATAGCCCCCTGGGGGACACCACATGTTAGTACCTGACGTGAAGACCTCTCATCGCCTATTGTCACCCTATATCCCCAGTCTTATAGGAAGGAACGCAGCCACAACCAGGCCACGCCTTGAATCCCAGAATCAGCTACGTGGTGGACCAGAATATCATGGTCCACAGTGTCGAATGTTGCTGTGAGATCTAACAGCAACAGCAGCGCCGATCCTCCCCTATCAAGCTGGTGATAGAGATCATCAGTCAGGGCGACAAGGACCGTCTCTAACCCACACCCAAGCCGAAACCCAGACTGGAAGGGATAGAGAATCACTGCATCCTCCAAAAACAGCTGAAGTTGTACTGCTACTGCTCACTCTATCACTTTACCTAAAAAAGGCAAATTCAATACCAGGCGGTAGTTAGCAGGCTCTGAGGCATCCAACGATGGCTTCTTCAACAGTGGCCTAACCACTGCCTCCTTCAGCTCTCCTGGGGAAATCCCCGTCTCCAGGGAAAGATTGATAATATTCCCAAGGGAGGGCTGCAACCCCTCCCGGGCGGCCTTCATCAGCTAGGAGGAGCAAGGATCAAGGGGACATGTGGTAGGCCTCGTAGCTGTTAGAATTTTTTCAACATCAGCCTCCAAAAGTTGGTTAAAATTCTCAAAAATTGGCCCAGTAGACGACCACGGAGCCTCCAGTTCCTCAATTACATCAAGAGTGAGGGGGCGGTCCTGGCGGAGCAGCAAGATTTTATCTGCAAAAAAGCCCTTAAAAAGTCACAGCCAATACCCAATTCCCTAACTTCATGTTCTGTACCAGAAAAATTTGTCAGAGATTGAACTATCTCAAATACTTTAGCTGGCCATGAGCTTGCGGATGCAATGGCAGCCCCCAAAAACTCTTTTTTCGTGTCCCTCACTGCTACCTCAATGTGTGATTACACTGAGGAATTTGCTGTCACCAGAAATGGCAATGGCTCCCAATCTAGTTCGCTTTAAGAAGGAATTAGACAGATTCATGAAGGAAAGAGCTATCAGTAGCTACCAGCATGATAGCTGTATATTTCCATTAGAATCAGGGAGGGGGTGCGCCCGCCTCTGAACCTCAGGTGCTAAGAGAACACCAATGGAAGGGGACGGATGCCCTCTTTCACCCAACTGGCAGGCTTCCTAGATGTACCTGATTGGACACTGCGTGAAGCAGGGTGCTGGACTAGATGGGCCTTTGCCCTGATCCAGCAAAGCTTTTCTTATGTTCTTAACTTTATTTCTCTTAACCATTAGGCACTCCAAGGATCTGGAGTGCCAAGTATGCAAAATCACCACCTTATACCACATAAAAGTGGAAAGGAAACAAAATACTCTAAATTGCAACATTTTCCTTCTCATTAACTTCTTTAATTTAGAAAAAAATAATTAGTAATGCAGCGTTTCTCTAGTTCTACATTACCTTCCCACTGACTAAAGCATTTTCTTTTTGTTTCACATGAGCAGTCCAATCTGCAGTTTTACAGCCACTGAAGGTCACAAATATAGTCACACCACACACACAGGTGGAAGAAGAGTGCACTATGTGGGAAATTTTAACATTTCTAAATAATTCTAAATAAATAAATAATAAGAACAATTTTTACACATTAAGCATTACGATTATGCTTTCAAATGGATATTGCTGGTGGCAAAACAAAACTCTGTTGTCAGGTGTAGTGTGTGTACTGCTTTGTTCATGTTGGGTTAAATGATGATACCTCTACATCTCTAACTGCTTTACAGGATCTGTCTTACTCAGTGGCGTCGCAACGTTGGCGGTGGCCTAAACACGGCTGCTGCCACAGCCACACCACCAGCCCCATTTCTCGCCCACTGACCGGGGCCCCATAACTGCCTCCTTACTGGCCACCTCCATGGTAGCTCATCTCTCCTGCTGCCAGGCCTCTGCCCATATCCTCCTTTGCTGCTGCTGTGCCAGCGGTGGCTCCTAAAGCTCCAGGAGCTGCAACAACTCCCAAGCTTTGCCCAGCCGGTGCTTGGTATAAGAACATCACGGCCAGGTGAAAGGCGCTGGACCGTGACACCTTTTTAGCAGCCAGGCAAAGCTTAGGAACTACTGCTGTGGCTCCTGGAGCTGCTGCTGCTTCTTCTTTTTACATTTATATATCTTTTATTTTTACATTTATATCCCGCTTTTCCTCCAAGGAGCTCAGAGCGGTGTACATGGTTATATTTAGCCTCACAACAACTCTGTGAGGTAGGTTAGACAGAGAGATACATGACTGGCCCAAAGACACCGAGCGAGTTTCATGGTTGAATGGGGATTCGAACTCGGGTCTTCCCAGTCCTAGTCCAACACTCTAACCACTATGCTATGCTGGCTACCACAGCAGCACCTAACACTCCAGGTGCCACAACAATGGCTCCTAAGATTTTCCGGGCTGCTGAATGCTATTAAAATGTCCCAGCCCAGTAATAGTTGCCAGGCCATGGTGTCTTTAAAATGCCAGCAGCCTGGCAAACATTTGGAACGGTGGCTCCTGGAGTGTTAGGAGCAGCCACGGTGGAGGCAGAAATCTTTATGGCGAAACTGTGATAAACTCTTGTCTGACCAGACAATGGGAACGCTTCAGTTTACATTTATGGTGATCAGCTTCACTAAAAGCTTATCCTACTAATGATACCTCCAAGGGCTGGTTGTAGTAATGGCCCTGGTGGATTACATTACTTTCCTTAAATACAGTGTTGTACATTCTTTTTTCACTGCCACTAACTTATAACAAGTATTACTATTCTTTTAACATACTTTTTAGATAATGTAAACTTCTCCTGCCTTTACATGCCCATAAATGATGATAATATTTGAAGGCTTTTCACTGAATGTCCATGTTGTTGAGGGGTATTGATTGATTCTCCATGCAACAGAGAAAGCCCTAGTTTGTAAAGAAGTTTAATGCAAGAGATTATCTGGAAACAGTAGGTTGAGTTCAAAAAACAAATATTTATTAAGAAACTAAAATTACCACATACTAGGAGAGCAACATTGAACATACCCAAGCAGGCACTTTTTTCAACAACTGACAGATTTTAATGGACTCTAACTGCTTTAAAGGTAAAGTGTGCCGTCAAGTCAGTGTCAACTCCTGGTGACCACAGAGCACTATTAACAACTCCTCATGCCTCTAGTGATCAAAAGAAGAGTCAATGCTGTAGAATTCTCACTTCTCTAACACTTGCCATCTGAGGTAAGGCAGGCGACAAAAAGAGAGCCCCTCCTCTTAGTAGCTGCATTTGTCCATGGAATTCTCTCCCCATTTATTCTCCAACATCTCCAGATAGGACTGGGAAACATCCCTTTCTAGAACCCAGTTACTCCCTAGATGAATCAATGGTTGACTTGGTATAAGGCAGCTTCACATGTTCATGTGGCACTCATATTAACATCTTTCTGGTGTCAGGCAAAATATCTTTTTATTTTCCCAGGCTTTTAACATCTGGTTATATTTTAATATTTGTTTTATTGCTGCTTTTGTTTTTCGATTTTTATAGTTTTATTATGTTTTGTGATTGAATTGGTTTTATTACTAGTGAACTGTTCTAACAACTATCAATGAAAGGGCAATAAATAAATAAAATAAAATGATTTTCAGAGTGGTAATTGTCAATAATAATGTAATTGGATCTTACAAGTCTTAGAACTAATTTCCATTACAATCAGAGGATAACAAAAATATCAAAAAAAACCTATGAATGGTGTTTTCTACTTCAGGCCACGTCCCACGTTTCTTTTTCTGACCCCACTTGTAGTGAATACCTTGAGTTGATCATCAATGACTCTGGTGACCTCCCCAGCCATGGACTCCAAGGTCTCTTGAATTGGGCTGGATAAGGAGCCATTTGCTCCTGCCCATGAAGCACCACCAAGATGATACAGATTTGGTAATAACTGTAAAACAGATAGCAACAAATTAACTTAAGACTCAACAGTCACAAACACAAAGATTGTGAGGGGGAAATTCAACAGACTTTAATACAACAACCATCTAGACTGTCTTGAGTGGTTCAGCTCTGAATTAGAAAGGTGATGTATAACTGTTCTTAAAAATAAAATAATCTACAGAATAAGGATACGCATTCCAGTTGAATTGGTATGCCAGTGATATGAAATGCCCAGTAACACTTACTGTTTTGGAGTTCTTGGCATCTTTCATAACTCTTTCTGCTGCTTTCAGATCTTCTTGTATAGTGTCAATGCCACAGTTCCTTAATGAGTTGAGATGGTCTTGTACTTTGACACATATTCTATCAATCATCTACACAGAAATAGAGTGGGGAGGATAAAAACAATATTAAATTGTAAAATGAACAAAGTAATGAAATGCTGATCTTTTCTTGGATTTAATAAATTACAAAATACCCATAAATATGGTGAAACCTGTTTATACTGGGCTCACATGGGGACAGAAAGGTGCAAAGTTTTGACGCATTTGAAATCCAATATGAAGAGCAGAGAAACTAGGGCTGTGGAAGGATTAGTTCCCAAACTGCATAGAAAAGCGAGTGTATGTCTGATTAACTTGAACCTGAAGAATTTTCTAAGAGGGAGGAAATGATGATGTTTATGTAACTATTTGATTTGCACGAGTTTCTATTTAAAATTGGTATAACTAAAGCAAAAAGTACCAAATTAAGATGCAAATTGATACCTTTGTTTCCCTTTTCCATATAACACAATGCTTATTTGAATGCAATGTCTTCCTAGCATCTCTATATATAATTCTCTAAGGTGTACCCGTGGCTAATCCTGTGTGTGGCAGCTCTCACGAGAGTTCACGAGCAGAAGCACCGTGGTGATTGGGTGGTGGAGATTCCACATGCAGATGTGGGGAGGAGCCTATGGCACTGTGGTGATTGGGCAGTGGGAATTCTATATGCAGATAGGGAGGAGGAGCCTGTGATGGTTGTCAGTTGGAATGCAACTGTTACTGGCTGGAAGATGTTATTGATTATAGAACAGAGGAATCTATATACATAAACGGATAGTGGGCAGGCGTCTGTGAAGAGCGGGATCGTGAGGGAGTAAAGATCCCCTTCTGGAGAAGGAGGCTGCCATTGTGTGAATTAGATGAAGAAACAAGATGAACAAGACCTGTTAATTCAGGGAGAGAGGGGGGGGGGAATAAAGGAAGGGAGGGGGAAGAAAGACAGGGGGTAAGACTGAGTGGAGGAGAGAGAAAGAGAGAAAAAGGGAGGGGGGGAAGAGAGAAGGAAGGGCTAGGGATGGGCCCAAGCCTGTCAGTGGCCTGAGGGGAACAAGTGGCTATGGCGGTGGCAGCAGCAAAGAAGGGCCCAGTCAACCACTGCTGCTGTTTGGGGCTACCGAGGCCACTGGTGGAGGGAGTCAGGCAGGTAAGGGATGGGCACAGGCCTGTCAGTTGACTGAGGGGAATGAGTAGCCATGGTGGTGGTGGCGGCAGAGAGGAAAGGCCCGGTTAACTGCTGCTGTTCCTGCTCCTGTGCAGAGGAGCAGGAGCAGGGTTCGGGTGAGGAAGTCTCTGGGGATAGGGGGCTGCTGCTTGGCCAATAGGCGCCAGCAATGCTGCAGCCGTGACAAAGAGGGGTGAGGGGGATGGAGTAAACGGATGGAGGAGTGACCAAGAGGGGTGAGGGGGATGGAGTAAAGGGATGGAGGAGTGACCAAGAGGGGTGAGGGGGATGGAGGAGGAGGAGCAGGAATGCAGCTCAGATGAGGGTGGAGAAATCTCTGAAGTGAGGAGGGCTGTGGCAGGGGGCGAGGGGAGCAATCAAGTACTAGCACACAGATGTTCTGCATGGGTTAAGCTAGTTAGAATGAAATTTCCTATACTTTCATAACGTGGCTAGGGAGATACTATCTTTAAATAAATGTGGCACAGCCCAGTTCATTGATTACTTTCTCTCAGTGGTGATGGACAAGGGTACACTCTCCCAGCGGTGATGGAGAAAAGTTACTTTCTCCCAGTGGTGATGGACAAGGGCATTTGAACACTCAGGACTGCACAACTTCGGCCTTTCAGCTGTTAGGGGGATTACAACTTCTCCCATCCCCCACCACAGCAACCAATAGTCAGGGATTATAGAAGTCATCTTTCAGTATTTGCAGGAAGGCCAAAGTTGTTCAGCCCTGCTTTAGAATCATGCCAGAAAGTTCTTGGAATGCAACACACATCTTATTTCTTTCTGTTGTGTTAACTGTAAAGAAATACTTAAGGGCATATTTCTTGAAAGTCAATAAAGTCCCAAGCAAGCAACCAGGTTCAGCTTTCACATCTATCTATATATTTAATTCTCTTAACCAGCATGCGTGTCCTGGATTTGGCAGTGGAATTCTCGCGACACGTTGTGAGAGTTCTGCCGCCACTGAAAGGCGAGAGTTGTGGGCAAGAAAAAATGGCAGTGGGTGGTATCAGCGGGCCACCAAACAGCCTGAGGAGGCGGGCTCGGCTGGCCACCGAGAGGCGGTGGGACAGCCTGGCCAAGTCAGGCCGTCCCAGGAAAGGACAAGTCAGTGGCAGCACAGCCTGGCCTGGCCGCCAGGAGTGGGAGTGGGAGGTGGCGGCGGCAGGACGGCCGGAGGAGGCGCTGGCAAGAGGGGTGAGTGGGAAACAGGTGACAGCGCAAAGCCTCAGGCTCCTGTTGGAGGCCGGGGTGGGAGGGAAATGGGCGGTTGGACTTCGCCGCCCGGGAGGAGGTTCTCTGTTCGCCACCTGCTGAGGTAAGATGCACAGTGCGGGGGGGGGAGGAGAGGAACAGAAGGAGAGGGAGGACAAGAGAAAGGGGAGCAGGAGGGAGGGGCAGGGGGAGGGAAGGCAAGAGAGTGTGGGGTGGGAGGGGGCAAGAGGGAGGGGAAGAGGGGCAGGAGGGAGGGGGAGAATGGCGGGAGGAGAGGACAGGGGCAAGAGAGGGGATCAGGGGGAGGGGGAGGACAGGGGCAAGAGAGGGGATCAGGGGGAGGGGGAGGGCAGGGGCAAGAGAGGGGAGCAGGGGGAAGGGGAGAGGAAGGGCAAGAAAGAGTGGGGCAGGAAGGAAGGGGAGGGAGGACAAGAGAGTGTGGGGCAGGAGGGAATAGCCGGCCCCAAAAAGCACGCAGATGCTCTGTGCGGGTAGGCTAGTATCTAATAATGATCTTAGCCAGACTTGGCTCATGTTGAGAACATCAAAACTATCTTGATAAAAATCAATATAGAGTACTCACCTGCTGTGTCGTGCTAGTAACTATGCCCTGCTGCAGTCTATATGCTTGCTCCTGTAGGTATTTTCGGGTCTCATGATTGCGAAGCAAATAGTTCTCTATCTAGAAGCAGAAGTTAAATTAAGTTACGAACCTATGTGCACAAGCATGCATGCATGCATACTTATGTAGTTTTTTTAAAATAGTAGAATTAATAGTATGAATGAAAATGGTAATTTTACAAAATTCATACCAACTTAATGCCTTAGTTCTTCACTGGAAACTGTGCACCTCATTGTAGACACTAGAATGAGGAGGTTCCATTGAAATCAGTGCAATTTGTTGCATCACAATATGTTTAGGATTGTGGTACAAAGTCAGAAATATCATTATCCCTTGACTCAGTGTCTGGGATTGAGTGTATTGCATTACTGGTAATAATGCTACAGTGGCTGCCAGTGCAGCTTCTCTGCTGTGCCTCCTGGGGCGGGAACAATGCTATAACAGCTCTTGGCTAAGGGCCCACAAGAATTCAGCACCAGCACTGCTTCCACCTGTTCTGGGTAACAAAACATCCCAAAATCCCAGCTTCTGAGTTGTGGAACTCTATAGCATGTCTGAGGGAAACCATAGCAAGTACCAATTGCCCTCCATGATAGGGTGGGAATTTAATGCAACATTCCTCAGCTCCGGGAACTCTATAGCATGTCTGAGGGAAACCATAGCAAGCACCAATTGCGCTCCATGATAGGGTGGGAATTTAATGCAACATTCCTCAGCTCCGGGAACGCACACCCCACTTCCTTTCTATGTTAGGATTAGCAGGATTGCCTGTCAGGACCAATTTCTGTATCTCCTAACTTAGAAAGAAAATAGAGCCTCATACAGCGAGTAGAGTGGGGAGTGCATGCTCCTAGGGCTGAGGGATGTCACACAGAGCATGGCTTCATCTGAACCAGCTCACTGAGCCCCAGGGTTGGTAAAACTGGCTCAGTCTGGCTTCAGAAGAGAGGAGGAGAGTGTCTGTGGGCCCAAAGAGTGGAATGTGCATTCTTCAGAGATTAGTAAATGATGTTGCATTAGTCCATCATCATAGGTTATTGTGGGTAGTATGCACAGCGCATAAGTTAGCATTCCGGGCTATTTTTCTGCAATATGATGTTCCTTGAAATGGGTAACAGAATGTAGAATCTTTAGAAATGTCTTGGTTTGCTATAAAACTCCAATCTAGCCCAATGATTTTGGTTGGTCTACATAACTTGGAAGTTGGTACTCCAGTTCTTTTTTGCATATTTATCAGCCAGAAAAGCATTTATGACTTTTGTTGCTAGCTGTGCTTATTCTGCTCGGCTCCCAGGAGCCTCCCTTGTTGCAGTTGCATCTCCATGCTTGGAGATTGCACTTTGGATATGCTCAAGAGCTTCACAGCAACATGGTAAAGGTAAAGCGTACCGTCAAGTCGGTGTCGACTCCTGGTGCCCACAGAGCCCTGTGGTTTTCTTTGGTAGAATACAGGAAGGGTTTACCACTGCCTCCCCCACGCAGTATGATGATGCCTTTCAGCATCTTCTTATATCACTGCTGCCTGATAATAGTACCAGTGGGGATTCAAACCAGCAACCTTCTGCTTGTTAGTCAAGCATTTCCTCGCTGCGCCACTTAAGGTGACCACAGCAACATGAGCTCTCAGTTAATTATATATATTTGGGGACAGTTTACTTAGTTGGTAATGGGCTAGTTGCCCCTAGATTTGGCTGCAAACAAAGCAAGCTGGAATGGGGATCAAGATGTATGCCCCCTCCCTATGTGGAGTCCCAGCTAAGTAGACTCCAGAGTTAACTACAGTGAATTAACTGGCATTCAAGGCCACTCTGAATGCAGAGTGAACTGCCTTAATCCCTTTTGCTCTCCTGCAACCTATGAAGAGCTTGAAATCACTTAATTATTGGGCAATTCACTGGTCACAGGTCACATCAGGTTGTGTCCAGTTTTTTATGCCACTTTCTGGATCAGTCCTTCTGCTGATCCCTCCAGCTTGTCTAGCCGCCATAGGAAGCCGGCCCCACGGAGGTCCCCTTCTCGTGGGCACCTCTCCCTCTACTAATCCCTGCAAACCTCCTGCTTCCAATCACACTGTCTCGGAGGAAGAGTCTCTGCAAGCCCTCCCTGAAGTCCTGAGGTCCCATCATCCAGTTCAGGCGAAGGTGGCCGTCTGCCTGGCACTGCAGCTCAAACTATCTCTTTCTTAAATCCAAACTACCCCTCTCTCTTAAGCCTCTTTCTCTTGCCCACCTGGGAACTTACACAATTAGACTTTAAGCTAAGATGCCTCATTGCAGTTGGTTTACTTAGAAACATATTTTTGTTAGACTTTAAGCTAAGACTCCTCATAACAGTAATTTATCTAGAAACGTATCTTTATTTGCTTTCGCCACACAATTCCCTTTTCTAAATCCCCCTCCCTCAAATAAATTCTTCTTTTAATTTTGAAACTATCACCTTGTCTCAACCCAGTCATTTCTTGAGTCCAAACATTTGCACAAATTAAAGCTGGTGGAGCTGACCCCTTTTAAGAGCCAATTCCCCCACAAAGCCTGAACATTGGGGTGTTGACCAAACACCACAGGGCAGTTCCATCAACACCTTCTAGCATTTTGCCAAGAATATAATTTACTGCGTGGAATGGGTACGTGATTGTGGATTTTATGAATATTTTGTGACTTTCTATATCACTTTCACCTAGTGCAGTAGAATGTGATTTTGGCTGGTTTGCAGAGCTATAAAACTGGCATTCTAGGCCTTTTTTTCCAGAATACTATCACCCAAAATAAGTCCTAGAACCCAGATTTTGTGAAAACCATGTGGGTTTCTTCATCATTCCCACTCAGTCCCATGTGATGTGTGAATATAGCTCCATTTGCTGCTTTAGAATTGGTTGTTTGTATGTATTGTTGTTTGTATATATTGTTCCACATAGCTATGGAACAGTATATTTATGAAATTAATTTATGAAATGTTCATTCCAGGCTGCTCTAGGCTATTTTGGATGGCTCCTGACTTTGAAGGGGTTGATAGAAGTGTAATATTGGGCATTCTCAGGCAATCTGAGGTGTGCAAGACGAAACTTTATTTCAGCGGGAGAGCACCTTCTCTTTCATTTCCTGAAGTGCCACTGAGATGTGAGAAGAGATGAAGACTGGCAGAGTCAAGGTAAGAATGGTGAGCAGGGAGATACACTAATACTGTGGGCACACGTTAGCAGTGGCGAAGGCCAGCCGGGTGTTGTGAGTGAACATGGATCACCAGAGAGATCACCTGTTTACAGGTAAGCAAACAGTTTATCTCTGTTGATCCACGTTCCCTCACAACTGGGTGATCGACAAGCTCCAGAGAGTGCTAGAGTAATTAGAGCACTCTTTTCAAAATCACCCATCCAAAAGTTGGCTTCAGTAGCAGAGCAGAGGTCCACAGCATAGTGTCCCACAAAAGTCCGAAGACCAGGAAAAGCCTTGCATATATCTGCCATGCTAATGCCGGACATATGGGCAGCGGAGGTAGCCATGGCTCTGGTAGAATGAGCCCTAACCTTAGTAGGTGGCTTGATATGCTGTTGTCTGGCTTGACTCTGAGTCGCCACAAGTGGTAACTGGTGGTAGTGGGAGACTGATCTCTCTAGATGACCTCAACATGCAGTGGGTGGGGATCATACAGAGGGGATTACGCGCCAGCGTGGTGTAGTGGCTAGAGTGCTGGACTAGGACCGGGGAGACCCAAGTTCAAATCCCCATTCAGCCATGATACTATTTGGGTGACTCTGGGCCAGTCACTTCTCTCTCAGCCTCGCAGAAGATATGGAAGACACCGAGGAAGGCTCTATAGGAGAGTGTTGGCGGTCCTTTTCTGATCCCAAACTACTCCTATGAGAAGAGTGGCCTGGGGAGTAAGCAGGTGAGTGGTCAATGATAATAGGTGATTGAAGCTTAACTGGTATCGGAGACAGATGAGCATTCAATGTCATGAATATCAGAGGAAGAGTTATCAAAGATCTGGAAATGGTAGACGTTGGCGGTGTCTTCCAGAAAGTCACTGATGTCGAAGGAAGCATTATTGGTGATGTCAAATTTGACACACAGCCTGAAGTCATGGACAAGGCAGTAGGTACTGATGAAGTGTGGTGAGAATAAGAAGTGGTACGTCCAGTCAATGCAGGTGAGAAGGTCTCATCATATTGGGCTGTGGAAGGCAATGACTATGTGGAGACGATATGGAAGTAGGGAGATGGGAGCCCCAAATTATTTATTTATTTTATTTATTCGATTTCTACACTGCCCTTCCAAAAAATGGCTAAGGGCCGTTTACGTTAAAATAAAAACAATTAAAATCGATTAACAGTTAAAATCAAAAACTATAAACACCATATAAAGTCAATTAACAATTAAAACATTAAAACCAGTTTTAAAACCCGGGAAAACCAGGCAAAACATTTAGAGTTTAAAAACAGTTTAAAAACCCTGGAAGGCCAAGCCAAACAGAGAGGTCTTATGGGTTCTTCTGAAGGTCAATAATGAATTCAGATTACAGATTTCTGTAGGGAGTGCATTCCACAGCCCAGGAGCAGCTACAGAGAAGGCCTGCCTCTGAATCGCCACCAGATGTACCAGTGGTAACTGGAGACAGACATCCTCAGATAACCTTAATGTGCGGTGGGGAGCATGCAGAAGAAGGCACTCTCTAAGATATCTCTGACCTAAGCCATTCAGCGTTTTAAAGGTAATAACCAGCACTTTGTATTTCGCCCGGAACCATCTCGGCAGCCAGTGCAACTGTTTCAGGACAGGCACAATATTGTCTCTCCGGGTTGCCCCAGAGACCAATTTGGCTGCCGCATTTTGAACTAACTGAAGTTTCTGAACTACGTACAAAGGCAGCCCTAGATAGAGCGCACTGCAATAGTTAAGCTTGGAGGCTACCAGCTGATGCACCACTGTTCTGAGGTCGTTCTCTTCAAGGAATGGACGCAGCTTTTTGAATCAGACAAAGCTGATAGAAAGCACTCCTGGGCCATAGCCTCCACTTGATACCAGGGTGATACCAGGGTGAGGCCTGGGTCCAGGAGTACTCCCAAGCTGCGCACCTGCTCCTTTTGGGGGAGTACAACCCCATCCAGCACAGGAAGCTCTAACTCATCCTTCAAAGTCTGAGCCCCTACAATGAGCACCTCCATCTTGCTTGGATTCAGTTTCAATTTGTTATCCCTCATCCAGCCCATTACCGCCTGTAGGCAGGCATTTAGGAAATGAATGCCATTTCCTGATGATGAAGATGAAAAGGAGAAGTAGAGGTGTCATCAGCATACTGATATCACTCTGAACCAAGCGGTTTCATGTAGATATTAAAAATCATTAGTGACAGAATGGAGCCCTGAGGGACTCCATATAACAACTCCTGTTTTGAGGAGCAACTGTCACAAAGCTCCACCATCTGGAATCTACCTGAGAGATAGGAATGAAACCACTGCAAAGCAGTGCCCCCACCCCAACTCTCCCAGGCGATCCAAAAGGATACCACGGTCAATGGTATTCAACGCCGCCAAGAAATCCAGAAAAACCAGCAGAGTCACACTGTTGATTCCCCAGCAGAGGTCATTCACTGGGCCGATCAAGACTGTCTCAACCCCATAGCCTGCTTAAAGCCAGTTTGAAATAGATCTAGATAATCAGCTTCCTCCAAAACCACCTGGAACTGGGATTTAACGTACAGTGTGTATGTGTGTGTGGGGGGGGGCGTGATATTAATAAATGTGAATAATTTGTTCAGATTTATTTGTAAGTATTATGATTTCTTTCCATTGCCTCTGAATTCATTTCTGTGTTGGTTTCTAGGGTGTGGACTCTTACAAATTATGCCGATTGTAGCTGCTGCTTGCTGAGGTAACAGCACTCACCATATTTTCAGAGGCACATGTTACCAAATGCCCCAGCTTTTGCTGTTGCCACCAGCATACACAGGTAATGCACGGGAACATGGAGGTTCTAGCCAAATTGACTTTCCATGGTTATGATTTTGTGGGCCAGTAAAATTTCTCAGACTGGGCGTCAGATCTCAAGCCATCGTGGCGTGAACATCATGGGCCATCAAATTTCCTCATTTTTTTTGGTGCTCCGTTGGAGCTGCCACACTCATAATATCCCTGTCAATCAGAGGTTATTTTCTTTCATTAAATAAAAGTATAATATTGTATAATATTGTAAAGATTTTATTCTAAAGTACTGTTCTCGAGTGTCTAATATCTCGCTATTTTGGGACTTCAGTACAATTTTTAAATAGTTCCAGCCTGTACCATTCCCATTTTTATACTGTACTCTTCAAAAACAACATGCATGCTCACAATTCCCTAAAAAATAGAAAAAAAATTAGCTATTTGTATCTCTGCTACATACACTAAGGTCTAACTGTTTAACTAGCAATGCATATGACTATGTGCTATTAGTCATTGCTTCTGTTGCTCTTACTTCACATGCATCATTTCAAGGAAAACCTATTTCCATATTATTGTGATTCTTCATTATCATAACTCCTGCAACCATGCTCAAATATGCTTACTGGTGATGGTGAAGGGAGAAATCAAATATTAAATGAACCCTCTAGAGAATTCTGTTCAGTCAACCCTGAAATCACAATCATTTAAACATATTATTTCCCTGTTTCCCTCTGTCCACCCCCTCCATATGTGGGTAATTGTACACAATACCTTTTGGAGTGCCTCTTCAGTTTTCTCAGGGCTTGTTTTAAGTGCTTGAGAAGCATCATTCACAGGTATAGGCATGAACCTTAGAGTATAATTCCTTTAAAGAAAAATGTAAAAGAGTAAAATTAGATGCACAGGAGTGATCTTATCAGTATTTAGAATGCATCAGTAAGCACTCCAGTCCCTTTAACTGAAGCACACCCATTTTGTTATAGTATTGTATGCAGTACACACACACACACACACACACACACACACACACACACACACAGGATTTTCAGATCAAAGTTTTAGAAGGAATTAACAAGATGTCTTCAAGAGTATGTGGATATATTGCTGGGACGACATAAAAAAGGGGTCATCTATTATGGTAGATATAATAATTGGTGTTTGTTTGTTTTTTAAAATATATTAATAAGAGTGCTTCTTATAACCAGAGTTATAATATAAGGGGAATCCTTTATAACTTGGCCAGAAAAGAAGAAGGTCCAGAAAAATTACACAACTTTTGTGTAACTTTTCTCATCTAAATATTCTTTTGAAATCAATAGAAAACCTAACTGAAATAAAAAGAGCAGTAATACTCTGTGCTATAGAGCATAGTTTCTCACCATGCAGCATGTGAGACACAGGAAGTAAATACAGAATGTGGGGGAGAGGAGAAAGGAGCATTGGTCATTCACCATAAAGGCTTCTTCTGGCTGCTAGTGTTGAGGACATCTCATGTGGGTTATCCTCCCCACACGCTCCAGAGGGCAGGACAAATAATCTAGGCAGAGCCTTTAAGAGGCGGGAGAGGATAGCCCCTCCCAGTTCTGTTTGATCGAGCCTAGCTTCTAGAAAGGAAGTAAAAGAACAAGTAGGTCCCAGGAGGGGGGAAAAACAATACACAAACTCCAATGGGAGACCCAGAGGGGAAGGTAAACAAGGAATGAGAAAATGTAGACCAGTAGTCGTGGATGCCCAAGGGTGGGTCGAGATGTCCTTGACAGCAGCAGCCAGATGAAGCCTTCACAGTGAGTGACCAATGCTCCTTTTTCAGCTGCTGGGTGAGGACATCTCACGTGGGACATGCCACAGCTGGACCCCAGGCGGGAGCGTTGCCGGCTACTGGGGCAGAAGGACTTGTTGCAGGACTTGTGTGCCGAAGGCAGCTTGGGCAGACTTGAAGAGATCCAACTTGTAGTGCCTTGTGAAGGTGGAAGGTGAAGACCATGTGGCAGCTCTGCAGACTTCATCCAGGGGGGCATTGGTGGAAAAGGCTGCAGATGTGGCGGCTGAATGGGTGGAGTGGGCAGTCAGTTGCAGAGGAGGCTGGATATGCTGGACTTCATAAGCCAGGGCAATGCACGCTTTGATCCAATGGGCCAAGGTAGTGGAGGACACAGGTTGGCCCATGGTGGCTGGCAGAAAGGAAACAAAAAGGTACTCCATCGACCTGAAGGCAGCCGTCCTGGAGATACAGGTCTTCAGGCAACGGCGTACATCGGGTTTGTGCCACTGTTTTCCCCTTTGCACAAAAGGTCTGGGGCAGAAGGAAGGAAGGAAGACATATTTGGATCTGTGGAAAACTGAGGGGACCTTTGCGAGAAACGACAGGTCAGGGATCAGTTGAATGGAGTTGCGGGGGGAAATGCAGAGTTGAGGGTTAGCGGAGAGAGCCCTGAATTCTGAGATCCTCCTGGTGGAAGTGATGGCGACAAGGAAGATGACCTTGAAAGAAAATATCCACAGTGGGATGGACTTTATGGGCTCGAATGGGGGAGCATGAAGGACTCGAAGAACTTTGTGAAGTTCCCAGGAGGAAAACCTGTGGACTACTGGAGGAGAGGACAGCATGGCACCCTGCAGGAAGCAGCATAAATGTAGTTGAGATTGAGCGTTTCTAATTGTGGACGGAGCGAGAAGAGGTAGTAGGGCAGCTGCCTGCCATTTAATGGTATTCGCCTTGAGGCTCTTATCTAGCCCATCCTGCAGGAAATTGAGAAGTTGAGGAATCCCACAATTGTGTGGGGTTGTATTGTGTTGGCAACACCAGTGAAGGACAACTCTCCAGGTAGTCTGGTAGGTGCGATTAGTCAAGGCCTGCTGGGAGGCAAGGATCGTGTCCAAGACCCTTGGAGTATAACTGTGGTTGCTCAGGTGGTTGCATTTAGTTGCCAGGCAGCAAGCCTGAACCAAGCCGGTCGTGGTGAAGTATCGAGCCCTGGCTGAGTAGATCTGGGCGCGGGGGCAGGAACCAAGGTCCTGCCACGGCGAGATGGAGGATTTCTGGAAACCAGGGACGTTTTGGCCAGAATGGAGCCACGAGGATCACCTGTGTGCAGAGCAGGCGAATGTGGCGGAGCAAACAGCTCAGGAGCAGCACTCGAGTGAAGGCGTACAGGAGTGCCTTTGGCCAGGGAGATGACAGGGAGTCCACTGCCTCCGCTGAGGTGCAGGGGAAGCGGGAGAAGAATCTCGGGAGCTGAGAGCTGGATCGGGAGGCAAATAGGTCCATTGTTGGCAGGCCCAGGTGGAGACTGAGTTGTTGGAACACCTGAGGATTGAGCCTCCATCAGCTGGGTGAAGATCCTGTCGGCTGAACCAATCCGCCTGGGTGTTCAGGGAACCACTGATGTGATGGGCTAAGAGAGAGGTGACGTGTCTTGGCCCAAGACAAGAGGAGGACCACTTCTGAGTGTAAGGACCTAGATCGAGAGCCATCCTGGCGGTTGATGTGGGCCTTGGCCATAGTGTTGTCTGTCTGGACAAGAACATGTTAGTGAAGGATCCTGTTTTGGAAGGCCAAGAGGGCGAGACGAATGGCCTGAAGCTCCAGCCAGTTTATGCTGTGTTTTACTTCCAGGGGGGACCATGTGCCCTGGGCTGAAAGGTTGAGGCACTGGGCTCCGCAGCCCGAAAGGCTGGCATCCATCATGATGATGGTGTGGAGCAGGTCCAGGAAGGGATGTCCTGTGTTCAGGTTGGAGTCCGAGAGCCACCAATCCAGGGGAACTCTGACACAAGGTGAAAGCTCTATCCGCATGTGGCTCTTCTGGGCAATGGCTGACTGGTGAGGGAGAAGGAACCATTGCAGGGGGCAAAGGTGGAAGCGAACCCAGGGGACGACTTCCAGCAAAGAGACCATCAGACTCAGAAGTTGGGCCAGAAAGAGCAACAGGACTGATTGAGGGCGTAGCGCTTGGCAAATGAGAGACTGGAGCTTGGTCATCCTGTCCTGTGGAAGGAAGAGATGGTCAGCCAGGGTGTCTATGACATCGCCAAGGTGTAGTATTTTGTTGGAGAGAGTCAGGTTGCTCTTAGCTAGATTGACCAGGAAACTGTGGGAAGTGAAAACTGAAAGCGTTGATTCGATGTCCCTCCTGGCCGAGGTGATAGGGCGACTGGACCAGGAGATCGTCCAGCAAGGCAAAGATTGTGGTCTTTTGAAGATGCATATAGGCCACCAGGGGAACGAGGGTCTTCATGAAGATTCAAGGCACTGAGGAGAGACCAAACAGGAAGGCTGCATACTGATAGTGTAGGCCGTTGTATGTGAAACGGAGCAGGTGGTGGTGGTCTGGGTGGATGGGAATATGCAGATAGGCCTCTGTGAGGTCTACTGACACCAGGAAGTCCCTGTGATATAGGGCTTCCAAGATGGAACGGATGGTTTCCATGTGAAATTTGTGACGCCTCACGAATTTGTTTAAGAATCTGAGGTTGAGGACGGCGCGGAGAAAGCTGTCCTTCTTTGGCATGGTAAACAAGATGGAGTAAATGCCCTTTCTTTCCTGTCCTGGTGGAGCCTGTTCTATGGCGGAGATGTTGAGGAGATGTAGAACAGCCTGTAGGAGAGCTGTGTTTCTGAGGTCACCTGGAACAAGGAGTTGGGAGGAAGCGGTCTCTGGGACGGGAGGTTAACTCAATCTTGCAACCGTGCTGGATGGTGTCAAGTACCCCCTTGTCCGAGATGGAGGCTTCCCAGGTGTGAAAGTAGCAAGGCAGGCGCCCTTCCACGCTTTGGAATGGTGAGTCAGGAAGCCTGGTCAGATTTGGGTGGCTGCCTGAACTGTTTGTTGGAGGTGTTCTGAGGGTTGAAGCATTGATGATTCCACTAGGGGTGAGATGGCCTGGAGTTTCGGTCCCTAGGCTTTAAATTCTGGCGAAAGGAACCAAAGGGTTGGAACTGTTTATGGGGATGGCGCTTCTCATCCTTGCGAAGGGAGGAGGGAAGGACCTTTTTCTTTTCTTTGGTCTCAATGAGCACCTCCTGGAGGGCCTTGTCGCCGAACAGCTTAGAGGCTGTGAAGGGCTTAGAGGACATAACTAGGTTCATCCGGGATGTTTGGTCTACTTGCCGATGGTTAAGCTACCGAGTTCACCTGGCCACAAAATTAGTAGCTGTGGCAGGTGCTGCAAAGAGGATGAAGTCTAGGGTGGCGTAAGCGATGAAGGTTTGCGCCTCTACCAAGCCTTGAGCTGTACCTGACGAAATGGTCCCAAAGTGAATAATGAAATCCCCAACCACCATGAGCCTGGACAACTCCAATGCCATACAATGTTGGTTCTTGTCATCCTCTTCCCTCACCCTCACATGCTTTATGTTAGGGGCACACATAATGTTAGCAGTTTTATAAGACAACAAAAGAACTAGCCATGTTGCATGATTTGCTGAGAAATAAATGAGAGAATTCTTCCAATAAGGTTTGAAATAGATTTGCATGAGATATTATTTCTTTTCTTATACAGTGTTGACAGAATAGGCTGTCTTCCAAGTTAGAGCTTTGCTATCATGGCTAGGGCTTCATCACTATCCCTGGCTTTTTTTAACATTCAAGGATAAAGAAGGTGACCTGAGTTTCCATGCTAAGTAAATAAGATGTCGCCTTTAGAAAATCATGATTGTTGCATTAGCGCAAACATTTCTGTTTTCTGTCGGATATTTTCACTCTCAATCTTAGAAGCAGCCCCCTTTTTCATTTATCTTGGCAGACAGAAGGGAAACACAGATTATAAGCAACATGTTGCAGAGCCCTTTCCCTGTTAAGACTATTTCTGTCAACAAGATGTGCACTGTCACTCTGCAAAAGGATTTTTTTTTAAGTTGACCATGGCATTGACCTCAGTGAGGTCTGTTGATCCTTCACCAACTGGAATTTCACCAAGATGTCACTGCTTAGTATTAATATGGCATGCTAAACAGCTGGACAATGGTTTAATTTTTTTTATATACAGTGGGTATAGGAAAGAATCACCCCCTTTGATAGACCTTAAATTCTGGTTCCCTTACATCCTGAAATGAAAACACAAAGAAAATTCCCTTCACCAGCTGTACTTATCCAATGCAACCTATAACATCCAACTGAAAAACATCACAATTACAGTCCAGAAAAAGTGTCAGAAATAAAAAACAAGAATTACTGAGATTGAAAAAGGATCACTCCCCCAATGTCAATATTTTGTTGAACCACCTTTTGCTTTAATAACAGCCTTGAGTCTGTTGGGATACTTCTCTATCAACCTTGCACATCTAGACGGAGCAATATTTGCCCACTCCTCCATACAGAACTGTGGGAGAAGAGTTCTGTGAGAGAGAGTGCTGTGGAGTGTTGTGTGAGCTGGAAGGCAGGGTCGAGTTGGGCTGAAACTGCTAGGGAAGGTATCAGTGAGGGAGCTGATCCTATTGGAACCTGCTAGGCCTTGCGAGAGAAGGCTAGCAAGCTTCTTGTTTTATATTTTGTACTTTGTACTCTTGCCAACTGAACTGCTCAACATTTGTTACTGTGCTGTTTTTTGAATTTTTGCAACCTTTTATTATAGCAAACCTGATCTTATTTTTATACTATTTTACTGGTGTCTCTATTATTTTAGTCCCACTTCATGCCAACCTGCCCATTTTATTTACTAAACAACTGAGTTTTGATATTGTTTCTGAAAGACAGAGGGTTCCGTGACTAGGAGTGGAACCAGTCACACTCGCTAAAGATCTTATTTTGGTGGCAGCAGATGGTTCGACTGAGGGCCAGCTGCGGCCTAGCCCTCATAGAGGGCCTCCTGGATTTCATTTCCTGAACTCTCCTAGCTGTGTAATCTACACAAAATGACACTGCCTGGTCAATGAAGGGCTTCATTTACTAGTATGATATATTCTAAAACTGTATTAATAAAACATTAAAGATGGCTTTTTCTTCTACCAATGAGTGGTAGCTCTGTTAAACTTTAATTACCTTCATTTTGGAAAAATTGTTCCTTTCCATGAGGATCCCAAAAAGGCACCTTCACTGATCTTTTGCAAGGTACATGTATTTTTACTATTTTATTGCCTCTTGTTTTTCCTTTTAAAAAATAGATTAATAATAATTGTTTTTAATATTTTACTAACTGCCTTGGGATTCTTTTTAATGCAAGGCTATATATACATTTAACAAACAAACAAATCCTAGGCCTGTGCATGGGGGTGGGGGTGGGAAACTGTCGGATCCAATCTGTTCTAACACAAAAATTGTCAGAAATGGAATGAGACTCCTTTAAAATGGTTGGAAAGTCAGATTTCCAATAGGGTTCTATGGCAAATGTAAAGAAACAAATAACTCCCAAAAGGCTGCGCAGGACATTCTGAAGTTTCCCATGGTGGTAGTACAATATCATTCTATGTGTGCACTTTGAAGGAGATTTGGTCCACCCATTGATTTTTAATGGACTTTAAAAAAAATTTCTTTAAAACTTTTTAAAAGTGCCATATTTGCGTTGTTTTATGGCAGAAAGCTGCAAAAAGATCAGAAATTGAAGTCTCCACCCTAATAACTGAGCATGCCCTTTTTCTGGAGGAAATTTATCCTTGCCTTCACTTGAAAGGAAGGCATCCATAAAAAAGTTTTATGGATGCAGTAGCCATTGGTTAAAATGGAACATGGTTGTCTGGGCCACCATGGAGTCATGAAGATGCAAGATGCTGGGATGGCCAGAAGACAAGCCACCACTTGACTTATTAGTGGTTGTGGAGGAAACATGTAAGGCGTTTCTTGAGACCAATCCCCTAGTGACTGCCGGTCGTGTCCAGCCCTTGAGCAGAAACAGGAGCACTTCATATGGTGCCCCCGGGGAACAGGTACAGGTACCCATGGTAGTCACCGAGGGGGCGGTATCTGAGACTGGCGTATGCGAAAAGCCACAAGCGTGCCAGGCAGTAGGGCTCTGCAAGTGCTCTGTGGACAAGATAGATGCCAGGGTTGGTAGTGTAGCAGTGCTCAATTGACCTTCAGTACCCAAAGGAAGGAAACCGTAAGGTTGAGGTGCAAGGGGTACTTGAGGAGGGATCTAGTATCGAGAGGAGAGTGTGTGCGGTGGTAGTGTCTAAGCCAGTATTGTCATCTGCATCCTCTCCATCTTCATTGATGTTGACATCGGCAGCTGGCATTGTGGTGAAACTTGTCTCAATGTCAATAATACCATCGTGTGTAAGGTCAATGTCGAAGGAGCATCTTGTCGAACCTTCGGTGTAGAAGGGGTTGATGATGAGATCGGTCTTGGAGCCGGAGACAGGGAATGTGCCCTCGATGTCGATCGCGTTGGGGTCGGCGGTCGATGTTGAGTGGTACTGTCAGTATTGGTGCCGAAGGTACGATGTTGAGAGAGACCTTCAACCTCAAAGTCGGTGTCGACAGAAAATGTTGAAGTGCTGATGGTGATGGAGTGCGTTTGCGTGTTAGGTTGATAGCTTTTTACTTCTTCCTTGGTGGGTTGTTGTGGGAATTTCGGTACCACGTCATTTTGTCAACTTTGAGACTCCTAGTGTCAAGTTGGTCCCTTCACTATGTGGGTGATGGATTCTGACCGTCGACAACACAGGCTTGGGCACTTTCGATGTAGAGGGAAATGTCGACACTGGTGGCTCAACAGCGACATCGATGTTGACTGTCTCTACTTTTGTTGATTCAATGCCGAAGGAGATATCGAAGTCGATTTTGACATCTTAGATCTTTGTTTACTATGAAGCAACGACGACGTCGAGGCTGACTCTGGTGGAGTCTTAGACGCTGAAGAAGACGGGCGTGACTCACCAGGCATCAAAGGGCTCAGGACTTCGTCATAAATGGCAGCACGAAGATGAAGCGCCCGGTTCATGCGTGTCTGTTTAGAAAGAGACAGATCTTGCACGAGGACATGTGCTCCTCACCCAAACAAATGAGGCACAAATCATCAAGGTCCTTGGAGGGGAGTCTAGCTTTACAGCCCTCACACCTCTTAAAGGATTTTTTTCTCCTCAGCTATTCCACAAATCGAAGAAGCTTAGGTCTGTTCCAGGGTCAGGTGCCAGTCATTGTCCATCAGCCAAAAACAGTCTAATATTACCCCAAACCTAGTCCGTCAGCCAGAAATAGGTTTAAAAAAACTGAATATCTGTCCTTCCTTTTTCCTTTTAAAATAGATGAACTCACGGAAAAAACTCTGAAGAACATATCCGAAGAACAAGCGGCAGACCGAGGTCCAAACGCAAAGGTGGTTGGAAAAGAACTGAGGAACTTGGTGCCCAGCCTGCCTTTAAATAGCACACTGTAGGCATGGAGACGGGGCTTGGACGCCTCGACAAGCTGCGGCATTGCTACTGCGTGGTTCATGCGCAGACGCAGAACCCATACTTATGGATCTTGATGGATCTCAATCCAGATCCAACAAGATGTGTAGCTCCAGTAAAAGTATTTACATGTAACTGATTAACTGATCAAAAGTCAAACTACTTAGAGATGTTAAAGAAATTTTTTTAAAAAGCCCTAAAGACAACACATTTAGAGAGTAAAGTAGTCATAATTCTTCCTCCCATTTATGAAGTATAATTATGTGAAACAACTGAAATTTGTTTAAACCATCAGTTTCTTTCCTAAGCAATTAAACACCCATATATAAGAAAAGAAAAAGGAGTGATTCAGTATTTTTACCAAGTGATGTCATAACATGAACCACCTTGGATCCAAAACAACACACCTTTTAAGTGATTATAAAGCACAACACCACAGAACTTACTTTTCTAGTGCAACTGCTATATCCTGGAAGCCCTGTGCAGTGATATTATTCTTATCCCATATAACAGTTCTGTTGGCAAAAAAGAATTGCATGAAGTCACTAATGATTTAAAAACAAAAACAAGATAATCACAACCAGCAACAGTGTGTTTCATATTCTGGGAACTGGGTAGATCTGCGTCTCAAACATTTTAGTAAAGAGTACTGGTGCAATGTATTTTACAGTTAAAACATGTATTAGGGATAAAATAGGTAGGCTAATCAAGTCTTCTGATCCATCTCCACCATGCCCTCCCGCCACGGCAAAAGTAACTTATGATTTTAACACTGGTCAAATTACAGTCCTATATTCCCTGGACACTCCTGTTACATGTACTTAGCTCCGCGCTGTATTGTTTGTTCTGTTAAAGCTAACATTTTAAATCACTGCTGGCATTCATGAAAGTAAGGGAGGCAAATCCTATAATCTCAAAGAGCTACACTTTATCCCAGGAATTGCATGGTGGGCCAAGTAGCAAGTTTTTTGCATAGTGGGCAAGTGAAGGTTTTTCAGCAGTGAGGGAAGGACGCCATCTATTATTTCAGATATTCCAAGAAGCAACTGCTTCTTTTTTAATGGAAAAAGATATTTTGAATTCAGTATAAATTTATATCTTGTTCTTAAGTACTATGGATGTATACAAAACTAGTTTGCCCAGTTCAGTTCGAGTCCAAACCGGACGTTAACCGGACATGTTCAGTTTTGGCACCCCCAATTTTGGGGCCTGGTTCAGTTCAAATTCAAACTGGTACAGGCCCGATTCGGGGGTGCCAGAAATATTAGAATTAGTTTTTTAAAAGTCAGGTTTGGCAGCCCCGAGGGTTGCTGCAGCAGTCGAGGTGTGTGTGTGTCTCAGACAGCTCCCTCTGGTATCCTACAGGCCATTTCAGCCCTCTAGAGTGCACAGTGGCCATTTCTGAGGCTGCCGCGTACTCACAGAGAGCCAAAACGGCCCGCAGGAGACAGGAGGAGGCTGGTGGGGGGAGGGGAAGACATTGCCAAACCCGGTGGTGGTGAGTCTGATTAAAAAACAAAAAACACAACCAATTCTAACGTGTCTGGCACCCCCTAACAGGGCCCAATCCAGACAGGGGGTTTGACTCGACCTCAAGCCAAACTGGACCCGGTTCAATTCAATTCAAGGTCGAGATGGCTCACACATCCCTATTAAGTACTAGCCTATTATATGAATACTCTTGTACATATATATGTTCAAATACACAAACTCATAAATATATATGCACGATTTTGAGAATGGAGTCCAATATAGGAATGTGCAAAGAAAATGCTTAATTTTCACATTCTTGTTTGTCCTTACTGGCCGACATCTTAACACTGTGTGCACTGCAAACAGTGCACATGCAGCATTAGCCTCCATGGTAGTCCTTGCACTTCTGAAGCACAGGTTCTAGTGTGGAAAGCACTAGTGTGGGGCTAGTGCTGCATGTGCGGTGTTGTTTGAAGCACGCACACAACATTAAGGCAGGATGTCAGCCATTCATTAATTTAAATGGAAACAATGGAAGTTGTTTCATTGCAACACAAGTGTCCATGCGATGTTTTAGCGAATTGTGCAACCGCTTGCCTCTGTAACACTGCTGGAGCTACCTTTCACATGTGCAGCATCCCCGAGGGTCCAAAAAGCCTGTGCTGAATTTTGCAGTATGCCAGCCACTATGTTAAAAGATTCCAGTAAGCCCATAGATATTGCAGACTTCCAGTACCTGAGTTTGGTGTTTATCTGAAGGGCCTTTGCTAGCATCTTTGCTCCCATGTCTCCCATGCCATTTCCACTAATATCAACTTTTGTGAGAGATGTATTGCTGCCCAGGGCATTAATAATGATAGTAACCTCTGTCTTCAATTTGGAATCTGCTAGAGATAGTGACTGCAAGGGCTGTGAAGAAAACAAACAATGGATAGTATTACCACACTAGTCTTACATGCATTGTGATGCTCTGTTTAGAACCCCAAATCAAGTGAAAATGCAATTTGGCACAGCACACCACCACACAGAAAATTCCAATAGCTCAGTTGCAAATATGTGGCGTTTATAATAATAAGTATAACAGTAATTTCATTATGTTCTCTGTAACTACTGCAAGATGCATAGCATATTAAATATTAGGGTGAGCCGAGAATTACCCAAGCTCGGGAACTGTAGTGCATTAATTCTACATGTATATTATGGAAATGCAGATCTGTGGACCAATAATTACAATAAAATACAATAATTACAATAAAAATTATTATACATTATAATAATTATAAATTATGACAATTTAATAAACTTCTAAGGCATAGTTTTATTGTGAATTTAACTTTAAATTGTTTGCAAAATAAAGAGGAGTGAGAATGGGAAATATGAAAGGCCATTTCTCAATGTACATTAAATATCACTGAACACTGTTCATCATCTGGCAGCTATATAGGTTCCAAAATATAGGTTCAGCACAGTCTCAGAGGTTGTTGCTGGTGTCACAGTCTCAGAGGTTGTTGCTGGTTTCTTTCCTTGGTTTGTTTTTCCTCTCATTGCTTGTAGCCTAGCCAGCCCCCTTTAGTAACTGAGGTGCTGTGATGCCCCCCCACCTAATTTTATTTAAATTGTACCAGCAGCCTCCAGGCTTAACTGGGTGCCCCTTGGATTTTTATTCCATGTTTGTTTGTTTTAATCAAATAACTGGGGTGCTTATTTTCTTTTTGCAGCCTCCA